>NW_006921614.1:11660705-11667017 GCF_000298275.1 Orycteropus afer afer
AAAAAAAAAAAAAACAGAATATAGGAAGACAATAGAAAAAAAAATCAACAAGAGTAGGAGTTGGTTTTTTGACAAGATTAATAAAATCAATAAATTGCTGGAAAATTTAACAAAAAATAGGAGAATATGCAAATAACATGAATAAGAAATGAAATAGGCAATGTCACAACAAAAACAAACAAAATAAAAATGATAATATCAGGATATCATGAAGAATTATACTCCAACAAACTTGAAATCCTTGAAGAAATGGACAGATGTCTAGAAATGCACTACTTACCTAACATAACACAGACTAAGGTAGAAAACTTCAACAAACTCATAACAAAAGAAGAAATTGAAGGAGTCATAAAAAATATATATATCAACAACAAAAAAATCCTGGCCCAGATGTTTTCACTGGAGAATTCTACCAAACATTCAGTGAAGAGATGACACCAATCCTACTCAAACTATTCCAGAACGTAGAAAATGATGGAATACTCACAAATACATTTTTTTTGAAGCAAACATAACCCTGATACCAAAACAAGGCAAAGACTCCACTAGATAGGGAAACTACAGACCAATATCCTTTATGATATAGATGCAAAAATATTTAGCAAAATCCTAGCTAATAGACTGCAACAACATATCAAAAGAATAATACATCATGACCAAGTGGAATTTATACTAGATATACAAGGATGGCTCAGCATTAGAAAAACAATCAATGTTACCCATCACATGAGTAAAATAAAGGAAACAAATCATACTATCATATCAATAGATGCAGAAAAGACATTTGATAAAATCCACTCCCATTCCTTTTCCTGATTTTTCCTCTGAGAAAAATAGGAATAGAAGGGAAATTTCTCAAAATAATGAAGGACATATATGCAAAAACAATAGCCAACATTGTTCTCAATGGAGAGAGACTGAAGCCATTCCCCTTGTGAACAAGAACCAGACAAGTATGCCCTCTGCTTCTATTCAACGTGGTATTGGAAGTTTTAGACAGAAGAATAAGGGAAGAAGGGGAAATCAAAGGCATCCAAATTGGTAAGGAAGAAGTGAAATGATCCCTATTTACTTATCAAATGATCCTATACATAGAAAAGCCAAGAAACTCAGCAAGAAAATACTGGAACTTATTGAAAGATTTAGCATAGTGACAGGATACAAGATCAACATAAAAAATCAGCTGGCTTCCTCTAAACCAGTAAAGAGGTCTCTGAAAAGAAAATAAGGAAATCAATACCATTCACAATAGCTATCAAAAAGATAAGATATTTGAGAATAAATCTCACCAGGAACACAAAAGACCTATACAAAGAAATCTACCAAATACTATTTCAAAAAAGTATAAGAGAATAGATCCATCAACCTATGGTCAGCTGATTTTTGATAAAGGGCTAAAATCTGTCACATGGGGGAAGAGATGGTATTTTTAACAAATGATGCTGGCAAAACTGTATATCGATTTGCAGAAAAATGAAACAAGATCTGTATCTTACATAATACACAAAAGCTAACTCCAGGTGGATCAAGACTTAAATGTCAAACCTAAAAGTATAGAGTTCCTCAAGGAAAAATTAGGGTTCCATTTAGGGGCCATAATATCTGGCATAAATAGACTTTCAAGCATAACCCAAAATGCACAAACAGCAGAAGAGAAACCAGATGAATGGGATCTTCTAAAAATTAAATTTTTATGTGCTTCCAAAGACTTCTTCAAAAGAGTCAAAAGAGAACCCACAGATTGGGAAAAAATATTTGGCAATGACATGTCTGACAAGGGACTTATCTGTAGAATTTATAGAAGACCCCAACACCTCAACAACAAAAAGACAAATAATCCAATTTAAAAATGGGCAGAAGACATGAATAGACCACTGAAGAGGATATTCAGGCGGCCAAAAAACATATGAAGAACTGCTCATGATCATTAGCCATTAGAGAGATGCAAATCAAAACAATAGTGAGATATCATTTTGCCCCAGCACTAGTAGCAAAGTCAACAAGACAGAAAATAACAAATGCTAGCGAGGATGTGGAGACATTGAGACTTTACACATTGTTGTTGGGACTGGAAAATGACACAACCACTCTGGAAAGCTGTATGGCAAGTCCTTAAAAAGTTGGAATTAGAAATATCATTCGATCCAGCAATCCTATTACTAGGTATATATCCTAAAGTGAGAGCCAGGACAAGAACAGACATATGCATACCCATGTTTATTGCAACACTATTTACAATAGTAAAAAGATGGAAACAACCTAGGTGCCCATCAACAAAACAATGGATAAGCGAACTATCATACATACACAAAATGGAATACTATGCAACACTAAAGAATAATGTAGAATCTGCAAGATACTGCATAACATGGATGAATGTGGAGGACGTTATGCTGAATGAAATAAGTCAATCACAGAAGGACATATATTGTATTAGTTCATTATTGTAAAAAGTCAAGGAAATGTTTTCATATGGAAGGAAACTTTCTTTGTTGGTTACCAAGGGTGGGAGGGGAGGAGAGGAAACACTGCAAAAAAAAAAAAAAAAACAAAAAACGTAAAGGACGAGTCCTCAAATGAGACTGCTGAGTCATAGGATACATGTTTTGTATTTCAGGTAGTCTGTTCCCTATTGTGACAAAGATGGCTTACCTTGTCATTCCCAAAAAAAGATAGTACTTATTGAAGAGTTATAGCAAAAGTCCTGGGAGACCAGTTAGTCCCAACTTGGGTTATCCCTAAAGCAATCATTATGGCTCTAACTGCCCATGCCTATGTCACATACACATCCCTGGAGTATGCCAAGTGTGGAGGGACATGACAGAGTAGTGAATAATATAGACCAGACTTCTGCTCTCCTGGAGTTTACAGTGTAATGGAGGAGTGAGGTAGATTAATGATGACCACAAATCCTTTGCTACTCCTCCCATTGAAAAGCAGAGTCTAATTCTCCTCTCCTTGAATTTGGGCTGGCCTCAGTAAATAGCCTGTCCAAAAGAATGTGGTAGAAGTGACCATCAGGGACTTCTGGGGCTAGGTCAGAAGAAGCCTTGTAGCTTCTATCTGGGTCTCTGGGAACATTGTCTTGGAGACTTGAGCTGACATCTTGTAAAGAAGCTCATGGCTTCATGGAGAAGATATATGGAAAGAGAGATGTGCATCTAGACCCCAGTTGCTTCAGTTCCCAGCCAAGGCCTCAGACATCAGCAAGCAGTTTTTCCTGCCAAAATTGCAGATTTGTGATCAGAATAGTTGATTGCTGTTATTTCAAAGCCTTTAACTTTTGGGGTACTTTTTTTGTCTAGCAATAGATAAGTGGAGTAGGGAGCTAGACATCAGGCAAACAAAAAGTAGAAGAAAAAAAGGTGGGTTAAGGGATAAAGAATGTCAGAGAAAATGGGATAAAAGAAAAATCATAAGAGATCTACATAAATGGGGGAACATACCATGTTCATGAATAAGAAATTTAAACACTGAGAAAATCTCAATACTACCTAAAGCATTCTGTACATTCAATGAAATTCCTATTCAGATTCCATCAACATACTTTAGAGAAATGGAAAAAACAATCACTAATTTTACGTGGAAAGGAAAGAGACCTTGGATAGGATAGTAGCAAACTACTACTAAAGAAGAAGAACAAAGTAGGAGGTCTCACACTCCTGGATCTCAAAACCTACTATGCAGTCACAGTAGTCAAAACAGTCTGGTATTGATACAATGAGGACACACAGAGCAGTGGAACAGAATTGAGAACCCAGAAAAAGATCCATACACTTATGGTCAGTTGATCTTTGACAAAACGCAGATATCCATTCAATGGGGGAAGAGATAGTCTCTTTAACAAATAGCACTGGCAAAATCAGATATACATTTGCAGAAAAATGAAACAAGATCCATACCTCCCACCATACACAAAAACTAACTCCAAAGGGATGAAAAAATTTAAATGTGAAACCTAAAACTATAAAGTTCATCAAAGAAAAGATAGGGGCAAACTTAGTGTCCTTAATTTATGACATAAATAGACTGTCAAGCATAAACCAAAATGCATAAGCAGCAGAAGAGAAACTAGATGACTGGGACCCTCTAAAAATTAAATATATGCATCAGAAGACTTCTCCAAAAGAATAAAAAGAGAACCTACAGATTGGGAAAAAATATTCAGCAATGAAATATCTGACAAAAGACTTAACTCTAAAATGTATAAAAAACTCCAACACCTCAACATCAAAAAGCAAATAATCCAATTAAAAAATGGTCAGAAGACATGAAAAAACACTTTACCAAAGAAGATATGCAGTCAACAAACACATGAATAAATTTCACAATCATTAGCCATTAACCAAAACCAAACTCAGTGCTGTCGAATTGAATCCAACTCACAGTGACCCTCCTTGGGTTTCCAAGGCAGTATCTCTACAGAAGTAGATTGCCCAATCTTTCTTCCAAATAGTGGCTGGTGGATTTGAACCACAGTGGAGTCAAATGCCTTAGCCACTATGACACCAGAGCTCCTCATTAGTCATTAGAGAGGTGTAAATCAAAACAACGAGATACTATCTCACTCCAGTGCTAATATCAAATTTCAAGAAGAAAGAAAATAACACATGCTCATAAGGGTGTGGAGAGATTAGGACTCTCTTACGCTGCTGGTGGGACTGTAAAATGATGTAACCGTTGTGGAAATCAGTATAATGATTCCTTAAAAAGTTGGAAAGAGAAATGTCATTTGATCCAACAATCCTACTACTAGGCATGTATCCTAAAGAAGTGAAAGCCAAGACATAAATATATATATGTGTACCCATATTAATGGCAGCATTATTCACAAGAGCAAAGGCATGGAAACAACCTAAGTGTCCCTCAGTGGAGGAATGGATAACAGAACTATGGCATATACACACAATGGAATACTATGCAACACTTAAGGATAATTGTAAAAGGATGTGAAGGTGGCATCTTATGACCTCCTCTAACTTCATTAGAGAGAGACAGAATTACTATCAGCAGCCCAAGGCTTTTTCCTATGAGGCCAGACATTGTATGACCCTCCAGCCTTTTTAGCAACTCTGAGACAAACCATCCCACCCACAGCACTCACTACTTCTCTGCTGGGTTCCATAATTCATTGTAATGGTCACACAGAACTCATAGACAATACTCATGATTACCGGGTTTAATAAAGAAGCAACAGGTTACAAGAGAAAACAAATCAATACATAACCAGCAGCTAAAGACAACCTCAAAATGTCTAGGAAACAACAGGAAACCTCAAATCAAACAAAAAAACAGGACAAGGCATTAGAAGCAAAACCATAAACAAAGATCTCATTAAACATGGAAGAAGAGGAAGCAATAGTTATCAGTGAAGGAATTTAGAAGATATGTTTATAGAGCTATACAAGAGCCTAAGGAAACCCCAAACAGAAGCAAGGAGAACACAGACAGTTCCCTGGAAGAACTCAGGAAAATCATCCAAGAACAAAATAACAAGATTAATGCACAATCAGAACTCATACAAAAATAGCAGTTAGAAATCCAGAAGATGAATACCAAAATTACAGAATCACACAATACAGTAGATGCATGAAAGAGTAGGATAGAACTGGCTGAAGAATGCATTTCCCAACTAGAAGACAAATCCCTGCACACCAGCCTGTATGAAGAAAACTCAGAACAAAGATGTAAGAGAAATAAAGAGAACCTAAGAGGTATATGGGACAACATGAAAAGAAACAGCATATGCATCATTGGAATTCCAGAACAAGAAGAGGAGTGAAAAAAAAAAAAAAAAAAAAAAAACACCGAGAAATTTATAGAAGACCTACCAACAGAAAACTTCCCCCATATCACGAAGGAAGAAAATGTGTTTGTCCAAGAAGTTCATAGAACACCACATAAGATAGATCCCAAGAGAAAAACACTGAGGCATATTATAATCAAACTTTCCAAAATCAAAGACAAAGAAAAAATTTTGAGAGCAGCCTGGGATAAAATATTATTTACAATACTCAAACACTTAGGCTGAGCTCTGATTACCCAGCAGAAACTATGCATGCAAGAAGGCAATGGGACAGCATATATAAAACACCGAAGGAAAAGAACTCCAATCAAGAATCCTATATCCAAAAACAACAATGAGATACCATCTTGCTCCAGCACTAGTAGCAAAGTTCAACAAGACAGAAAATAACAAATGCTGGCGAGGCTGTGGAGAGATTGGGACTCTCATACACTGCTGGTGGGACTGTAAAATGGTACAACCATTGTGGAAAGCAGTATGGCGATTCCTTCAAAAGTTGGAAATAC
>NW_006921614.1:11668217-11670108 GCF_000298275.1 Orycteropus afer afer
AAAAAAAAAGAATCCTATATCCAGCCAAATTATCCATCAAATATGAGGGCAAAATCAAGGCATTCTCAGACAAACAGAAATTAAGGGATTTTGTGAGAACCAGACCAACCCTACAAGAAATGCTTAGGGAAGTCCTTCCGATAGGGAACACAACAGAGATCAACAAAATCAGGATATGTGACATCAACACTAAAACCAAATCAGAAATAGAAGCTCAAAACAAGACCATAAAACATTGTACACTGAAAATCAAGGAAGCCAATCTGCACATGACAACAGCAACTAATCTATTAGAGGGAATAAAACTTATAGGTGCAAACTTCCAAATGGAGAGGAAAACAAGACAAAGTCCTCATAGAGCAAACTGCTCTAAAAATGCAGAGACAAGAATTCACTCCAAGGTAACCAAAGATAAAATTAACAATCCCCCTAAGCAAATCCAGAAGGAAGGAAAACATATGGGTTTAATAAGTACAAAACTAACAATAAAGAAGAAAAGAGAGGAAACATTTGACAACAAATCACACTCAGCACAGATAAAGTATATGGGCCAAGGAAACACCAGCAACATGACCAAAAAAAAAAAAAAAAAAAAAAAATGACAGCAATCAATTCATATCTATCTATCACTAATTATACTCCATGTGAATGGACTAAATGCACCAATCAAGAGAAAGAGAGTGGCAGACTGGATAAGACACTGATAAAATCCAACACCCGTTCCTATTCAGAACTCTCAGCAAAATAGGGATAGAAGGGAAATTCCTCAACATAGTAAAAGGCATGTATGCAAAGCCAACAGCCAACATCATTATTAATGGAAAAAGACTCAAGGCATTCGCCTTACAAATGAGAACCAGACAAGGACGCCCTCTATCACCACTTCTATTTAAAATTGTATTGGAAGTCCTGACCAGAGCAATAAGGCAAGAAAGAGAAATAAAAGGTATACAAATTGGCAAAAAGGAAGTAAAACTATCTCAATTTGCAGAGGATCTGATCCTGTACATAGAAAACCCAAGGGACTCAATAAACAAACTACTGGAACTAATAGAGAGGTTCAGCAAAGTGGCAGGAGGCAAGATCAACATACAAAAGTCAGTTGGATTCCTCTACACCAACAAAGAGTCCTCTGACAAAGAAATAAGGGAAACAATACCATTTACAATAGCTACTAAAAAGGTAAAATATCTAGGAATAAACCTCACCAGAGACACAAAAGGCCTATACAAAGAACACTATTAAACACTACTACAAGAGACAACAAGAGCACTACATAAATGGAAGAACCTACCTTGTTCAAGGATAGGTATACTGAATATTGGGAAAATGTCAATACTACCTAAGGCATTCTACACAATTAATGCAATCCCGATCCAGATACCAACAAAATTTTTTAAGAACATGGAAAAACCAATTACTAACTTCATATGGAAAGGAAAGAGACCTCAGATAACCAGAGCACTTCTAAAGAAGAATAACAAAGTGGAAGGTCTAACACTCCCAGATCTTAAAACCTACTATACAGCCATAGTAGTCAAAACAGCGTGGCATGGGTACAATGATAGACAGAGAGATCAATGGAACCGAATCAAAAACCTAGATATAGACCTATGCATCTATGGACAGCTGATCTTTGACACAGGTCCAAAACCCATTACATGGGGAAGTGACAGCCTCTTTGACAAATGGTGCTGGCAAAACTGAATATCCACTTGCATAAAAATGAAGCAAGACCCTTACCTCACCCCATACACAAAAACAAACTCAAGCTGAATCAAAGACTTAAATGTAAAACCCAAAACTATAAAACTCATCAAAGTTAAAATAGGGACAAATCTGGAGGCCTTAATTTATAGCATAAATAGACTATCAAGCATAACCCAGAATG
>NW_006921614.1:11670506-11689538 GCF_000298275.1 Orycteropus afer afer
CTGAAGGGCAGCTAGGGGCCATAGTCTCAGGGGTTCCACCAGGCTCTATCAAACCAGCAAACCTGGTCCCCCCCCCTTTTTTTCCCAAATGATTTTGAGTTTTGTTCCACATTGTTCTCCCTCTCTATCCAGGATCTCCTACATAGATCCCCCTCTGAGTGGTTGAAAGTGGTATCCAGGCACCATCTAGTTCTTCTGGTCTCATAGTTATATAGGCTGTGGATCGCATGGTGTACCAGTTGTTAGGACTAATTCTTTCCATGAATCTTTGGTTTTCTTCATTCTTTGCTCTGGATGAGGAGAGACCCATCATTGCATGTAGATGGCAGCTTGCAAGCTTTTAAGATCCCAGTCACTATTTACCAAAGTAGGAGCTGGAACAATGTTTTGTGTAGTATGTTATACCAACTGAGCTTGATGTCCCATGTGATGATGGTCTCGAGCCCACAGGTTCAACTACCTGGTCCCTCTGGGTAGGTGGCTGTGACCAAGAAATGACTACAATTTTGTCCCTTGTCAGCTCTACTACACACCTGGGAATTCTTAGAGGACATATGAATACACTTGTAGAACCATTGTCTGCCAACCCTATACATGGTCTTGGGTACACTCCCCGCTGCATAGATATACCTAATAGTTCAGCATGTCCACCCATCTATCCACCAATATACCCATGTTTGCCTTCACTGACAGTTCAGTACTGTATGTGCAAAAAGGCTCATCTTTGTTGTCTGTACCTCCCATGTACCTCTCTATGTCTTCCTCTTCCTCAATGCCACCATGTGGATCACTCACATTTGGTACATTGCACTTATCTTCACCCAAATCAATACTTATGTCTACCTATCTAACAGTGTTCCCTCCCCTCCCCTCCAACCCCTGGTAATCAAAAAAGAAAATTTCCTTCCATATAGAGCCTTTCCTTGATTGATTTTTCCAATAACGGACTAATACAATATTTGTCCTTTTGTGATTGACTTATTTCACTCAACATAATGTCCTCCAAGTTCATCCACGTTATTGGTGTTTTGCTGATTCTAGATTATTCTTTAGGGCTGCATAGTATTCCATTGTGTGTATGTACCATAGTTTGGTTATCCATTCTTCAGCTGATGGACACCTAGGTTGTTTCCATCTTTTGGCTACTGCAAATAGTGCTGTGATGAACATGGGTGTGCATATATGTATTCTTTTTATGGCTCTCACTTCTTTAGGATATATACCTGGTAATGGAATGGCTGGCTCAAATGCTATTTCTAATTCAAACTTTTTAAGGAATTGCCACATTGTTTTCCACAGTGGTTGTACCATTTTACTGTCCCACCAGCAGTGTATGATAGTCCCAATTTCTCCACATCCTCACTAGCATTTGTTATTTTCTGTCTTGTTGAACTTGGCTACTAGTGCTGGGGCAAGATGGTATCTCATTGTTGTTTTGATTTGCATCTCTCTAATGGCTAATGATGGAGAGCATTTCTTCACGATTGTTGGCCACCTGAATATCCTTCTTGGTGAAGTGTCTATTCATGTTTTCTGCCCACTTTTTAGTTGGATTATTTGTCTTTTTGTTATTGAGGTGTTGGAGTTTTCTATAAATTCCACAGATAAGTCTCTTGTCAGATATATCATTGCCAAATATTTTTTTCCCAATCTGTAGGTTCTCTTTTGACTCTTTTGGAGAAGTCTTTGGAAGCACATAAAAATTTAATTTTTAGAAGGTCCCAATCATCTGGTTTCTCTTCTGCTGTTTGTGCATTTTGGGTTATGCCTGATAATCTATTTATGCCATATATTAGGGCCCCCAAAATTGCCCCTAGTATTTCCTTGAGGAACTCTATAGTTTTAGGTTTCACATTTAAGTCTTTGATCCATCTGGAGTTCATTTTTGTGTATGGTGTGAGGTGCAGATCTTGTTTCATTTTTCTGCAAATGGATATCCAGCTTTGCCAACACCATTTATTAAACAAACATTCTTTTCCCCATTTAATAGATTTTGGCCCTTTGTCAAAAATCAGCTGACTATAGATTGATGGATCTATTTCTGGATTCTCGATTCTATTCCATTGATCTATGTGTCTGTCATTATACCAATACCAGGCAGTTTTGACTGCTGTGGATGTATAGTAGGTTTTGAGATCAGGCAGTGTGGGACTTCCTATTTTGTTCTTCTTCTTCAATAGTGCTTTGCTTATCTGAGGTCTCTTTCCTTCCCATATAAAGTTAGTGATTGGTTTTTCCATATCCTTAAAAAATGTTGATGGGATCTGGATTGGGATTTCATTAAATGTATAGATTGCTTTGGGTAGAATTGACATTTTCACAGTGTTCAATCTTCCTATCCACGAGTGTGGGATGTTCTTCCATTTATGGTTTTGTGAAGTAGTTTTTATAGTTTTCTTTGTAGAGATCTTTTGTGTCCCTGGTAAGATTTATTCCCAAGTATTTTATTTTTTTGGTACCTATATTCCTCAAAAGGAAGGTTGGGCAAACTACTTCCATAGTGATACTGCCTTGGAAACCCAAGGAGGGGTCACTATGAGTCGGGTCCGACTCAACTGTACACAACAACAACAACATTATAAATAGTATTGATTTCCTTATTTCTTTTTGAGCAATCTCTTTGCTGGTGATCCAACTGATTTTTGGATGTTGATCTTGTATCCTGCCACAATGTTAAATCTCTCAATTAGTTCCAATAGACTTTTGACTGAGTTTCTTGGGTTTTCTATGTATAGGATCATATAATCAGCTAATAGGGATAGTTTGACTTCTTCCTTACCAATTTGGATGCCTTTGATTTCCCTTTCTTGCCTTATGGTCCTGGCTAGGACTTCCAGTACAATGTTGAATGGAAGTGGTGATAGAGGGCATCCTTGTCTGGTTCCTGTTCTGCAGAGGAATGGTTTCAGTCTCTCTCCATTGAGGGTAATATTGGCTGTTGGTCTTGCATAGATGCCCTTTATGTTGAGGAATGTCCCTTCTATTCCTATTTTGCTGAGAGTTTTGATCAAGAATGGGTGTTGGATTTTATATAATGCTTTTCCTGCATCAATTGATATGATCATGTAGCTTTTTTCTTTGTTTTACTTACATGATGGATGACATTGATTGTTTTTGTAATGTTGAACCATCCTTGCATACCTGATATGAACCCCACTTGGTCATAATGAATGATTTTCTTTCTATATTGTTGGAGTCTATTGGTTAAGATTTTGTTGAACATTTTTGCGTGTATATTCATGATGGATATTGGTCCTTTTGAGTGATGTCTTTTTCCTTTTAGTTTTCCTTTTGAGTGATGTCTTTGCCTGCTTTGGGTATCAAGGTTATGCTTGCTTCATAAAATGAGTTAGATGATTCCATCCTTTTCTATGTTTTGGAATAGTTTGAGTAGAAATGATGTCGGTTCTTCTCTGAATGTATGATAGAATTCTCTGGTGAATCCATCTGGGATAGGACTTTTTTTATTCATAATTTTTTGATGACCTGTTCAATTTCTTCTTTTGTTATGGATCTTTTCAATTTTTCCACCTCAGTCTGTGTTAGTTTAGATAAGTGGTGTGTTTCTGGAAATCTGTCCATTAAAAATTAAATTCTTATGCTCATCGAAAGACTTCATTGAAAGGGTAAAAAGAGAACCTATAGATTGGGAGAAAATATTTGCCTATGACACATCTGATATAGGACTTAACTTAAAAATGTATAGAAAACTTCAACACCTCAACACCAAAAAGACAAATAACCCAAATCACAAATGGGCAAAAGACTTGAATATACACTTCACCAAAGATGACATAGTGGCAGCCAACAAACACATGAGAAATTGCTCATGATCATTAATCAGTTGTTATTGTTGTTATGTGCCATTGAGTCGGATCCAATCATAGTGACCCCTCCTTGGGTTTCTGAGGCATATCACTATGGAAGTAGATTGCCCCATCTTCCTTCCAAGGTTCTGGTTAGCAGTCAAGTGCCTTAGCTACTATGCTACCAGAGCTCCCCATTAATCAGTAGAGAGATGCAAATCAAAACAACAATGAGATATCATCTCACCCCAGCAATAAAGGCAAAGTTCAACAGGACAGAAAATAACAAATGCTGGTAAGGTTGTGGAGAGATTGGAACTCTTGTGTACTGCTGGTGGGATCATAAAATGGTACAACCATTGTGACATATGGTGTGGCATTTCCTGAAGAAACTGAAAATAGAAATAACATTTGACCCAGCGATCCCATTACTAGGAATATATCCTAAAGAGGTGAGAGACAGCACATGAACAGACATCTGTAGACCTATGTTCATTGCAGCAAAATTCACCATAGCAAAGAGATGGAAACAACCTAAATGTCCATCAATGGATGAGTGGATAACCAAATTATGGTACATTCATAGAATGGAATACTAAGCTACATTAAAGAAAAATGAGAGATACACGAATCATCTCACAACATGGATGCCTGGAGGACATTATCCTGAGTGAAATAAGTCAATCTCAGAAGGACAAATACTGTATGAACCCATTACTGTAAAAAGACAAAGAAGGGATTTCTTGTGAAAGGAACCCACTTTGTATGTTACCAGGGTGGGGAGGGAAGGGAAGGGATTAATTCCATGCTAGTTGGGAACCACACACTGATGAGGGTAAGGGGAGGGATGTATGGAAAGAGTCTGTGACCACCATGATAACATTAGAAAAAGGGAGGACACTGAATTGTGCACATAGGGGGTAGACGACAGATGCTAGTACCAACCAGTGTGCCCACAATACTGCATTACCATTAACACCAAACACCAGGCTACAGATAAACACATAAACACCTGAGAGGATCAGATGGGGGTCAGTGAACAGGAGTATACTCTAGATCAAGGATAGATTCAGCACAGGCTAATTTTGTACAGATACCAGTGATACAAAATACCTGCAATCCTAACAGAAACAATAGAAGATAGGCACAGAGTAATCCCTCACAGATACCCAGACACTGTGGGAGAGAGAGCCAATGGATCTACCATCTCAAGACCATAGTGCTGGGGGACACCAGACTCAATAGCACAAAAAAAATACATAAAAGCCTTGCTCCACATCTTACATTGGTGAGTAGCGACCAAGCTCTTAAAAGCTTTCAAGAGACCATCTAAGATGTATCTACTAGTCTCCTAGCATCAGAAGCAAAGGAGAGTGGAAAAAAAAAAAAAATACAAGGGCATTTGGAAGCAATCAGCCTTAGGACATGATGGTCCTCGAGACCAGAAGAACTAGATGGTGCCCAGCTACCAATGCCAACTACTCAAGAAAGGATCAAATCTGGGGATCCTAGATAGAGTATGAGGAAAAATGTGGAACAAAATCCAAAAACTCAATAATGACCAGAATTACTGGTCAGATGGAGTCTTGTGAGACCCCCAATACTATGGCCCTGGGATACAATCTGTTGTTGTTATGTGGCATCAAGTCAGACCCAACACATAACGACCCCTCCTTGGGTTTCTGAGGCAGTATCACTACAGAAGTAGATTTCTCAACCTTCCTTCTGAAGAGTGGCTGGTAGGTTTGAACCACCAGCCTTCCTGGAATAAAACTGACTCCCAGGGGCTGGCTTTCAGCCAAATAGTTAACAAGATGTACATGCAGGCCACTCCACCCAGGGTGATGCACCCACATACTCTATGTTTCCATAGAGCAATAGACCATGGGCACCAGAGGGGCAACATTCACATGGAGGAAAAGCAGAACAAACAGGAGTGCATAACTATGAGGGGCATGAGGGGAGGGTCACTGGGCAGTGAGGGGAGTAGACTGGGTTACAGTTGGGCTTGGTAAATGGGGAGTGAAAATAAATGTACACGTAACATTGAATGTAAAACAAACTCTTAAAATAAAAAATAAAAGACATCAGATTTGCCCAATGCAATACTGTCATTATTCACTGTCATTAGTCACCTTGAAGACTAAGGTATGCCGAACCCAAGCCATGTTGTTTTCAATCACCTCTTATGCATGTAAGAACTGGACAATAAATAAGGAAGACTGAAGAAGAATTGATGCTAGTGAGTTGTGATGTTGGTGAAAAATACTGAGAGTACCATGGACTGCTAAAAGAAATAACAAACCTGTCCTAGAAGAAGTGCAGCTGGAATGCTCCTTGGAAGCAAGAATGACCAGACTTCGTCTCACCTACTTTGGTCATGTTGTCAGAAATAACAAGTCCCTGGAGAAGGATATCATACTTGGTAAAGTGAAGGGTCCTCGAAAAAGGGGAAGGCCCTCAATGAGATGGATTGACACAGTGGTTGCAATGATGGGCTTGGGTATAGGAGAGATCATGAGGCTGGCACAGGATTGGGCAGTGCTTCTTTTTGTTGTACATGGGATTGCTATGAGTTGGAGATGACTCAAGGGCATCTAACAACAACAAGAACAACATCAAATTTGTGAAGATATTCTTTTACTTTTCTCCCCAAAGCTCTTTTATTTACCCTTTCATCATTTAAGCCTTTAATCAATCTGGAATTGACTTGTTTTTATGGTGTGAAGTAGATGGCCAATATATATATATTTTTTCCATGTGAGTGTTCTATTGTCCCAGTCACTGTATTCCCACAACTCTGTAGCACTGTTGTTGTTAGGTGCCATTAACTCAGCTCCAACTCACAGAAACCCTATATACAACAGAACAAAATACTGCCCGGTCTTGCACCAGCCTCACAATATTTGATATACCTGAGCCTATCTTTGCAGCCACTGTGTCAATAAATCTCACTGAGGACCTTCCCCTTTTTTACTGACCCTTCATTTTACCAAGCATGATATCCTTCTCTGGAGAACTGTCCCTTCTGACCACATGACCAATGGCCCCATGACGAAGTCTGGCTATTCTCACTTCCAAGGAGCATTCTGGCTGCACTTCTTCCAGGACAGATTTGTTAGTTCTTCTGGCAGTGCATGGTACTTTCAGTATTCTTTGCCAACACCACAACTCAAAAGCATCAACTCTTCTTCGATCTCCCTTATTCATTGTCCAGTTTTCACATGCATATAGGTGATTGAAAATACCATGGCTTTGGTCAGGCACACCTTAGTCTTCAAAGAGACATCTTTGCTCTTCAGTACTTTAAAGAGGTCTTTTACAGCAGATTTCCCCAGTGCAATACATTGTCTGATTTCTTGATTGGTGCTTCCATTGATGTTGATTATGGAACCAAGTAATAAGAAACTTTGACAACCTCAATCTTTTCTCCATTTATTGTGATGCTGCTTATTGGTCCAGTTGTGAGGATTTTCATTTTCTAAATGCTTAGACATAATTCATACTGCAGACTGTAGTCGTTAATCTGCATCAGTAAGTGCTTCAAGTCATCTTCACTTTCAGCAAGCAAAATTGTGTCATCTGCACATCACAGGTTGTTAATGAGTCTTCCTCCAGTCCTGATGCTGTGTTCTTCCTATAGTTCAGCTTCTCAGATTATTCGTTCAGCATGTGGATTGAATAATTAAGGTGAAAAGATACAACCTGATGTACACCCTTCCTGATATTAAATCATGCAGTGTCCCCTAGTTCTGTTCAAACGACAGCCTGCTGGTCTATTTACAGGTTCCTCATGAGTACAATTGGGAGCTCTGGTAGTGTAGTGCCTAAGGCACTTGACTGCTAACCAGAAGGCGGGTGGTTGAAACCCACCAGCCACTCCTCAGAAGGAAGAAGGGGCAATCTACTTCCATAGTGATACTGCCTCGGAAGCCCAAGGAGGGGTCACTATGAGTCAAGTCTGACTGGACAGCACATAACAACAACAACAACATGAGTACAATTAAGTGTTCGGGAATTCCCATTCTTCTTGTTATCTATAATTTGTTATGATCCATAGAGTTGAATGCTTTTGCGTAATCAAAGGAACACAAGCAAACACATTTCTGTTATACTTTGCTTCAGCTAAGATCTATCTGGCATCAGCAATGATATCTCTTGTTCCACATCCTCTTCTGAATCCAGTTTTCATTTCTGGAAGTTCTCTGTCAATACACTGCTGCAACTGTTTTTGAATTATCTTCAGCAAGATTTTACATCCACGTAATGTTAATGATATTGTTTGATAATTTCCACATTCTGTGGTATCAACTTTTTTTGGAATAGGTACAAATATGGATATCTTTCAATCAGTTGGCCAGCTAGCTGTCTTCCAAATTTCTTGGCATAGTTGAATAAGGGCCTCCAATGTAGCATCTGTTTATAGAAACATCTCAATTCCTGGAGCCTTGTTTTCCCTATTTCCTTCAGTGCAGCTTTGACTTCTTATTTCAATACATTGATTCTTGATCATATGCCACCTCCTGAAATAAATGAACATCAAACAATTCTTTTTGATACAGTGACTCTGTGTATTCCTTCAATCTTCTTTTGATGTTTCCTCCATCAGTCAATATTTTGCCCATAGAATCTTTCAATATTGCAACCCGAGGCTTGGATTTTTTTTCTTTAGTTCTTTTAGCTTGAGAAATGCCAAGCACTATTTTCCAACAACTTTTGGTGTTTGAACTTCAAGTCTTCACATATTTCATTATAATGATTGATTGTCTTCTTCAACTGCTCTTAGAGATCTTCTGTTCAGCTTTTATCTTGTTATTTCTTCCATTTCTTTTGTTACTCTCAGTTTAAGAGCAAGTTTCAGTCTCTTCTTACATCCATTTTGGTCTTTTCTTCCTTTCTTGTCTTTTTAATGATCTTTTTCTTTATTCATGTATGATGTTCTTGATGTCATCCCACAATTTGTCTGGTTTTTGGTCTGAACAATGTGTAAGATCTATTCTTTATATGGTCTCTAAATTCCAGTGAGATGCAATCAAGGTCACATTTTGGCTTTCATGGACTTGTTTTAATTGTCTTCAGCTATAACTTAAATTTGCATATGAGAAGTTGATGGTGTGTTCCACTGTCAGCTCCTGGCCTTGTTTTGCCTGGAGATATTGAGCTTCTCCATCGCCTCTTTCCACAGATGTAGTAGATCTGTTTCCTGTGTATTTTATCTGGTGAAGTCCACTTGTATAACCAAAATTTATGTTGTTGAAAATAAATATTTGCAGTGAATAAGTAATTGGTCTTGAAAAATTGTATTGTGCAATCTCTGGCATCATTTCTATGACTGAGGCCATATCTTCCATCTTCCTAGGATTCTGTTTTGTTTCCAGCTTTCGCATTCCACTCACCAGTAATAATCAATACCTCTTGTTTGCATGCTTTGTCAATTTCAGACTGCAGAAGTTGGTAAAAATCTTCAATTTCTTCTTTAGCTTTAGTGGTTATTGCATAAATTTGAATAATAATCATGGTCTTCCTTTAGGCATAAGAATATTATCTTATCACTGACCACCTTGTACTTCAGGATACATCTTGAAACATTTTTTGTGATAATGAATGCCATGCCATTCCTCTTCAGTTTGTTATTCCCAACATAGTAGATCATATTGTTGTCTGATTCAAAATGGCTGAAACCAGCCCATTTCAGCTCACCAATGCCTAGGATATCAATCTTTATGCATTCCACTTCATTTTGGACAATTTCCAATTTTTATGCATTCATACTTCATACATTTCATGTTCTGATTATTAATGGATGTTTGCAGCTGTTTCTTCCAATTTGGAGTCATGCCACATCAGCAGATGGAGGTCCCAAAAGTTTTACTCCATTCACCTCATTAAGATCAACTCTACTTTGAGGAAACAGCTCTTCCCCAGTTGTATTTTGAGTGCCTTCTAGCCTGAGGGGCTCATCTCTGGCACTATATCAGACAATGTTTTAGGGCTATTCATAAAGTTTTCCAGTGAGATATCAGACAATGTTTCACTGCTATTCATGAAGTTTTCCCTGGCCAATTCTTTGAGAAGTGGATGGCTCCTTCCTTCTTCCAAGTCTTTCTTAGCAGGAAGTTCTGCTGAAACCTGTCCACCATGGTTGCCCTGATGGTATTTGAAATACTGGTGGCATAATCTCCAGCTTCACAACAACACACAAGCCACCATAGTATGACAAACTGACAGATGAGTTGTGGTCTGCAGCACTAGCTCTATCTATATCAAGTTTCTATATATCATGTATGGGGCTATTTCTGGACTTTGCCTGTTCCTTTGGTCTATTTGTCTTAGTGACATGATACACTAATTTTATTACCGTAGCTTTATCATAGAATAGGATCTCTGGTGTCATAGTGGCCAAAGCATTTGGCTGCTAACCAAAAGTTGGTGGTTTGAACCCACCAGCTGCTTCACAGGAGAAAGATGAAGCTTTCTGCTTCTGGAAAGATTTACAGCCTTGGCAATCTTATGGAGCAGTTCTGTTTTGTTCTGTTTTCTAGGGTCACTCTGAGTTGGAAGACACCATGCAGTGAGTTTGTTTTTTTGGGTTTTATCGTAGATCTTGATGCATGGTGCTGGGATGCATGGTCTTGGGATCTTAGCCCTCAGATTGTGTTTGCACTGGTTTTTAATCTGATGCCTTCGAACAGTCATTATCTGAGAAAAAAAATTATGAGCTTTTATAGTTTTCCTGAGAATAAGAATTGGTCTAGTCTAAGCTGCTTCATCATGAACAGAAGTAGAAATATAGGCACTTATAAACCAGCATGAGGAAAGCATTCTAATTTTTAACATGCTTTTGAGATAAATTATTTTATTTACTTTCCACATAAGTTCTGTTGGCTTGTTTTGGTTATCTCCATGTAACAGATGAAAAAAATGTGACCTAACTGTATGTCGATGTTTTCCCAACAAAGAACCACTTACCTTGTTTAGGAGCCTGAACCAGTTGTGAGCCTTCCAGATTCAGTAGTTCCTTTTCAGAAAGTTTTTCCTATAAGATTTAAAGTGGAAGGCTCTGAAAGTATAGATAGATTTATAGATAGGAATAATAAAAATGTTAGAGTTCATGTGTATGGCTGCTTTCAATATATTAACTACAATTCCAAAAGCAGAGGGAGTGGATTTATCTCTCTCTCTTTCTCTCTTTTTTTTTTTTTAATCACATTTTACTTGTTTTGGATCTATAAACTTCCACTGTACCATAAAGAACTGGTCAATGTCCAACTCTATCAAAAGGTAGCATATGATCAAGAAACAACTGTATTGAAGGAAGAAGTCCAAGCTGCACTGAAGGAATTGGGAGAAAACAAAACAAAACAAAAACAAGGCTCCAGGAATTGCTGGACTACCCATTGAGGTGTTTCAACAATTGGATGCAGTGTTGCAGGTGCTTATTTGTTGATGCCAGAAAATTTGGAAGACAGCAACCTGGTCAACTGACTGGAAAAGATCAGTATCTATGCCCATTCCAAAGAAAAGTAATCCAACAGAATGTGGAAATTATTGAACAATACTACTAATATCACAGGCAACAAAAATTGGTGAAGATAATTCAAAAATGGTTGCAGTAGTTTATTGACCAGGAACTTCCAGAAATTCATGCTGGATTCAGAAATGTATGGAGAAGAAGGGCCATCATTGCTGATGTTAGATGAATCTTGCCTGAAAGCAAAAAAAAAAAAAAAAAACATAGAGATGTTTACCTGTGTATTATTGACTACACAAAGGCATTTGACTGTGTGGATCATAACAAATTGCAAGAACTTGGAATTTCAGAACACTTACTTGTGCTCATGAGGAACCTGTACATAGACCAAGAGGCTGTCATTTGAACAGAACAAAGGGACACTGCATGGTTTAAAATCAGGAAGGGTGTCTGTCATGGTTGTATCCTTTCACCATACTTACTCAATCTGTATGCTGAGCAAACAATCTGAGAAGCTGGACTACATGAAGAAGAATGTCTCATCAGGATTGGAGGAAGACTCATTGACAACCTGCGATATGCAGATAACACAACTGTGCTTGCTAAAAAGTGAAGAAGACTTGAAGCATTTGCTGATGAAGATGAAAGACTACAGTAATCCTCACAACTGGATCAATAAGCAATTTCATGATAAATAGAGAAAAGATTGAAGCTATCAGGGATTTCATTTTACTTGGATCCACAATCAACACCTATGGAAGCATCAGATAAGAAATTGGAGGTAATATTTCACTTGGAAAATCTGCTGCAAAAACCTCTTTAAGTGTTAAAATGCAAAGATGTCACTTAGAAGACTAAGGTGAGCCTAAATCAAACCACAGTATTTCCAATTGCCTCATATGCATGTGAAATCTGGACAATGAATGATGAAGACATTGTTGGCAAAGAATACTGAAAATACCATGGACTGCCAGAGGAACAAACAAATCTGTCACGGAAGAAGTGCAGCTGGAATGCTCCTTGGAGGTGAGACTGGCCAGACTTCATCTCACCTACTTTGGTCATGTTGTTAGTAGGGACTATTCCCGGAGAAGGATGCCATGCTTGGTAAAGTAGAGGGTCAGCAAAAAAGGAGAAGACCCTCAACAAGATGAATTGACACATTGGCTGCAACAAAGGGCTCAAATATAACAAGGATTGTGAGGATAGCACCCCAGCAGGCAATGTTTTGTTCTGTTGTATAAAGGACCACTATGAGTCAGAGTTGACTCAACAGCATCTAATAACAAAAACAAGAAACTTCCTCTGAATTGTAATATTATGGACTGTTATATGCAAATAATCATCTAATGTGAATGTTTCTCATTCTATTTCTGTAACAACATCCAGGGCCAAGGGTCCTCCCAGAGAAGGCTTGGAATGAATGAACAGTGAATGAAATGACTGTTTATAAGTTATTTTAAGTTTACATCTTTCAAAAGTTCATGTTTTACTAATGTAAAATCTATAACTACCTAAAGGAGAATGTAGCAGGCAATGGAATTTCAAAATGTGAAATGTCTTGCTTGGTCAGTCCATTTAATTAACTGTTTAGTGGGACCAAGAAAATGTCAGGCACTGTGCTGGGCCATACACAGTATAGGGAAGAGGAGGTACAATCCCTGCTATGGGAAGAATAGCCTTTGAAAGCCTGGAACCCTCTTCCTGACCTATCTGCAGATTTCCCAGTTCAGTGGAGGCTGCACAATTCCAGGGGCAGATTTGTGAAATGTTATAATCCTGTTTTTCACATGGGGCTTCCTGAATGAACAGTAGTTAGTAAGGGTAAGAGAGTGAACCTTGGCTTAGTACAACTTCCTAATACTATTATTTCAGAAGAATCTGTGAGGCAGAGCTATCAAAGGAAAAGAATGGGTCATAGGCCAGATTGTGTTCAGGAACCAGGATGCACGTGAGTCACATTAGGTCTTCTACCAGTTGCAGTGGAGTTATCATTTGACTCTGACTTATGACTTATGACCACCCCATGTGTGTCAGAGTAGACATAGGTTTTTTGTTTATTTTCAATGTGATTCAGTGAAAGTTTACAGAGTAAATTAGTTTTCCATTCAACAATTCACACGCATTTTGATTAGTAACATTGATTCCCTCTCCTGTGTGTGAGTACCACCCCAATTTCACTGGAGTAAAAATGAAATGAAGGGAGCTTCTCTGACTTACTTTGAGTTTGCAGAGTGTGTCCAGGGCTGAGCTAATACAGAGCCAGGCCTTCTGAGAATGAGCTCAGAGTTTCCCAGTGCTAAAATGTGTCCTTGGTCCCCAGCCTCTCCTCCAACACATATGTTCCTGACTTTATCCAACTCCCAGCTCTAATGCTGTCTGCTAAGATATTGTAGGTGCCATTGAGTTGGTTCCCACTATTAGCAACTCTATGTACAATAAAATGAAACACTGTCTGGTCCTGTGCCATCCTCACAATTGTTGCTGTTTTGAGCCCAATGTTACAGCCACTGTGTCAGTCTATCTCATCCACAGACATATTTTGAGTGTCTTCCAACTGGAGGGATTCATCTTCTGGCACTATATCAGAGAATGTTATTAATAAGGTTTTCACTGGTCAATTTTTTCAGAAGTAGATTGCCAGGTCATCCTTCCTACTCTGCCTTAATATGGAAACTACTGAAACTTGTCCACTATGGGTGATCCTGCTTATATTTGAAATATCAGTGGCATAGCTTCCAGCATCACAGCAACATGCAAGCCACCACAGTATGTCAAAATGACAGATGAGTGGTGGTAAGATACTAGCCAATAATTAATACATGACACAAGGCCACCCTTGAAGCTGGAAAATTCCATGTAGTTGAAAAAGAGCCACCGTATCTCCTTTCCTTTCCCCCTAAGGGAGAGTGACTAATTGAGCACCTGATCTGCCGCTGTATCATGAAGGAGCCAAGGGAGCTTCTCAGATATCAGGAGTACTACTACAGTGGAAAAGAATAGTTTTCATTCTGGGACCATCTCCAGCCCCTCATATGCTGCCTGGCTGCACTGAAGAGGTAACCATCTAAGGAACCATCAAAGTTTCTGTGTAACCTTACCCACTCATCTGGATGAGGTGACCGAGGTGGGGGAGCATCTTTGCTCTTCTGCAGTGGCCTATGCAATGGCCCAGCAGAGGCTGATCAACCCAGCTGAGTGGCAAATAAACTGAAACTGGTCACCAGAACCTAGGAGTAACTAGATTTCATGAGGTACAGAGATGGAAAAGAGAGAGGGCAATAAGCAGGTAATTAACAATGAAGCCCAGAAGCAGCCCAGAGGACCAAAGCCATAGATGTCCTTGCTTGAGACACTTCCCACCCCACTCAGGAGTCACTGGTCATTGAGCATGGAATGCAAGGCTCGTGCCAATGGTGGGTTTGCATGCCAGCATCTCCCTCCTTAGTGGGCCAAGCAACAGTGAGAGCACCCTGCCTCATCCTACAAGGGCTGATAGAAAGGGTACTGGCTCTGCAGCAGTGATTTCAGGGGAGCTGACTCCACCACAATTTGGCCTCTCCCTAATTGCTTCCTTCTGGGAATGGGAGGCCTGAGGTCAGTAGTTAAGATGGTCTATACATACTTCAGGGGCTCTCCGGGGCAGTTGCTTGCCAGAAACATGGAATAGATGTTTTTATGGTTGGAGTCTACCAAAGAAAGTACAGTTCTAAGGGATCTCGGTGAACATGGTACATTATTATAGTAAAAATTTTCCTTTCTTTTATTCTGAGTGAGAAATACCAACAGTAACCTACTTCAGTGGCATCACTATAGGGGTGCTGGAGGTGAGGACCCCTACAGGTAAGACTATTAGAAGAAGTGACACCAAAATGACTATAAAATTTTTGTGGAGTGTGTCAACAGAAATTTATTATATTTATAAAATTATTCCTGTAGTTAGTTATAACAACAAAAACACTTTTTCATGACAGCTTACAAAAAATCAATATATCTACAAGGATAAAACTCTATGCTAATTTATGTTTTGAGCCGTCTAATAAGCTCTGGTCAGAGCTGTTGTTATTACGCAATTACAAGGACACTTTGAGTCATGTACTTTCACTGGCATGTGCTATAAGCACATGGTTTCATTGCTGTTGGTGTTTTCATAGTCAATTATTTTGTCAAACTTTCTGATGTTTTAGCTACAATATTGTTGTTGTAAGTAGTATTTGTGGACCTATATCAAAAACAATCTTGAAAATGAAGTAGTAATTAAAGAAAAAAAAATCAAAAAAGGCTTCCACTAGTGCTCACTTTGGCAGCACATATGCTAAAAAATGCTTCTGCTCAGTTACTAATAATGATATAACTAATTTTGTTGTAATTTGATGTAGAAAGATTTCACAAAACAACATTATTGTTAGTATTCACATATTCTAAGAAATATTACATTTAAGCAATTTACAACTATATTTATCACATATTATTCTTTGAATAAAATTGATAATAAATATTACTAAGGATTCTGTATGGTCTAGTTTGGGATAAGGGCCATGGGGGAGGGGGGTGTTTAAACTATGAGTTAACACACTGGGTAACATCAACTCTAGTGATGCTATTGACCCATTAATTTTAATTAAAAACCAAATTCCCTCCCATCAAGTCAATTTCAACTCACAGTGACCCTGTTTGCATTTCCAAGGTGGTAAATCTTTATAGAAGTAGATTTATGTACCTACAATGTGCCAGATACTGGGCTAAACCCTTTCCAGGCATGACTTCATTTTACAACTTTATCAACAGGACCATTACTACCCCCACTTAAAAAACTTGGGGAACAGGGCTCAGAAAGGTAGTGTAACTTGCCCAAGTTGCTAAATGGTGACACAAAAGCCAAACTCAGACCTGGCTCACCTGTCACTTGCTTTTTAAAAGTTAATGCATTCTTATAAGAATATCTAGGTGTATAGTAGAGCTGACAAAGGGCAAGTCTGTGGTGGCTTCTTGGCCACAGCCAGCTACTCTGAGGGAGTGAGTAGTTGAACCGTGGCTTGGGACCATAGTCACAGGGGTCATCAAGCTCAGTTGGCATGATACTATACAAAAACGTTGCCCTATACCCTACTTAATAGTAGGATGAGTAGCAACTCGGGTCTTAAAAGCTTGCAGACCATCTAGATGCAACAGTGGGTTACTGCTCATCCAGAGCAAAGAAAAATGAAGAAAACCAAAGACACATGGAAACAATTAGTCCAAGGGGACTGGTAGACCATATGATTATCAGCCTATATGACCATGAGACCAGAAGAATTAGACTGTGCCCAGTTACTACTGTCAACCACTCAGAGGGGAATCTGTGCAGGAGATCCTGGATAGAGTGGGACAACAATGTGGGACAAAACTCGAAATCATAAAAAAAAAAAAAAAGACCAGGATTGCTGTCTGATAGAGCTTGGTGAGACCTCTGAGACTATGGCTTCTAGTTACCCTTCAGGTCTGGAACTGAACTTACTCTTGTGGCTTCCAGCCAAACAAGTGACAGGCCTATGGGGTGAACATTTACATCAGGGAGATACACTCCTTGGATCAGTCATGGGAGAACAGAAGGGCAGTGTTTGCACAGGGAGATAGTTTGGGGGGCAGGTGAGCATTAGAGGGAAGGACACAGGGAAGAGGTAACTATAGGGAAGAAATGGGAAGAGAGTTGTTACATTGTGGGAATTGCAGTGAATGTCTTGAAGGAAGGTTGGGCAGTCTACTTCTGTAGATACCGCCTCAGAAACCCAAGGAGGGGTCCCTATGAGTAGGATCCAATTCTATGGCAGTGAGTGAGTGAGTGAGTGGGTGGGTGTCATGAGACAAAATGTGTATAAACTGGGGTATGGAAATTGAATTTGCTCTGTAAACTTTAACCCAAATCACAATAAAAATAAAAAAGAAGTTCACATGTTCTTGACCTTTTCCACATTGTTGTTATTTGTTGTTATGTGCTGTCGAGTCAGACCCGACTCATAGTGACCCCTCCTTGGGTTGCTGAGGCAGTATCACTACGAAAGTAGATTGCCCAACCTTCCTTCTGAGGAGTGGCTGGTGGGTTTTCCACACTGGTGTTTAAAAATCTATACCAAGCCTCTCAGTGATTGCATACACTCCATTATATGGATTTACCACCATTATTTAATGGCATAGTGCCTAAAGCATTTTAACTGCTAACCAGAAGGCTGGCAGTTCAAACACACCTTGGAAGGAAGATTGGGCAATCTACTTTCATAGTGATACTGCCTTGGAAACCCAAGGAGGGGGCACTGAGTCAGATCTGACTCAATGGCAGTGAGTTGCTAATATGAACTTAGGTTATTTTTGTTCCTCAATATTACAACCACTGCTTCATGAATATTTGTTGTACATATATCTTTTCATGCACATGCAAAATGTATAGGGTGCTTATTCCTCAAGCTGATATGATCAGCCAAAGTGATCTGTGGTCAAAATTTTGATAGATACTGGGAAAATTCTCTTGAAAAATTGTACCTTTGTGCCCTTCTGCCAAAATAAATTAGAATATAGGTGTTCCTATGCTGGGTAGTATCAAAATATTTCATCTTTGCCCATCTTCTTGGTGAAAAATGATGTGATTATAGTGTAAAATTTTTTTCTTTAATTCTGAGTGAGACTGAGCGTCTAGACAGCACTGTTAGCTGCCTAACCAATATTTATGTCTTCCTTCTATTTGGCTAACAGAACCCTGACTTTGTTTGGGAGGACAATGTGCCCAGGCCCAAGAACTTGAAAATGGAAGGTCTCAGTGGCCATGGGGAAGTTTAGAGTTAGGGAATAATGGTGAAGGGATGCTGACTTTTGGTGCCAGAGGTCAGGAATTTTACGTGTCATGATTCATGGGGAAGAATTATCAAGAAAGAAGCTCCCATCCCGAAATGCAGATGGTACTTGTGTGGAGAAACACAGAAAACCAATCATTAATTATTCAGCCTCCCTTGCAGCTAGAGGTGGTCACAGGATAGTTTAAGCAGTGTGCCACAGTGAAACTCTACTGAGGGGTTCAAGGAAAGCTCTTGCTGCCTTTTGTTTGTTAATCTCTTTTCTCTTTCTTTAGCTTGGACCTGTATTAGATCTTGTGATGATTGAAGTGGAGGAACAAGCAGAAGATTTTTTCCCCTTGTAATGATTTTTAATGCTGAACCAAAGCCAGGAAATGCTCCCTAAAACTGACTCCAGATTTTTTTGTTATATGAAAATGTAAAACCACACTGCTTTAAGCTATCACTAGTTGGATATTCTTTACTTGCAGCAAAGAGCTCTCCTGGCAGCATCTTGCTGTATGCTTATTGACTGTTTGGTATGTTTTTTTCTGAGACATGTCTGCTCATGTCCTTGACCCATTCCTTCTATTAGATCATTTTTATTTTTCTTAGTGACTTTTTAGAGAGTTTTTCATATTAGGGAAATTAGTTTTTTATCTGAAATACATGTTACACATTTTCTTACTTTAGTCCTTTGCTGTTTGTCTTTTAACTTCCTTTTTGGTGGTTTTACTCTACCAATTTTTTTTTTTTTTTCCTATCTTCAATAAGTATTCCTCCTTTTATTTAACAGTAGATGCATGCTTGTTAAAATGTCAAACAGAATAGGAAGATATAGATTAAAAAGTGTACCTGCCATTGTCTCAAAATTTCCCCCTTCCAGAGAAAACCACCATTCACTGATGGGTGTACATCCTTCCAGAGCTTTTCTTTTTTTTTTTTTTTTTTT
>NW_006921614.1:11697007-11704757 GCF_000298275.1 Orycteropus afer afer
ATTGTATTTTCCATAGTCTCATGTGCATGTAAAAGCTGGAGAATGAATAAGGAAGACCCAAGAAGAGTTGATGCTTTTGAGTTGTGGTGTTGGCGAAGAATATTCAAAGTACCATAGACTGCCAGAAGAATTAACAAATCTGTCCTGGAGGAAGTGTAGCTGGAATGCTCTTTGGAAGTGAAAATGGCCAGACTTCAACTCACCTACTTTGGTCAAGTTGTCAGAAGGGCCTTCCAGAGCTTTTCTTATGGAGATACGTAACAGAGACAAAGAGTTTTCTTATTTAAATATGATCATATTAAACATATGGCATATTAAACGTTGATTTTACTTTACAATATACCATATATACCATTTCATACCAGTTGTTACATACATATCTATCGTATTATTTTTAACAGCAGAGGTATACAATAGTACACAGTTACTATAGTTTGTTCATACATTACTCTATAGATAGATAGTAAGATTGTTGTCCCTCCTCCTTTTTTGCAATTGCACACAAAGCTACAGGGACATTACTATTTTTAAAAATTATTGTGAGAAAATATATATAACAAAAATTTGCTTTTTAACCATTTTTATGTGTACAGTTGGTCAACATCAGTTATGTTCACCATGAGGCACAACTATCACCACTACCTACTTCCAAATGTATTTCATCACCCTGAACAGAAGCAGTCACCACCAACAGCAGCAGTCAAGAAATCAAACCAAGAGACATGTGCTGCTGAGAAACAGACACCAAGAGAGACACACGCTGCTCAGAAAGAGACACCGAGAGACAGTCACTGCTGGGAGAGAGACTGAGAGGGACTGAGCATAGTTCCTGAATGTGAATTGTAGCCTGGTGCTTCCCTAATAAACCCCATAATCTGTGAGTTCTGTGTGGCCACTGCAGCGAATTATCAAACCCAGCAGAGATGTGATGGGTGCTGTGGGAGAAGTGGTTGGTATCAGGGTTGGGGAAAGGGCTGGAGGGAGGCAGCATGTCTGACCTCACAGGAATAGGCCTTGGGCTGCTGATGGTGATTCTGTCTTCCTCTTGTGGGGTTAGAGGAGGTCAGAAGATGTGGCCTCCTTGCCTTTTTAGCAATTGGTGTCAGAATGGTAGGATTCGCTGTGACGGCCCAGACTCACTGGAATATGGGTTTTGTGAGAAAGGAGATAAACAGGAAAGTAAGAAACCTTTGGCTTCTGGATGGGATAAAAGACACCCATGGATTGAAGCAGCTCTTTTGTTAAGATCGGTCACCTAAGGCAAAAGCTATTCATGGGATTTAGGAGAGGTGGATCTAACTCCTGAGGAATTGGCTAGTTGTGTGTGGAAATACAGGAGCTCTGGTAGCATAGTGCCTAAGGCACTTGACTATTAACCAGCAGGCTGGCAGTTCAAACCCACCAGCCACTCCTCAGAGGGAAGGTTGGGCAATCTACTTCTGTAGTGATATTGCCTCGAAAACCCAAGGAGGGGTCGCCATGAGTAGGTCCAACTTGACGGCACATAACAACAACAACAACAACATGTGGAAATAAAGAATGATGAGGAAAAGGTGAGACTTTATAATTCCTTGGTTGCTGTTATCAGCAATAGTTGTAATGGCAGGGAAAAAGAATGTAAAACTGAGTTGTAGCCCTGAATCAAGCTCAGATCCAGTCCAATTAGAGTACAACCCCTAGTTTCGGGGCCTACCTAGAAAGGAAAAATTGTGTCAGAACAACCAGGCCAAAAAACATCATATTAAGTGGACTTACCATGTTGCACACCATCCTCAAAGTAACGGTTTGACAGAGAACTGGAATGGGCAATTGAAATATTTGTTGTCTAAAACTGGGGGAGATAAAGGCCTAAACAGCTCGCTCACACACCTTCATGAATGTGTGCTCACCCTCAACACGGGGGGGGGGGGGTGAAGGGAGGATCACCACTCAAAAGATTCCTACGCTTTTCTGTGGGAATCTAGGGAAGAAGGGGTGGGGGAGGATACTGGTGCCACTGTAAAATCTTTCCCCACATCACCTGACATTGCTTTCTTCCTGCCAGAAGCTGTGGTCCCTGGACCTGGAATGAAGCTGCAGGTGCCAGAGCCTGGGGTGATCCCTAAGCAAGAAACTGTTTCTATACCTCTGAACCTGTATGCCAGAATTCCCAAGGGCCTTATGAGATGGATTGTACCTTCTCCCTGTCCGGCCAAACTAGGGCTGATAGTGAATACTACTGTCCTGCCCAGTGGTCATGATAGCCCACTAGTTTTGTACCTGTATAACCAAACCTAGCATGAATGGGAGTGGACTGAGGGGGAAGCACTTGCTAGGCTGATCTTGCTACCAGCAATCTGGATAGGCAAAACAGCTGAACTTGATGTCTCCTCCTAAGGTGGGAAAGTCTGGGTAAAAATAAATGATGAATGGAAGGAAGGAGAAATAATAGCTGAAGGTAAATGAATGAATAAATGGGTTATGCAGTGGGGGAAATCCAACAGTATCCTGATACCTAAAGATAGACTCAGAACAAGGGAATAGTATTATCTCAGTTAAATATTATCAGATACTATAAAAAAGAAAAACTTTTGGATCAGATGGACAAATACAGCAGACCTGAATGGCTCTTATCTGAATAATCTCACCCTTAGGACTCTTTGCCTTACTGAAAGTTAATGACCTTGGGACTGGTAATATGATTGGGAGGGGCAAATTAATCTTCCAAGTATGAAAGGGCTAATGGCTAGAAGAGCCAGGGGGTGTAATGCAGCAAATTGCTTGATGTGGCCCTTCTAGCCATTGTCCTCCATTCTGTGATGTATTGTAAATCCTATTATCAATGCCTGTTTGGGGTGGTGTGGTAGTTAAGGTCAGGTGTCATCTTGCCTGGGCAGCTGGTAGTAGTCGTTCCATATAATGACTGGCAATAGGCTCTGTGGTGGGATTTACCTTGAACTGCTGATTGTTAAAATTATCCACCTGGGGTATTTTTGTTTTTTTTTTTTGTGTGAGTGGCACAAAGCAGGTGCTTAGAATTCTGATGTTATGATTGGTTAGTTTGGCCACTCTGCCAGGCTCAAAAGGAGGCCTCCTAGAGGCATAAGGAGTCTCTCTGACTGCTGGCTTTGAAAGATGTGCTGCTTAGAGAAACACACTCCTGAGAGACACGTGCTGCTGAGAAAGAGACACTGAGAGACACACACTGCTGGGAGAGAAACTGAGAGAGATTGTTGGCTGAGAGACGGCAGGCTGAGAGAGATTGAGCATTGTTTCTGCACTTGAATTGTAGCCTGGTGCTTCCTTAGTAAACCCCACAATCTGTGAGTTCTCTGTGGCCACTGCAGCGAATTATCAAACCCAGTGGAGAGGTGGTGGGTGCTGCAGGAGGAGCATTTGGATCAGTGTTGGGGAAAAGGTTGGAGGGAGGCAGCATGTCTGGCCTCACAGGAATAGGCCTTGGGCTACTGATGGTGATTCTGTCTTCCTCTTGTGGGGTTAGAGGAGGTCAGAAGATGTGGCCTCCTTGCCTCTTTAGCAACACTCCATTGGACAAAAGTGCTGCAAAAGACCTCTTAGAAATATTGAAAAGACAAAGATGTCACTTTGAGCTCTAAGGGGCACCTACCCAAAGTCCTGGTATTTTCAATCATTTCATATTCATGTGAAGAAAACTAGACGATGAATAAGGAAGACTGAAGAAGAGTTGGTGCCTTTGAATTATGACATTGGAGAAGAATATTGACTATATAATGGACTGCCAGAAGGATGAACAAATACATCTTATAAGAACTATAGCAAGAATGTTCCTTAGAAAGAAGGATGGTGAGATTTCATCTTACGTACTTTGAACATGTTGTCAGCAGGGACCAGTCCTTGAATAAGGACATCATGCTTGGTAAAGTGGATAGTCAGTGAAAAAAAGGAAGACCTTCAATGAAATGGATTGACACTGTGGCTGTAACAATAGGTTCAAACACAGCAACAATTGTGAGGATGGTGCAGGACCCCACAGGGTTTCATTCTGTTGTATATGGGTCATTATGAGTCAGAACTGACCTGACAGAACCTAGCAACAACAGCAAACAGAAACTCAGCAACCCTTAATCAATAACTCTCCATTTCTCACTCTATCCTAGGTTACTGCCTGATAATCACTAAAATATTTTAGTCTTTGTGAATTTGCCTATTCTAGCTATTTCATGTGAACGGGATCATACAATATTTATCCTTTTGTGACTGGCTTTTTTCATTCAGCATAATGTTTTCAAGGTTCACATCATAGTATGTATTGTAACTTCACTTCTCTTTTCAACTAGAATGGAAGAATATTCCATTTATGTATATACCACACTTTGTTTATCCATTCATCTTGTTGGGGGACATTTGGGTTGTTTTTACCTTTTGACTATTATGAATAATGCTGCAATGAACATTAGTGTACAAGTATTTGTTTGAGTCTCTGATTTAAAATCTTTTTGTTACTGTTGTAATTAAGATTATTTGTCAACTTGGCTGGGCTGTGGTTTTGAGCAGCCTGGTAGCTGGATGTAGTTATTTCCCATGATGAGACTGTAATCACCTACATTGTCAAATATGCTGTAAGCAGCTAAGTAGCTGATGCTGGGATGTGGCCTGCTTCCAGTATACAAGGAGACATTCTGAGAAAGGTCTCCGCTCCTTGACACATTTTGGATCCTATTTTTGGCTGAATCTTCATCTCTGGTTCCTGGACTTGAACCAGTGGCCTGCTATGTTGTCTCTTGATCTTGGGATTATTTCTGGACTTGAACCAAGCCTGCCAAACTTGAGATTGTGCCATTTTACCTGTCAATGTTGAGTTTGTCAGCCTCAGCAGCCAGTAGCTGAGTGAGTCAGAAAGAAGCTTCCAGTTCCAGTAGGTTGGTAACTAGAAGCAGAGCTAAAGCCCAAGGTCAAGGAGCATTCACCCAGCTCCTAGAGCTGGCACTCTGAATTCAGACTTCTAGTTTACTTGAGAGAATAAATTCCTGTTTGTTACAACCATCCACTTGTGGTATGTCTGTTATAGCAGCACCAAGACAGGTATATACCTAGGAGTAGAATTGCTGAGTCATATGGTAATTCTTTATTGAACTTTTCGAAGAACCATCAAACTGCTTTTCCAAGGGGCTGCACCTTTTTACATCTCACAAACAATAAATTTATGTTCCAATTTCTCCATATCTTCACCAAAACTTGTTATTTTCTGTTTTTCTGATAATAGCCATGCTAAACCCCACTGCCATTAAGCTGATTCTGACTCACAGTAACCCAATAGAACAGAGTAAAACTAGTTCATAAGGTTTCCAAGGCTATAAATCTTTATGGAAGGAGACTGTCTCATCTTTCTCCCATGGAGCAGCTGGTGGGTTCAAACCACCTTCTGGGTAGCAGCCAAATGCTTCTTTAACCTCTACGCTATCAGAGTTCCTTATAGCCATCTTTGGTGGCACAGTGCCTAAGGCATTTGATTGCTAACCAGGAGGTTGGGGTTCAAACCCATCAGCCAGTCCACAGAAGGAAGATGGGGCAATCTATTTTTGTAAAGATTTACTGCCCTGGAAACCCAATGGGATTAGCTGTGAATCAGAATCGATTCAATGGCAGTATATTTGATTTGGTTTTGGTTTAATGATTAATGATGAGCTTCTTTGCATGTGCCTGTTGGCTATTCATATATCTCTTTTTGAAAAATGTCAATTCAAGTATTTCATCCGTTTTTTAGTTGGGCTTTCTTTTTCTTTTTGTTGTAGAGTTATGAGTTCTTTACATATTCTGGATAGCAGACTGTATTAGATATATGTTTCCAAAATATTTTTTTTCACATTCTGTAGGTGTCTCTTAGTTGATAAAATCCTTTGATGCACAAAAGTTTTTTTAATTTTGATAAAGTCCAATTAATCTTTTTTTGGTTGTTGTTGCCCATGCTTTTGTCACAAACAAGATCTTAAGGCATTAGCCCTATATTTTGTTCTCAGCGTTTTATAGTTCTAGCTTTATTTAGGTCAGTTTCATTCTTTTGCAAGTGGAAACCCAGTTGTTTCAGCACCATTTATTGAAGAGATACTCTTTCCTCATTGAATGGACTTGGCCCCTTGTCAAAAATAAATTGACCATGGATATACAGGTTTATTTCTGAACTCTCAATTCTACTCCATTGGCCAATATGCCTATTCTTATACCAATACCAAGCCGTTTTGATTGAAATTGGGAAGCGTGAGTCCTTCTTTTTTTCTTTTTTCAAGATTGCTTGTGCTATTTGAGGCACTTTGCAATTCCATATGAATTTGAAGATTGGCTTTTCCATTTCTTCAAAAAAATATATTGCAAGTTTGATAAGAGCTCTGGTGATGTAGTGGGTAAGGTATTTGGCTGCTAACCAGAAGGTCATCAGTTCGAACCCACCAACTGCTACATGGGAGGAAGATGAGACAATCTACTCCAGTAAAGATTTACAGCATTGGAAACCCAATGGGGGTTGCTTTGAGTCACAATTGACTCGATGACAGTGGATTTAGTGGGGTATAGATCACTTCGGGTAAAATTAGCATCTTAACAATATTAAATCTTCCAATCTATGAAAACAAGATACCTTTCCATGTATGTAAGTCTCCTTTAATTTTTTTCATCAGTGTTTTATAGTTTTCAGTGTACAGGTTTTTTATGTATCTGGTTCATTTTATTTCTAGAGATTTTATTTTATAGATACTATTATAAATGGATTTGTTTTAATATCCTTTCCGAATATCCATTGCTGGTTTAGAGATATGCAACTAATTTTTGTAAGTTGATTTTGAACACTTTGTCTTGATCTTGATTTAGCTAAGTTCATTTATTACCTTTAGTAGCTTTCTTGTGGACTCTGGGATTTTCTATATATAGAATCATGTCATCTATAAATAGAAATACTTTTACTTCTTCCTTTCTGATTTTTTGTTGTTGTTAAGTGCCATCAAGTTGGTTTCAACTCATAGTGACCTCATGTGCAATAGAACACAACACTGCTGGTCCTGCATCATCCTGATAATTGTTGAATGAGTATGCTTGAGTTCATTGTTACAGCCACTGTGCCAATCTATCTCATTGAGAGTCTTCTTCTTTTTCGCTGACCATTTACTTTGCCAAGCATAATGTCCTTCTCCAAAGACTGGTCCCTTCTGATAACATGTCTGACTGTGATATTAAGCTTCTCCATTGCCACTTTCCACAAATGTAGTTGATTTGATCACTGTGTACTCCATCTGGAGAGGTCTGTGTGTATAGTTGTCATTTATGGTGTTGAGAAAGATATTTGCAATGAATAAGTCATGGGTCTTGCAAGATTCTATCATGTGATCTCCAGTGTCATTTCTATCACCAGGGCCGTATTTTCCAACTATGCCACTAGTAGTTGGCTTATGGTGTTAAAATCCTCTTTGCTTACTGATCTCTTTTTGTACATGTTCCATTCATTATTGAAAATGGTATGCTAAAGTCACAAATATTATAGAAAACTGTGTATTACTCTCTTGAATTCTACTAGTGTTTTCTTCATATATTTTGCTCTGATATTAGGTACATATATACCAGTCAGCCCCAGGGTTACAGGTGAGGAGAGACAACTCAGGGACACCCGAAGTAGCAAGCGGGAAGAGCAGGAGAAAGGGGATTAAAAGTCAGGAAACCAGAGATAAAAGCAGTCAGCCGAAGGCATTAGGTGAGGAGAGGCAACTCAGGCCCACCCAGAGTAGCAGGCCAGAAGAACAGGAGA
>NW_006921614.1:11707837-11725488 GCF_000298275.1 Orycteropus afer afer
TGGGCTCAAGTATAGCAGGGATTGTGGGGCTGGCACGGGATCGGGCAGTGTTTCGTTCTGCTGTGCATGGGGTCACTATGAGTCAGAAACAATTCGACAGCACTTAACAACAACAACATATATTTATAATTGTTTTATCTTCTTATTGAATTAGCCCTTTTATCATTATATAATCCCCTTCTTTGTCTCTTATAATAGATTGACTTAAAGTGTATTTTATTAGATATCAATATAGCTACACTCACTTTCTTTTAGTTACCATTTATGTGTCTGGTAGTTAAGGTTTTATGTCAACTTGGCTGGGCCTGGTTGAGTGGCTGGGCAACTGGATGTAGTTATTCCCCATGATGAGACTGACAATCAGCTCCATGGTGGAATCTGTCATGAGCAGCTGAGTAGCTGCTTTAGAGAGGTGGTCTGTTTCCCATATATAAGGAGAAGCTTTGAGAATGGTCTACTGCTTTTTGGCATGCTTGGACCATGTATGTAGCTGAGTCTTCATTCAGCAGCCTGCTATGCTCTGCTGATCTTGGGACTTTTAATGGACTTGAATCAATGGCCTGCTGTGTGGTTTGGTAATGTGCCTTTTTGTTTGTTGACCTTGGATTTGTCAGCCTCAGCAGCCAGCAGCTCCTGAGTGAAGAGATGCCTGTAGCTTCAGTGATCCAGGAACAAGAGGCAGAGCTGAAGCCCAAGGTTGAGGGGCTTTCACCGAGCCCCTAGAGCTGGCACTTTTGACTCGGACTTCTAGCCTTCAAAATTGTAAGAGAATAAACTCCTGTTTGTTCAAACCATCCCATTTGTGGTATATTCCTGTGAAAGTGGCACTAGGTAACCAAAACAACACAGAATAATCTTTTTTTATTCTTTCACTTTTAACCTATTTGTATTTTGGGGCTAAGATGTGTCTCTTGTAGACAGTATATAAATGTATATATATATATATATATATATATATATATATATTTACTCTATATATCACTCACTGCCTTCTGATTGGAGAGTTTAATCTGTTTACATTTAAGGTAATTACCTATAAGGAACAATTGGCTTCTGCCATTTTGCTACTTTTGTGTGTTTGTGTGTTTTATACTTCTTTATCCTTCATTTCCTCTAATACTGTCATCATTTATGTTTACTTGAGTTTTTGTAATGAATCATCTTAGTTCCCTTTTCCTTTCCTTTAGTGTATACTTTTTAGATACTTTCTTTGTAGTTACCATGAGGATTACATATAACACTTTAAATAAGTAACAACCTAGTTAAATTTATATCAACTTAACTTCAGGAACATACAAAAATTCTATTCTTATGCTTTTCTTCCCCCCCCCCCTTATGTTGAAATCACAAATTACATTATTTTATATTATGCACCCAGTAGCATAAATTTATAATAATGTTTATGTATTTGTCTATTGGAAATATCTGTAGGGCATAACTATTAAATTTATATGACACATTTATCAGACATCTTTCTTTTCTATATATATCATTGAGTTATTTTCTAGTTTCCTAGAACTTCCTTTAGCATTTTTCTAGTGCAGGTCTAGTCATCATAAACTCTTTCACTTTTTATTTATCTTAGAATGTCTTAATTTTTCTCTTATTCTTGAAAGACAATTTTGACCAATATAGAATTCTTGGGTGACACTTCTTTTCTTTCACACTGTAAATATGCCATTCCATTGCCTTCTGACCTCCAAAGTTTCTGAGTAAAAATTGACACTTAATCTTATTGAGAACCCTAGTATATGGCATTTACCTTCTTTCTTGCTTCTTTCAGGATTCTGTCTTTATCTTTGGTTTTCAAGAGTTTTGTTATAATGTATCTCAGTGTGGATCTTTTTCAGTTTATCCTACATGGAATTGTTTGAGCTTCTTATATGTATGTATATTAATGTTGTTGTTGTTATGTGCCATTGAGTTGGACCCAACTCATAGCGACCCCTCCTTGAGTTTTCGAGGCAGTATCACTACAGAAGTAGAATTTGGGAAGTTTTCTGCCACTATTTCTTTAAATATTATTTGTCTTTTCTCTCTCTCTCTCTTCCTTCTCATTCTGAGATTCTCATAATCCATATGTTAGTTCTCTTGGTGGTGCCTCACAGTTCCATTAGGCTTTGTTAAGCTTTCTTTCTTTATTTTATTTTTATTTTTTTGCTGTTCTGACACAATACTTTCTATTACATTTCCTCTAAATTGGTGATTCTTTCTTCTGACAGCTCAAATGTGCTGTTGAAATACCACAGAGAATTTTTCATTTCAGTTATTGTATTTTTCAGTATTTCTGTTTGATTCCTCTTTATAGTACCTATCTCATTATTAATATTTTCATTTTGTACATGTATCATTTTCCTGATTTCCATTAGTTCTCTGTCCATGTTTTCCTTTAGCTCTTTGAGCATGTGTAATAGTGAAGTCTTCTAACCTATTATCTGGGCATCCATATAGACAATTTCTCTCCCCTTGTGCAGTACAGTGAATTACTATTATATGGCCCTTCTACCCATAGTCTTATAACTCCCACAAAAAGATTGTTTGGGACTATATAAATCAGGAGCTTGTGGCCCACTAAGGGGGTTGGACAATCTTCTAATGACAAATTAGGTGCACAGAACCCTTGTGAGATGGGACTATGCAAGTAAGGTATGCACAGGACCCTTGTAGAAAATTGGTCAGTTTTTTCATCCTGCTAGGCTTAAAAGGATCCAATCACAGAGTTTTGGAGGACCTCACTAGCATAAAAAGAAGAGGTGGGAGTCGAGTGCATCCTTTGGGCCTGGAGTACTTTCACTGAGAATCTCCTACATTCAAGAGACACTAAGAGAGCTGTAATACCAAAGATTGTGTGAGACAGCAGTAGCACATGACTGCCAGTCTAAAATTACTGACCCATGGAGTGAGAGACCAGTGCACTTTTGGGCAGAGGGCTTCCTAGCATAGTGCAGTGCTTCTGCACATTTGTTGGTAGAGCTGGGCTTGCCAGACCACCAAGTGAGAGAGCTGAGCACCTTAGGGCGGGAGGCTTCCTGGTGGAATGGGATGCCTCTGAACTCTTATCAGCAGAGCTAAAGAGCTTTGTAATATTTGCTCAAGCAGGGCAGAAGCCAGTCCCAACCAAGAGTTTAGACCGATGGCTTAGGCCAAGAACAAGGGCCCAGGCAAAAAGCTGTCCTGATTGAAGAATTGTACCCTAAGTTGTTCCTGTTACTTCCAAGTTGATCCTGATTCTGAATTGTGAACTGTTACTTCCTTAATAAACTCAATAATTGTGATGGTCTGTGTTTTGGTTACCTCATGCGGCATTTACAGAAAATACCAGAGATGGATGGCTTTAACAAACAGGAGTTTATTCTCTTAGTTTTGGAGGCTAGAAGTCCAAGTTCAAAGTGACAAGCTCTAGGGGTTTGTTGAAAGCTCCTCGACCTTGAGCTTTAGCTCTGCCTCTTGGTCCCAGCCCACTGGAGCTAGAGGTATCTCTTCATTCAGGCAGTTGCTGGCTGCTGAGGCTAACAAGCCCAAGGTCAACAAATAAAATGTCACAGTCCCAATATTACCAAACAACATGGCAAGCCACTAGTTCAAGTCCAGAGACAGTCCAAGATTGGCAGGAAGCATGGCAGGCTGCTGAATGAAGATTTGGCTACAAGCAGGGTCCAAGCATGCCATCAAACTACAGACCATTCCCAAAGCTTCTCCTTATGTACTGGAAGTAGACCATGTCCCTAAAGCAGCTACTCGGCTGCTTATGGCAGATTCCAACATGAAGTTGGTTACTATGCACAGATAATGATGGGAACCCTTAAATTTGTAACCAATAGGTCATAAGTCAAATGGGTGTTTGGGGACCCACAGATTATGGCTGGTGTCTGACATTTTAGGATGATTTGGCAGTCCAGAAGATTGTGACTCTTAACTAGTGACATCAGCGGATGAAGTACTATATTTGTAGCTGGTGTCAGATAGTATATTTACAGTCAGAGTTGACCTCAGAGACAGCAAACAGAAATACAAGAACCATCTTGACTTAATCACACCAAAAAACAATTCCTTGGGCTTCTACAACCAGCTGCACAGTCACTCAAACCCAGGCCCAGTCAAGTTGACATATAACCTTAGTGTCTAAGGCATTTGACTGATAACCAGAAGTCTGGCAGTTCAAATCCACCAGTCACTCTTCAGAAGGAAGACTGGGCAATCTACTTCTGTAGAGATACTGCCTTGGAAACCAATATGCTTGGTACCATAGTCTGTGAGTTCTGTGTGGCCATTGCAAAATATTATTGAACCCGGCAAAGAAGTAGAGAGTCTTGTGGGAGGGATGGCTTGTGTCAGAATTGGTAAAAAAGTTGGAGAGTGGAGACGTGTCTCACATGTACCTCATAGGAATCAGTTAGAGACAGATGCCGATCTTAATTATCGTCCCTTTATGAAGTAGATGAGATCTGATGTCACATCATTTTTACCCTTAGTCTTGCTTATTTTCAATTTCTTTGTATGTTTTGCTATTACGTTATTGTTGTAGTTGAGACATTAGAATATTACAAAGTGTTAGCTTTCTCAATTCCCACATATACATGGTGCTTTCGAAAGAAATAATTTCTAGAAGAATCTCTCAGGTGGGCACAGCCTGAGTGTTTGCTCACCATTTCTTCCCTGCTCTGTAAGAGCTCTGATCAAGTCAGATTGAGGATTCAGTCCTTCAGACAGCTCCTAGACAGGTTAGAATAAACCCACTGAATAGACTGCCAGTCAAATCTGCCCTACTCACTCCAGAGCTAGAGATCAGGCTTATTTTCTGAGAATGTGAGAGCTGTGGTTCACCTCCCCTGAAACCATCCAGCTGTTGTGCCAGGGGAGGGAGGAATGGGTACAATAGAGAAAGAAATGTTTCTACCATTTAAAAGTTGCCTTTTTCTTGTTTCAGTGTGAAGTTAGTTTCTACAATCCTTGGCCTATTTTTCAGAATTCTTAGAGTTGAGATTACTTATTTCTAGGGTTTTTTTTTTTTTTTTTTTTTTGGTGCTTATGTGTGAGATTTGGGATCTTAGACTTTTTCATGCTTCCATCTTCCCAGAATCTGCTGATTTCTCTCTTGATTTCTTCTTTGACCTGTTGGTTGTTTAATAGTAAATTATTTAAATTTCACATATTTTCAGTTTTTCTTCTATTATTGATTTCTAGTTTTATTCCACTGTGGTTGATGAAGATATTTTATATGATCTCAATCATTTTAGATTTGTAAGACATGTTTTGTTACATATGGCCAATCAAGTAGAAGAACAAGTATTGTGCTGTTAGGTCTAGTGAGTTTACAATGTTGTTCAAATTCTTTATGTCTATTGACCTTCTTTAAAAATGTTCTATCTATTATTGAAAGTATTAAAGTCTCTAACTATTCCTGTAGAACTGTCCATTTTTTCCTTCAATTGCTTTGTATATTTATGGGCTCTGATGTTTAGTGTGTTTTTTTCAATTTTTCTATAGTCATATTTGTTCATCTCTTTCTTTTTAACTTTTGAGTTATATACCATTCTTAGAAATTTCTTACCCATTTCAAAGGTGGGAATAGCTGGGTGTTGCAGATTATTAATGCACTCAGCTGCTAACCCAAACTCTGGAGGTTCAAATACACTCAGAGGTGCTTTGGAAGAAAAGCCTGGTAATCTTCTTCCAAAAAATCACCCATTGAAAATCCTATGGAGCACAATTTACTCCTAACATACAGGGAGTCAACATAAGCCAAAATCAATGGCAACTGGTACCTTTTTTGTGTGTGTAAATTCAAGTTTATAAAAATATTAATGTAGGGGGCTTCAAAAAATCATTTTATGGTTTATGTTTTTAGACTTAAACTTGTTTTGGTATAAAAACAAAATTAGAAATAAAAACACTTTTTATTGAACACTTACCAGGCACTGTTCCCTACTTACCAGATTTGATCTCATTTAATTTTCATACCACAGAAAGCTATCATCATCCTTATCTCAGAGGAGAGTAACTAAAGCTAGGCTAAGTTACTTACCCAAGGTCACTCACCTCCTAAGCCAATGTGTGAACTCAGGTAGTCTGAGTACAGCTCTTAACCATTATCAGGGGCAGATTACCCAATAAGAAAAGTTAGTGTGGGGTTATTTGTACTTATTTAATAATCCATAGTGAACAGTTTCACATGGTTTTCACCATATCATCTGGTGAAACCCATATGAAATTTTCACTGCAGTTTACATGAGTAAGCACAAGTAAGTCCTTGCTTACCTTGCTTACTGTTCTTGTTGTTCTCCTTAGGTTTCCAAGGTGGTATCACTACGGAAGTAGATTACCCAATCTTCCTTCTGAGGAGTGGCTGGTGCTTACTAGGTACTCAATTTCTGTCAGTGATTGTAAATTTGAAAACAGGCTTTCATTCTGTAAGAAGATGATGTGGGGTTGGGAGGGAAACAGATACCAGCCATACCTAGAAGTAGAATTTTTGGTATGTTGGAAAACTGTGAAATTGTTCACAACAGATTATTCAGTAAGTACAAGTAAGCCCATACTTATCTTGCTTATTGGGTCAACAACACTGACCATTATGCTTCACCAGTAGAATAATGGTCGCCCCATTTACTTCCCACTTATATTTCATTTCTTCTATTCTATTTCACCACCACTTGTCTGTCAGTTTTTCATACGGTGGCGGCTTGCATGTTGCTATGAGTCTGGAGGCTATGCCGCCGGTATTTCAACTACCAGCAGGACCAACCATGGTGGACAGTTTTCAGCAGAGTTTCCAGACTAAGATAGCCTGCAAAGAAGGATGGGCCATCCACTTCTGAAAAAATTGACCAGTGGACACCTTATGAACAACAGTGAAACATTGTCTGATATTTTACTGGAAAACTTCATGAATAGCCCTGAAACATTGTCTGACATTGTGCTGGAAGATGAGCCCCTAAGGTCAAAGGGACTCAAAATATGACCCGAGAAGAGCTACCTCCTCAAAGTAGAGTTGACCTTCATGACACGGAGGGAGTAAAGCTTTTAGAACCTCCATTTGCTGATGGGGCACAACTCAGAATGGGAAGAAACATCTGCAAACATCCATTAATAATCAGAACATGGAATGTATGAAGTATGAATGTAGGAAAATAGGAAGTTGTTAAAACTGAGATGGAATGCATAAAGATCAATATCCTAGGCATTAGTGAGCTAAAATGGACTAATATTTGCCATTTTGAATCAGACAATCATATGATCTACTATGCTGGGAATGACAAGTGGAAGAAGAATGGTGTCACATTCATCTTCAAAAAGAATGTTTCAAGATCTATCCTGAAGTACAATGCTGTCTGTGATAGGATAATATCCATATGCCTACAAAGAAGACCAGTTAATACTACTATTATTCAAGTTTATGCACCAACCACTAAAGGCAAAGATGAAGAAATCGAAGATTTTTACCAACTTCTGCAGTCTGAAATTGACCAAACAAGAGGTATTTATTATTACTGGTGAGTGGAATGCAAAAATTGGAAACAAAGAAGAATCCTTGGAAGATGGAAGACATGGCCTTGGTCATAGAAATGATGCCAGAGATTGTATGATAGAATTTTGCAAGAATTATTCATTGCAAATACCTTTTTTTCAACAAGATACACATAGATCTTGCCAGATGGAATACACAGGAATCAGATGAACTACATCTGGAGAAAGAGGCAATGGAGAAGCTCAACATCTTCAGCCAAAACAAGGCCAGAAGCTGGCTGTGGAACAGACCATCAATTTCTCATAAGCAAGTTCAAGTTGAAGCTAAAGAAAATTAAAACAAGTCCATAAGAGCCAAAATATGAACTTGATTATATCCCACCTGAATTTAGAGACCATCTGAAGAATAGATTTGATGCATTGAACACCAATGACTCAAAACCAGACAAGTTGTGGGATACATCAAGAATATTATACATGAGGAAATCAAAAAAAAAAAAAAAAAGGTCATTAAAAAGACAAGAAAGAAAGAAAAGGCCAAAATGGAAGTCAGACAAGGCTCTGAAACTTGCTCTTGAACAGAACGTAGCTAAAGTGAATGGAAGAAATGACAAGTTCAAAGAATTAAACAGATTTCAAAGAAAGCTCAAGAAGACAAAGTCAATTATTATTATTTGTTGTTGTTATTTTCCCTTTTTTTAAAAAATTGTACTTTGAGTGCAAATTTATAAAGCAAACTTGTTTTACATTCAGCACTTCATGTACATCTGATTTCATGGCCCTGATTACCACCCCCAATCATAAAAACTCTCCTTCCCTCTCTTCCCTGTGACTATCCCCTCCCTGTTCCCTTCTTATCTATGCATTCCTGTCTGTCCAGCTTTCCCTCTGTGTGCTATCCCTCTGATGTCTCATGGGTGATTGATTCAAGAGGTGCATCTCCCTAGAGTAGGTGGAGGCGTCAACCTGGGGTAGGTATTCTGTATGTACATCTTTCTACTGTTGGGCTGAGAGCCATTCCATGTAAGTGAGAAGTGAGTCCATTTCTAAGCTGGAAGGGTAACCTGGGGCCATAGTCTCATGGGTTCCACCAGTCTCTTTCTGACCAGGAATTCTGGTCATATTTGTGTTTTTGAATTTTTTTCCACATTTTTCCTCCCACTCCATCCATGATCTCCAGAATTGATACTTTTCCAAGTGGTTGGCATTGGTAGCCAGGCACCATCTAGTTCTTCTGGTCTCAGAGTCATGGAGGCTGAGGTCCATCCTATCTTTGCACTAATTGTTTCCAGATGACTTTGATTTTCTTCTCTCTTCTTTGCTCCGGATGAGAGGAGACCAATAGTTGCATCTTAGATGGCCGTTCAAAAGCTATTAACACCCCAGTTGCTACTCACCAAAGTAAATTGTAGGACAAAATTTTTATGAACTACATGTGCCAATTGAACATAATGTCCCCCAAGACTATGGTGCTGAGCCCACAGGCCCGGTGATTCTCTCTCACAAGATGTTTAGTTGTCTCTGAGAAGTTACTCCACCCTGCCTTCTGTTGCTTCTGTATATATGTGGCTAACTTTGTAGCACAAGTGCATATGTAAGATTATCTTCAGCCAAGTCTATCCTTGGTTTAGGGTATATTCCTTTTTGTCTACCCCCACCTGATCTCACCTGTCTATGCATTAATGCAGTCTGGTATTTGGTTCTAGTGATACTGCAATGTTGTGTATGTAATAGTATTTGCCTCTGTTGTCTGTATCTTTAGCATGTATTTCACTGTCTTTCCTTTCCCCAATATCACCATGCTGGTCACAGACTTTTTCCATAGCATTCCTCCCCTCACCCAAATCAACATGTCACCCCCAAATAGTCCGAAATTTTCCTTGCCCTTTCCTTCCATCCCCAGTAACCAAAAAATGACTTTTTTCCTTCCCTGAATAAACTTTTCCTTGACTTTTTCAATAGTGGGCTCATACTATTTTTGTCCTTCTGTGATTGACTTATTTCACTCAGCATGATGTCCTCTAAATTAATCAATATTTTGAGATGATTTGTGTGTTCTTCATTATCCTTTAATGTTGCATAGTACTTCATTGTGTGAATGTATCATAATTTGGTTATCCATTCATCTGTTGATGGGCATTTAGGTTGTTTCCATCTCTCTGCTATAGTGAATTGTGCTGTGGTGAACATAGTGTGCATATGTCTGCTTGTGTTCTGTCTCTCATCTCTTTAGAATATATTCCTAGTAATGGAATTGCTGGATCAAGTGATATTTCTATTTTCAGCTTTTGACATTTTCCACAATGGTTGCACCATTTTGCAGTCCCACCAGCAGTGTGTTTTTGCTTTATGTATTTCAGAGATCTTTCATTGGGTGCATAGATATTTATTATGGTAATGCTCTCTTGGTCAATTGAAACTTTTAACATCATATATTGTCCTTCTTTGTCCTTATGCTGGTTTTCATCTTGAGGCCTATTCGATCAGAAATTAATATTACCACTCCTGCTCTTTTTCAGTTGCCATTAACTTGATATATTTTTTCCCACTTCTTGATTTTTAATTTATTTTTATCTTTGTGTCTAAAGTGTGTCTCTTGTAGGCAGCATATCGATGGGTCTTCTTTTCTTATCCAATCTGCCACTCTCTTTCTCTTGACTGGTGCATTTAGTCCATTCACACTGAGTGTAATTAGTGATAGATATGAATTTATTACTGTCATTCTATTTTGTTTTTTATTGTGTTGTTGGGGAATTCTTGTTCCATCTATTTTTTCTTTGCTGAGTTCGTTTTGTTATCAAGTGTTTTTTCTCTTTTCTTCATTATCATTGTTTTTTTTTAACTTACTAAGCCCTTGTGTTTTTCTTTTTTCTGAGTTTGCTTAGAAGGATTGTTAACTCTCTTTGTGGTTACCCTGAAGTAAATTCTTATCTCCCTAAGATTGGAACAGTCTGTTCTATAAAGACATTGTCCATCTTCCTCTCCATTTGGAAGTTTTGTAATTAAAACTTTTATTCCCTCTATTTGCTTCATTGCTGGTGTTTTCTGCAGATTACCTCCCTTATTTCTCTGTGTACATTTCTTATGAGCTTCTTTAAGAATCTTTTTCTGATTTGGTTTTTAGTTGGTGGTGTCAAGTGTCTTGATTTTAATTTGTTGTTTTCTATTATGGGTTCTCTATTGGAATGACTCCTTTTAGCATTTCTTGTAGGGTTGGTTTGATTTTCATAAATTCCCTTAGTATCTGTTTGTCTGAGACTGACATGATTTCACCCTCATATTTGAGGGACAGGTTAGCTGGATATATAATTATCAGTTGGCAACTAATTTCCTTCAAGATTTCACATGTGCCGTCCTATTGTCTTCTTGACTGCATGGTTTCTTCTGAGAAATCAGAGCTTAGTCTTATTGGTTGTCCATTATAGACAACATTTTGTTTTTCCTCAGCTGGGAGCTCTGGTGATGTGGTGCCTAAGGCATTTGACTGCTAATCAGAAGGCTGGTGGTTCAAACCCACCAGCCACTCCTCAGAAGGAAGGTTGGGCAATCTACTTCCATAGTGATATTACCTCAAAACCCCAAGGAGGGTCTCTATGAGTCAGGTCTAACTCCAAGGCAGTGCAAGCTGCTCCCAAGATTCCTTCTTTGTCTTTGGTTTTAGAAAGTTTGATTATTGTATGTTTTGGTGATTTTCTCTTGGGCTCTATCCTATATGGGGTTTGTTGAGCTTCTTGGATGGATATCTTTTCTTCCTTCATGATATGTGGGAAATTTTCTGTTAGCAAGCCTTCAACAATATTCTCACTGTTTTTTTTTTTTTTTTTTTGCCTTCTCTTACTCTGGTATTCCAATCAGGCACATGTTATTTCTTTTCATGTCATCCAATATAACTCTTAGATTCTCTTCATTTCATTTAAGTCTTTGTTCTGATTTTTCTTCATACAGGCTGGCATCAAGTGATTTACCTTCTAGCTGGGAAAGGCACTCTTCAGCCAGTTCTAGTCTACTCTTGTCCTTCTACTGTGTTATCTATTTCCATAATTTTAGTGTTCATCTTCTGGATTTCTAATTGCTGTTTTTGTATGAGCTCTAATTGCATATTTAACTTTTTTTGTTGTTCTTGAATGATTTTCCTGAATTCTTCCAGGGTACTGTCTGTCTTCTCATTGTTTCTGTTTATTGTTTCCTTGAGCTCTTGGAGGGTCCCATATGTGTACCTTCTGAATTCCTTCTCAGATAGTTCTATTGTTTGTTCATCCTCTAAGATACCCAATTCTTCATTCTGGACTTTTGTTTCTATTATCTTGTTCTGTTTGTTGTTGTTGTTGTTGTTGTTGTTTGATTTGAGGTTGTTCCCTGAACATTTTGAAGTAGTTGTCTTTAATTGTTAGCTATGTATTGATTTGTTTCACCCTTATGTTATGTTTTACTATATCTGAGAGTGTGTAGCAGGTGTACTTCTTAGGTTATTAACTCAGCTATACTGGATCACTCTCAAGCTTTCTGGGATTGGTGTAATCACTGGTGGGAATATGGTTAAAAGCCTTTGTTCATTGTGAAGAGGATTTGGAGTTAGGATGAACAGGTGTTGCTCATCATCTGTCATTGATCCTGTGGCACTGGAGCTATTGGTGTTACCAGTCTATTGTTTGAGGTGTTCAGTGCAGTAGCTATGGTTGCCCAGTGGAGGTTTAAAATGTTCCTCCTATTGTATAAGGCAGGCGAAAAAAAGAAAATAATAATGCCAGAAATGAATCCCAAGATAGAATAACAGAAGTTTTCTGCATTTAGGGCAAGATAATTCAGTCAGCAATGTAGGCAGAGGTAGGGCAGCCTGGGTCCTTTTAAGGTCCTCTCTGGTGGTGTAGTGCCTAAGGCATTTGGCTGCTAACCAGAAGGCAGGCAGTTCAAATCCACCAGCCACTCCTTAGAAGGAAGATTGGGCAATCTACTTCTGTAGTGATATTACCTCAGAAACCCAAGGAGGGATTGCCATAAGTCAGAGCTGACTCAATGGCAAGGAGTTGGTTGGTTGGTTGGTTGCTAAAGATGATACCCAGTTGTCAATCAAAGTTTCATGATGCAAATATGGGTGTAACCCCAAAGGAAAAAGGGGCTACCCCTTTCTGGGTGGATCAACAAGTCATATAAATTCAGTACACAAATACAATCCAAACCAAAAAGGGTTTCCAAGAGTTGTTCCTGAGCCCACTGCCCACTACTTGGAGGGTGCTTCTCCTCCCTTTCTTTCATTCTCCTCTGGAGTCCTCAGCAGCCCAAGTCAAGAGGGGGGTCCCAATCCTTTTCTCCCCTCAAAGCCCAGCTCACCTTGAAAAACTCTCAGTGTAGCTATTCTGAGTCCCCAGTGCCTGTGGATTCCACTGTTTTTTTTTTTTTTTTTTTTTCTTCTACCTTCCTTCAACTTCTTTTGCATTTCTGAAGATTCTCTGTCTCTACCAGCTGGGCCTGCCTATTTTTCCAGTCATTTAATCTTCTCTCTTTCTTTGCCTTCCCTGGATCTAATACTCTATCTTCTTCTTAGTTACTCATAACTCTATTACTATTATTTGTATCTGCTTTACCTAGTTATTCATAGTCTTCTTGGGAGAGGGAGGGATCATGTGGGTTATCTGTATGACATCATATTCCTCCAGCCTACCAAAGTCAATTATTATGGTGAAATGTGCAAAGACCTGGAATTAGGAAACCAGGAGGGAAGAACATGCTTGGCACTTCTCAAGCTGAAATAACTGAGAATAAAATTGCAGCTTTGAGTTAAAGGGTTCTATGGGCAAAATAGGAGCTCTGGTAGCTTAGTGGCTAAGATACTTGCCTGCTAACCAGACGGCTGGCGGTTCAACCCCACCAGCCACTCCTCGGAAGGAAGGTTGGGCAATCCTACTTCCATAGTGATACTGCCTCGGAAACCCAAGGAGGGGTCACTATGAGTCGGGTTTGACTTGACGGCACGTAACAACAAACAACAACATGGGCAAAATATTGAATAATGCAGGAAGCATCAAAAGAAGATGGAAGGAACACACAGAGTAACTATAAAAAATAAAATAAAAAAAAAAAAGGTCAATGCTCAACTATTTCAGGAGGTGGCATATGATCAAGAACCAATGGTATTGAAGGAGAAAGTCGAAGCTGCACTAAAGGAATTGGCAAAAAGCAAGACTCCAGGAATTGACAGAATTTCACTGAGATGTTTCAAGAAACAGATGCAGCATTGGAGGCACTTACTCATCTATGCCAAGTAATTTGGAAGACAGTTACCTGGCCAACTGACTGGAAGAGATCTATATTTGTGCCCATTCCAAAGAAATATCACCCACAAGTAAAATTTTGCTGAAGATTATTTAAAAATGGTTGCATCAGTATATTGACGGAGAACTTCCAGAAATGCAAGTTGAATTCAGAAGAGGACATGGAATGAGAGATATCATTGTTTATGTTAAAAAAAAAAGAAAAAAAAAAACCCCAAAAAAACCAAATTCACTGCCATCAAGTTGATTTCACTGATAATGACCCCTTCTTGGGTTTTCAAGGTGGTATCTCTATGGAAGTAGATTGCCAAATCTTCCTTCTGAGGAGTGGCTGGTTGGTTTGAACCACCTGCCTTCTGTTAGTAGTTAAATGCCTTAGGCTCTATGCCACCAGAGATGTCAGAGGGACTAAAAACATCTTGACTAAAAGCAAAGAATGCCAGGAGGATGTTTACTTGTTTTATTGACTATGCAATGCAACTCTGTGGATCATAAGAAATTTTGGATAACATTGAGAAGAATGAGAATTCCAGAAGACCAAATTGTGTTCTTAAGGAGCCTATACATAGACTAGGAGGAGACTGTTGTTCAAATAGAACAAGGAGTTACTGCATGGTTAGATCAGGAAATGTGTGGATCAGGGTTGTATTCTTTTACCATACTTATTCTTTCTGTAGGAGTTCTGGTAGCATAGTGCCTAAGGCACTTGACTGCTAACCAGAAGGCTGGTGATTCAAACCCACCATCCACTCCTCGGAAGGAAGGTTGGGCAATGTACTTCCATAGTGATACTGCCTCGGCAACCCAAGGAGGGGTCACTATGAGTCGGGTCCGACTCAATGGCACATAACAACAACAACAACAACAACATTCTATCTGTATGTTAAGCAAATAATCCAAGAAGCTGGACTATATGAAAAAGAACGTGGCATCAGGATTGGAGGAAGACTCATTAACAGCCTGTGATATGCAGATGACACAAGTTTGCTTACTGAAAATGAAGAGGACTGGAAGCACTTACTGATGAAGAGCAAAGACTCCAGTACAGAGCATACCTCAACATAAGGGAAACAAAAATCCTCACAACTGCAGCAGTAAGGAACTTCATGATAAATGGAGAAAAGATTGAAGTTGTCAGGGATTTCATTTTACTTAGATCCACAGTTAACACCTGTGGAAGCAGCAGACAAGAAATCAGACAATGTGTGCACTGGAAAAATCTGCTGCAAAAGATCTCTTTCAAGTGTTGAAGAGCAAAGATGTCACTTTGAGGACTAAGACATGCCTGATCCAAGTTTTGGTATTTTCAATTGCCTCATATGCATGTGAAAGCTGGACAATGAATAAGAAGACCAAAGAAGAGCTGATGCCCTTGAATTGTGGTGTTGGCAAAGCATACTGAAAGTACCACAGACTGACAGAAGAACTAACAAACTGTCCTGGAAGAAGCACAGCTGGAAATTTCCTTAGAACAGAAAATGGAGAGACTTCGTCTCACTTACTTTGATCATGTAAGAAGAGATCATTCTCTGGAGAAGGATATCATGCTTGGTAAAATGGAGGGTCAGCAAAGAAGGAGGAAGACCCTCAACGAGATAAATTGACACAATGGCAGCAACGATGGACTCAAGTATAGCAAGGATTGTGAGGAGGGCACAGGACCGGACAGTGTTTCATTCTGTTATACACAGCCTTGCTATGAATTGAAGCCGACTTGATGGCACCTAACAACAACATTCTCTCTTTCAATTCTAAGTCTTGTGTGATGTTTCTAGCCTTAGGCAATGACTCAACAAATATGTTCTGATACTACCAACCTGTGCATTTTATTGGTACTTAAGCCACTCCTCGGAAGGAAGATGGGACAATCTACTTCCATAGTGATACTGCCTCAGAAACCCAAGGAGAGGTCGCTATGAGTCAGGTCCAACTCGACGGCACATAAAAACAACAACAAGTGTTTTATCACCAAACTTACTTTATGACTTGAGACCTAATATGGTAAATAAGTGCAACTGCCTGAGTTTAGAGGTTCCTTGAACTGATGCAGTTCAAGTTATTTGCCCAGCCAAATTCAGGTTTTTGTTGTAATAGATCATTACAGCTTTGTTTGCCTTCTTTGCCTTCTCTATCTTGAAATGGAGGTGGTTGTTGTTGTTGTTATGTGCAATCAAATCAGGCCCGACTCATAGCAACCCCTCCTCGGGTTTCCGAGGCAGTATCACTACGGAAGTAGATTGCCCCATCTTCCTTCCGAGGAGTGGCTGGTGGGTTTGAACCACCAGCCACCTAGTTAGCAGTCAAGTGCCTTAGGCACTACGCTATCAGAGCTCCCTGAAATGGAGGTAGCAAATGTCATATTAGCACATAATTATTGCCCTGCTTTTAGTGATTGCATAGGGAATAGACATATAATCCCAGGTAGCCAAGAACAATTTCCAGAATTTTCTAAGTGGAACCAAACGTACACTATCAGGGAGCTGTAGGAAAACATGAGTTTATAGTAGGAGAAAACAGAGTCACTATGTAGAGAGAAGGAGAAAAGAAAGAGGAAAGAATAAGTTTGGATCCTGGATCTAGTCATCCTTAAAGCAAATTCCATCTCTGTCAGTGATTACAAGAGCCATTAATTTTATTTTTGGCCTAAATTAGTTTGAACTGGATTTTCTTCATCTGCATTTTATCTTTATGGGAGAGAATATACACAGGAATTTTAATCTATTTTTGAGAAACTCCATGCTTGCGTTTATGAATATTCTTTCAAAGAAATGCTTAAACATTAAACAACTTCTCTAGCTCTGCTCCCAGGAGGTGGCATTTCAATGACTTAACAATTAATAGATGAAATTTCCTCTAAGGTTCTCAGATGAAAATTAAGAATAAATTTCCAAGGTATAATAAAAATAGACAAATTCAGTTGTGTTTAATCATTTCCATCTTAAGAAGTTGAGTTTGAGTTTACTGATGAGAGCAAATCTCAGAAGTCTACATTTGACAAGACTTCAGTGTAATAGGAGGACTCTTGATGTTTGCTAAGGGCCCTGGTGATTAAAAAAAAGGGGGGTAAAGTAATATTTTAGGCAATTAGACAAATCATTCTCCAGAAAATGTGATGGTAGTGAGTTTTTGAGAGTTTTGTCTACCTCTCAGAGAAAGAAATACTAATGAGAGATAATCGCTACTGTCTGGTGATGATTTTTGGAAATGAGAGGTGTGTGGGTAGATTCTGTAAGTGGAATACCAGGAATCTTGTGCTGGAAAAGACAGCCTGGCTGTACTATCAGAGAAACCATCTGAAGCTGTCATTTAATAGTCTAACGACATTGGTGTCTCATGCTTTCCAATGTTGGCAAGCCATCTATGAGTCAATGTTTCTCACTTATTTATCCTTCTCTTTCTTCTAAACTTGTTTCTTTAAATTCTAACTCCTTTTCATGCAAGCTGAAAGTTCAAGATTTTTTAAAAAATACACATTTTTGCCCAATGTGCCTGTTTTCACAAAGAAATCAAAGTCCAGATAAAGAAAACTGTCCAATCCCCAGTGCCCTTTGAAAAGAAAAGACCCTGTGATGGCTTTGCTGTACTATTATTAAGCTGGAGAGAACCTTGGTGGTTTGGTTGGCTGTGGGTACCTCAACATAAACCACAGTCACACAGTCACACAAGTTTTAGTTTTGGTGCTGTCTTTTGGAGTTTGAGCAGGGATTTTTACTTCTGTATTCACTAATAATACTGGTAACAGATGACTTCAAAAGCACAAGGTGGGAATTCTTCTCCAACCATTCCAGGGTGTGTGTGTATATATATATATATATATATGTTGTTGTTGTTGTTGTTATGTGCCGTCGAGTCGACCCCGACTCATAGCGACCCCTCCTTGGGTTTCCGAGGCAGTATCACTACGGAAGTAGGATT
>NW_006921614.1:11725802-11790622 GCF_000298275.1 Orycteropus afer afer
TGGGCAATCCTACTTCCGTAGTGATACTGCCTCGGAAACCCAAGGAGGGGTCACTATGAGTCGACTCGATGGCACATAATAACAACAACAACAACACATTGTTTCTATTGTCCTTTTCAACCTGCTTCCTTGAATTCTCAAGGGAGAAGACAAATATTTAGATAATTACTAAGCAAATGAGATTCTACTTTGTTTCCATGTGTGTCCAGTTTGTGAAAAAACTTTGACACTCAGCAGTAGTAGCCCTTGGTATTAATTATTCATTCATTCATCTATTCAGCTATGTGTTCAAAAAGCATTTATTAAGTGCCAATTATGTATGAATAAGACATTGTCTTTGCCCTCTTGAAGCTATTGTTTGTGTGCTCCTAAAATGCGTGTTCTAATTATGGAGATAAGTTTGTGAATAAATACCTAGGTGACAGTATGGTAAGTTTTATCCCTGTCACCTGCTACTTGTTATTTATTTGAGCTCTTCAAGAAGAGCAAACTGCAGGAGAATTTGCCACTTGCCAGACACCTGTTAAACAATGTATAAGTGCTGGCTTGCTCATTCAGTCTGCTCAACAACCTTTTGCAAAGAAGGAGACCATCTACCAATAGTGAGGAAACTGAGGCTTATGGATATTAAATGATTTATGCAAGATTATACAGAGGTGGGATTAGAACTCAGGCTATCTAACTCCCAAATCTAGGATTCCCTCTTCTCTTTCTATTTTCCTCTCTCTATTGAAAACAAAAACACAGAGAGTAACAACACAATCCTCTCTTGTCTTGGCAACTGTGACATCACCGTGTCCTGGTCTTTTCTTCACTGACTTCTCTTCCTTCTCCCAGCCGTTCAGTGCTGATGAAAATTCTTCACAACTTGTGAATGGGATCTTCACCATCCCATTCCACATATTTTACCACAGTGGAACCAAATCCTAGTGAGACAGACATCACCGATTATTTGTTGACTAGATAAATGAATAAATGATGAATGAGTATAACATAAACATATGTAAAATGTTATGGGCCCACAGTGGAAAAATTGATTTATTCTTAATTATTTTAAAAAATTATAGGTTGTATAAAGAACAGCATGGTTGTGTTTTACAGAATTTTTAGGCAGAATACAATATAATCTGTACTAAGGACTCTAAGCATATCATGGGATGTTGTTGTTGTTGTTGTTGCTCTTAGGTGCCATTGAGTTGGCTCCAACTCAGAGTGATGCCATGTATAACAGAACAAAACACTGCCTGGTCCTGTGCCAGTCTCACAATCCTTGCTATACCTGAGGCCATTGTTGCAGTCACTGTGTCAATCCATCTCATTGAGGACCTTTCTCTTTTTTGCTGAACCTGTACTTTACCAGGCATGATATCCTTCTCCATGGAATGGTTCTTTCTGACCACAATACTCCAAGGAGTATTCCAGCTGCACTTCTTCTAGGATAGATTTGTTAGTTCTTCTGACAGCGCATGGTACTTTTGGTATTCTTTGCCAACACCACAACTCAAAAGAATCAACTCTTCTTTGGTCTTCTTTATTCATTGTGCAGCTTTCACATGCATATGAAGCAAGTGAAAATACCATGGTTTGGATTAGGCGCACCTTAGTCTTCAAAGTTGGGCAATCTACTTCAGTAGTGATACCACTTCAGAAACCCAAGGATGGGTCGCTATGAGGAGGAGATGACTCGATGACACATAACAACAACAGCAAGTCTTCAAAGAGATATCTTTGCTCTCCAGCACTTAAAAAAGGTCTTTTGCAGCAGATTTGCCCAGTGCAATACTTCATCTGATGTCTTTACTGCTGCTTCCATTGGTGTTGATTGTGAAACCAAATTATATGAAATCTTTGACAACTTCAATCTTTTCCCCATTTATCATGATGCTGCTTATTGGTCCAGTTGTGAGGATTTTCGTTTTATGTATATATACATATATATATATATATATAGAGAGAGAGAGAGAGAGAGAGAGAGAGAGAAGAGAGAGAGAGACAGAGAGAGACAGAGAGAGAGAGAGGTATAATCCATACTGCCAAGTGGATTCCAGAACACTTAATTGTTCTCGGGAGAAACCAGGAGGCTGTCATTTGAACAGAACAATGGATAATGCATGGTTTAAAATCAGGAAGGAAATGCGTCACGGTTGTATCCTTTCACCATAGGATTGGATTGTTGTTATTTGCTGTCGAGTTGGACCCAACTCAAAGCGACCCCTCCTTGGGTTTCTGAGGCAGTAACACTATGGAAGTAGATTGCCCAACCTTCCTTCCAAGGAGTGGCTGGTTGACCACTATTACACATTAGAAAAGCCCATATGTAAAAGAAAAGGAAATCAGCTTTTGAAACTATAGAAATAAGTGAATATTCCACCCAGGGAAAAGAATATTCAACCTGAGCTAGGGCAGGTGACTTGAGCTAGCTAGGAAAGAACCAATCACAGGTATGCATTCACAGGCCAGACCTTTGCCATCATCTCTGGCATCTGACCGGTGGCTAAAGATCTCCCTATGATGGCTGGTATTTGCAATATGAGTATGCTATCTACCATTCTTAAGGGAGAGGAACATGCTTTTAAACGTTTTAAACATCCTATAAGCTCTGCAGTACCCAGGATAGTGTTGAATACATGTTTAAATCATGTTAAAACATGTTCAACAACCCACTTATTTGATTAGCAGTATATCCTACTGTCCCTCTTTCCTCACCCCCCAGGCCCTTTTCTGGGTTTCTTCACAGACATGGTACCTAGGACTCTGTGGGCAATGCCTGGGGAGTGGAGATGATCTGTTATGTCTTTGATAGTTGTGATCACAATGTTTACCTGACACCCTACACTGGGATGCCAGATTGGATGTGTCCCGGGATGGATTTGGTCACTTTCTCAACAGGGATCCCCTGTACACTAGGAGTAAGCCTGCCCCTGGGGAACTGCTCAAGCTCTAAGACTTTCCTCCAGCTTCAGAAGCTCCCTCCTTCACTTATCAAGCCAACAGTGATGGTGTACTTAATAAGAAATGACAGTTCTTTCATGAGAAACAATTCCTTTCCCTCAGTGGAATTAATGGCAATCACTGTTGAAAGCATTTTTGTATTTCTGGGAAAGCCTCTGAGAGGGAACCTCAGAGAGTCTTGTTCAGGGCAGATGTGGAGATGTCCATGCTTCTTTCATCCAGGTGCATTGAGATCTGCAGATAAGGTCAGGAAACCCCACAGAATGGGCAGATCAGAGGTAGCCCTGGATGGAAAGGAACAATGCAGCCGGGGGGTCAGTTCCCCACCCCTACTTGATGCTGACTGGTTTATACCAGACCAGCTAGATAGATGGAAAGAATTGATATTCCCTTACCCCTAGCCACCATGTCATGTTGCCCCTACTCTCCAGGCTCCCATTTCTTCCCACTATCATGGGAGATGGCAGGGGTCAGGATTGTGTGGTGCTGGAAAGGTAGGATAAAGAAAGAGATAGGAGAGAGGAAGAAGAAACATTACATGCAAGAGGTCAGGTTCCTGTTGTAGGTGCTGGATAAAATACAGGACCCCAGTTAACTTTGAATATCAGATAAACAGCAAACAAATTTAAGGTAAGTATGTCCTAAATAGTATTTGTAGTTTTATTTGCTAAATCTAGCATCCCTATTCTGTTGTCTAGCAGTCATCTGTCAATTTGTAGTACTGTGGTGGCTTGCATGTTGCTGTGATGCTCGAAGCTATGGCACTGGTATTTCAATATCAGCAGAGTCATCCATGATGGACAGATTTGAGGGGAACTTCCAGACTAAGACAGACTAGGAAGGTAAGTCTGGTGAGTACTTCAGAAAACTACCCAATAAAACCTTATGGATCACAACAGAATATTATTTGACGTAGTGCTAGAAAATGAGCCTTGTACATTGCAAGGCACTCAAAATACATAGTAATTGCAACAATGGACTCAAGTATGCCAGCAGTCATGAAGATGGAGTAGGACCAGTTTCATTCTGTTATACATGGGGCACCATGAGTCAGAATTGACTCTACAGCAACTAATAACATTTTTTGTCATGAAGATTAAAGACTACAGTCTGCAGTATGGATTACATCTCAACATAAAGAAAATTAAAATCCTCACCATTGGACCAATAAGCAGCATCACAATAAATGGAGAAAAGATTGAAACGGGCAAAATTTCATATTACTTGGTTCCACAATCAACACCAATGGAAGCAGCAGTCAAGACATCAGATGATGTATTGGACTGGGAAAATCTGCTGCAAAAGACCTCTTTCAAGTGCTGAAGAGCAAAGATATCTCTTTGAAGGCTAAGGTGTGCCTAATTTGAGCCATGATATTTTCAATCACCTTGTATGGATATGAGAGCTGGACAATGAATGAAGAAGACCAAAGAAGAGTTGATGTTTTTGAGTTGTGGTGTTGGTGAAGAATACTGAAATTTCCATGGGCAGGCAAAAGAACTAACTTATCTGTCCTGGAGGAAGTGCAATCAGAATGCTCCTTGGAAGCAAGAATGGCCAGACTTCATCTAACCTACTTTGGTCATATCATCAGAAAGGACCATACCCTGGAAAAGGATATCATGCTTAGTAAAGCGGAGGGTCAACAAAAAAGGGAAAGGCCCTCAATGGCGCAGTGGCTGCAGCGATGGGCTCAGATATAGTAAGGATTGAGAGGCTGGCACAGAACCGGGCAGTGTTTTGTTCTGTTGTACATAGGGTCAGAGCTGACTCAATGACACCTAACAACAACAACAATAAATTCCCTCCCAACTATTTAAGAAGATAATCATCCCCTGTAATATCTTCCCAGTTGTGACTGTCCTCTTGCCATCCCTCTGCTTTCAAGAGCTTTGACGCCTCTCATCAATTTGTCTGGGCAAATAATTCCCATTGCCCCTTGAACAAGGAGCTCTGGTAGTGTAGTTCTTAAGGCACTTGACTGCTAACCAGAAGGCTGGTGGTTCAAACCACCAGGAAGGAAGGAAGATGGGGCAATCTACTTCCATAGTGATACTGCCTCGGAAACCCAAGGAGGGGTCGCTATGTGTCGGGTCCGACTCGACGGCACATAACAACAATAGCCCCTTGAACAAGGCAAGGCTCCTCTGCTGCTTGCACTCATCACTGGCTAGTTTTCAGTGAGTGGGAATTTAAGTCTTGCTCTGCTAGTGTGGAATTGTGAAACTCCCATGGGCTTCTGCATGGGAAGCCTGTCTAAGTCAGTGCTTCTCAAGTGTTAATGTGCATAGGAGTCACACAGAGACCTTGTGAAAATGAAAGCTGTGATTCCACAGGACAGGGTGGGAACTGAGACTGCATTTCTAACAGGCTCCCAGGGGATGCCCCATGAGACTGTTTCAAAACTGAGGTACAGTTGATGCTTAAAGCAGGAGTGTGGCATGTCCCAAACAGCCTCTACTCACATTGGGCTTCCTTAGTGGAAGGAAGGGGGCAAAGTCACCCAATGTTACATGAATGAGATACCTAGAAAATTAAGGAAGGAGTAGCCTGTAAGGGAATAAGTAATGTGTATCATTAACAGTCAAGCAAAAGACCCACCATTCTGAAAAATAGATAACTTGAATTTTTTTTATCTTAGTTTACAGTTTAAGCATCTCAGTCTGATTTACAGACTAAGAGAAATGTAATTAAGTGCCTTTCTACATCTCATATAATCTTCACAACCCCCACTTAGAAAACAGGTCAAGTGTTTTAATCCTCACAATTCAGACGAATAAATTGAGTTATGTGTGGACACGTTATGTTCATAGGCCACAAATTATATATAAGAAGATGAAGAATAAGACAAGGGAAAAAGAAGAGGAGGAAAAGGAGGAGGAGGAAAGAAGGAGGACTTAATTTTTTTCTAACAACTTAATTCCTACCTTTCAAAACATGAATCTCAGTCAATGCAGAGTAAATTCAAACACATCTGTTTCTCAATCATCCAGCTTGCTCCTCCCATCTCTCCTGGGGCAGAGGAACACTTGAGGGGACTCACAGAACATGAAGGCCTTGGGTAGGGGGATGATCCGTTGTTGGTGCCATCTATCCCTGTTGTCATCCCTGAGCTGTACAACTCCCATTGGCTCTGCCATGGACATCAACTCCTGCTGGCCTCTCCAGGACACACCGTTCATACCTGGACTCTAGTCCCTCAAAGGACTACCCTCTGCCCATGTCCTGTGGGCTTCTCCTGGCCTGCTAGCTCTTTTTGTGTCTGAGCATTTTTTATCCCCCCCCCCCCCCCCCACTATTTTCTCAGGTATCACAGAAATCTCTCTGGGCTCTCATTTTAAAATGGGCCTCATTTTACCAATCCCAGCACCTAAGACCCCTCAGGACATATAAGTCCCTACTAGTGTACACTGGCCATGCCACCAATTTTATCCTGACTCCTCCCAAGCTGCCTTGGGGAGCCATATGCTGGGTCTGCTGCCTCTCCAGGCTTCACCCAGAACATAAGCAGAATTTTCTCTGCTCTTGACCACTGCCCTACTCATAAGTTCCCTAATTCCCTGGCCCTGAAGTTGGGGACAGAGTGACTAGGAAAGAGCATGGCTGACTAAATCCAATGCCATCCCTCCTATACTCCCTGTCTCCCTCTTACCCCATCTAGCCATCTTGTGGGTGCAGGGAGTGGGGAAAAGACATTTGGCTCTACAGCTAGTCTTCCCAGTTCTATCATTGATGACCTTAACTCATGCCCTTAGTCCTTCTGAATCTGGGCTTTGGAAATGAAAAAAAAAGAAAAAGAAAAAGAAAAAAAAAAAAAAACTCAGGCTTTTACAACCAGTGCTTTGAACTGGTTCATTCTAGTTCAACTTTCTGCTAAGAATTTGCATCCCCACCCATTTTAACAAGATTCCCAAGGATGTAGATGTATCTGGAGTAGAAATAAAAATTCTCAGCAAGAGATCAAACTAGAATTAACAAGTTTGAAGCCCTACGTATAACTCAAAAAGCCTTTTTCTTAGCTCTTTCATGACCTATGGGACATATAGTACCCACACACATTTTTCACCTCTGGGTTTAATGGGAAGTTGCTATCCCACTTTCAGTGCATGCTGCCATGTGGTGAGACCTTGTATAACTTCATGAATCTGAAGAAATGGGCCTCATTTTACCAATCCCAGCACCAGAGATCCCTCAGGACATATAAGTTCCATAATTATACAAAAATCCGTATTATCTCCATTTTTTTTTTTTCATTTCATTCAAAATGCCTTCTATTATTGAAAACACATAAAACCCACTGCCATCGAGTCAGATCCAACTCATAGCAACCCCTCCTTAGGTTTCTGAGGCGGTATCACTACGGAAGATGAAAACACATAGTTTCAACAAAAAATCCAAAACAGAAAATAATTAGGTCTTGAGAGGGTTAAGCTACTGCATCTATTATAGTTTAAAAGACTTCCTTGAAATTCAAATGCTGAATAGTGACTCCATCTTCCCTTACATTTCTGGCGTGTCAACCCTGTGTGAAGGACAGTGGCAGAGAGAGCCTAGTTCTGCTTGGATGGTAAGAAGAATGGAAAACAAAATTGTGAGGGGAAAGTGCAATTTTTAAAACTATATATGTTATCCCACTACACATTAAATGGTCTCCCAACCATTTAAATCTTCTTATTTTTTTTTCTGCTACACCAGGACTTCTTCCAAACAGCACACACTGGAGTCCCTAAGGCACCTGATAAAAATTCAGACTTTTGTTCAGCTCTGGGGTGAAGCCAAAGATCTTTAGTTTTTCATAAACTTCCCAGGAGAATGAGAGGACTAGCTTTCTATTTTGAAACAAAACTGTGTGTGACATCCAGTGGAAAGGGGAGGGTTGGGACAGTATGTCAGAGAGGTGAGGAGAAAATTAATTGATATAGGAATGATTGGTAATGACATTGAACATGAAAAGAGCAATCAGTAAGGGGTGTCTGCAGCAAAGAGCTAAGTATACCTTCACTGCTCAACTTGAAAATCAAGTCTACATCTGGACTTCATAAAGTCCTCAAAGGGCATAAATATGTTTGTCTAACTGTGGAGGAAATTATTCAAATCATGAGCTTTACAATCAAAGCTGTCTTCAAGGCAGCTCAATATATTCATTTTCTGTCTGTTCTTAAATCAGAGCCAGAAAAGGCAGACTTAAAAATTATCCTGCCAGTAAAACACAGCCTTGCTACAGTTAGTGTTGCAAAATACCTCTGTGATTCCTTTGACATCACCAATAGCCAAATCTAATTTCTTCTCAAATATTGGCTACATAGAATGTCTTGTAGGATGTATTTTAATTCTGACACCTGCTCTGCTATGAAAACAATTTCATTCATCTTTCTTAGAAATTTCTTAGAAGTTAACTAGAAACTAGGTTGCTCCTTCATTGCTTCTGTCTGAAAGCAAGCTGTGATGTGGCTTGGCAATATGAACTTAGAACTTTAAAGGGCTAAACAATTGAAGTAAGAACTATTTTATCTGACTCTGGAAGTGACTCAGGAGTTTGCATTTTAAGCAATTATCCTAGATGATTCTGACTTGAACTGACATTGAAGAAATACCACATAGAGAAGAACGTTTAAGTCTGTCTCAGTGGGAAGTTGAAACACATACCTGGCATTTATATGTTGACATAGACTGATCCAAATAACTGACTATAACGTTCACCCTGGAGATAGCATCACCCTCTTTATACAAGTGAGGAAATTGAGAATTATGAAGGAGAATTGTGCAGAATTTAAGTCTCAAAATATATGGCCAAATTCTGAGCAATTTGAGATCTTGAAGCAGAAGTCTTTTGTTTCCTCCTGAAAACTTCCTTAGACTTTCTCCTTTCTAACTGAAGCCCAGCTAGTTCATTACCCAACCTTCTCTATAGAGCCATATACTCCAAAATAGTCTGAGGAGGGAAAAGGAAGGTCCTGATTAGGTTAAGCTAATCATCATAAAGAGTTGTTGTCAGTTTCTGTAGAGTTGCCCCTCACTAATGGTGACCCCATGCACAATTGCAGTGCAGTGAATTGCTTGGTATGGCCCTTCTAGCCATGATCTTTGTGACTCCCACAGATGACTGAGTGGGACTATGCAAACATAGGTGCTTGTGGCCCACCAAGGGGATCGGATAATTTGCTAATAATGTAAATAAGGTACATTTGTGGGGATGACATGATGCAAACAATGTGTATGAAAACCTAACTTGGGGAATGGTCAGTTTTGCCATCTCACTAGGTTTAAAATGAGCCATCCCAGAGATGGAAAGAGAGATTGCACTACCACCAAGAAAGAAGAGGTAGGAATGGAGTGCATTTTTGGACCCAAGATCTCTCTGCATTGAACCTCCTCAATCCAGGAGACAGAAAGCTGTGGCACCAGAAATGGTGAGAAACAGCAGAAGCAGTAGCAGAAAAATGCTGACAGAGGCAGAAACAAGAGACTGGAATGAGACAGAATGGTGGGCCTTCTAACCCATAGAACCAGAAAATTGAGTGCCTTCAGACAGGAGGTTTGTTGGTGGAGTGGGGCATCTCTCAGGGCACCTATCATCAAAGCTAAAAGAGGTTTGCAACACTTGCTCGAGCAGGACAGAGCCCAGTGGACTATGGAGCTGAGAGGCTGAGGGCCAGATAGAGACACTGCTGAGAAAATGTTGTCTTGACTGAAGAACTGTATCCTGAATTGTTTCTTATCCTAAATTGTAGCCTGTCACTTCTCTAATAAACCTCATAATTGTGAATATTGTGTATGAGTTCTTTGTGGCCATTGAAATTAATTATTAAACCCAGCAGAGGAGAACTGAGTGCAGTAGGATGGACTGTTGGTGTCAGAATTTATAAAAAGTTTGGAAAGTGGCAGTATGTCTGACCTCCACCTCATAGGAATCAGCCTTGGGCTATTGATGTTGATTTTGATCCTCCTGAGCTCTGGTGGCATAGTGCTTAAGGCATTTGTCTGCTAACCAGAAGGCTGGTGGTTTAAACCTACCAGTCACTCCTCGGAAGGAAGGGTGGACAATCTACTTCCATAGTGATATAGCCTCAGAAACCCAAGAAGGGATCACTATGAGTCAGATATGACTCAATGGCAGTAAGTTTTTTTTCTCCCCCTTGTGAAGTTAGAGGTTAGATGCCACCCCATGTCATTTTTATAACAATGTACAAATCACAGCAATGATTGAATCATTGTGATCTATGAGGTTTATAATGGCTGATTTTTGGACATAGATAACCAGACCTTTCTTTCCAGTCTATCTTAGTCTGGAAGCTCTGATGATACATATTTAGCACTATAACAACAGTGAAAGCCTCCACTGATAGATGAGTGGTGGATGTACATGAGATACAATGGCCTGGAGTTGAAGCAGAAACATCTGTATGGAAAGTGAAGACTCTATAAAGGAAGCACCCCCATGATGGAAAACATTGTTCTTAGCTGCTGTGAAGTCAGTTCAACTCATAGTGACCTTATGTATAGAATGAAACTCTGCCCATTGTGCATCATCCTCATAATCATTGCTATGTTTCAGCCCATTGTTGAAGCCACTGTGTCAATCCATCTCATCAAGGTTCTTTGTCTTTTTCACTCTATTTACCAAACATGATGTCCTTCTTCAGGGACTTGTCCCTTCTGATAACATGTCTAAAGTAAGCCAGACAGATTCCAACCATCCTCACACCTAACAAGCATTCTAGCCTCTAACACAGATTGATTTTTCTTCTGGCAGTCCATGGTATAGTCAATATTCTTCCTCAATACCACAGTTCAAATGCAACAATTATTCTTGTCTTCCTTTTTCATTGTCTAGCTTTCCCATATGTATGAGGCAATTAAAAATACCAACAACAACATGGCTTGGATCATGCACATCTTTATCATCAAAATGATATTTTTGCTGATTAACATTTAAAGAGGTTTTTGCATTAGATTTGACCAATTTAATAGTGGTAATTTCCACATTGCAAAAGAGTTTTGTTCCTAAATCTGTCTTTAAGTTGACTTTGTATGTAAACTAGAACAGTTAGGTAGTTTCTATCTAACCTTAGTTAGTCAAATGTTTGTCTTAGTATACAGTATACCTTTCTGGGCATACAAAAATTAAAGATACATTAAAAGATCTTTAGCACAGTAATAATAAAATAGTGTTTTTGATGTGCATTATTATGAACTATTGTATGTACCTCAAATTTTCAATATAATAGGCTTTACAGGGGTTGGTTCATAATTCAGGTTGTATGTAAGCTGAATGTTCATAACTTGGGGACTGCCTGTACATTGTTTGATTTCATGACTACTGCTTCCATGAACATTTATTATGATGCTGTTTATTGGTCCAGTTTAAGAACTCTCATTTTCTTTATAATGAGTGTGGCCACACTGAAATCTGTGGAATTTGATCTTTACAGTAAGTGCTTCAATTCTTCACTTTTTGCAAGCAAGGTTACATCATCTGCATATCAGGTTGTTAACGAATCTTCCTCCAATTCTGGTGTCACATTCTTCAAATAGTCCAGATCCTCAAATTATTTGTTCATTGTACAGATTTAATAAGTATGGTAAAATGATACAACATTGATGCACACCTTTTCCAATTTTAAACCATGCAGTATCCCCTTGTTCTGTTTGAACAATTGTCTCTGGTCTATGCATAAATTTCACATGAGCAAAATCAAATTGTTCTGGAATTCCCACTCTTTGCCAGTGTTATCCATAATTTGGCATGATCCTTACAGTTCAAGCCTGTGCATGGTCAATAAAACACAGGTAAACATCCATCTGGTAATCTTTAATTTCAGCAAAAAAAGTCTGACATCAACAATGATAGCTCCCATCCCATGTCCTCTTCTGAATCTTGCTTGAATTTCTGGCAGTTCCCTGTAAAATAGATGCAGTTATTTTTCAATTATCTTCAGCAAAATTTTGTTTACATGTGATATTGATGATATTATTCAATAATTTCCTCATTCCACTGGATCACATTTCTTTGCAATGGGTACAAATATGGATCTATTCCTATTGGTTGGCAAGGTAGCTCTCTTCCAAATTTTTGGCATAGATAAGTGAGAACTTCAGGTTGCATCCATTTGTTGAAGCATCTCAATTGGTATTCCATCAATTCCTGGAGTCCTGTTTTTTTTCCAATGCCTTCCATCCAGTTTGGACATCTTCCTTAAGAATCATCAGATCTTGATCATATGCTACTTTCTGAAATGGTTGAACATTGACAGATTCTTTTTGATAGTGAGTGTATATTTCCTCCATCTTTTTAAAATCCTTCTTGCATCATTCTATTTTTTGCTCATAGAATCCTTCAATATTACAACTCCAGGCTTGAATTTTTTCTTCAGTACTTTCAGCTTGAGAAACGGTGAGCATGCTCTTCCTGTTTGATTTTCTAACTCCAAGTCTTTGCACATTTCATTATAATACTTTACCTTGTTGCAAAAAAGACATGGAGGCAGCATCTTCTGACCTCTGACTTCACAAGAGGAAGACAGAATCACCATCAACAGCCCAAGACTTATTTCTATGAAGACAGATGCCACCACCCTCCAGCCTTTTACCAATTCTGACACCAACCATCCTTCCATGGCACTCACTACTTTTCTGCTGGGTTCGATAATTCATTGCAGTGGCCACATAGAACTTGCAGACAATACTCTTGATTATGAGGCTTATTAGGGAAGTAACAGGCTACAATTCAGGTTCAGGAATGTGCTTAGGATACAATTCTTTTATCAGGACAGTCTCCCTTCTGCTGTGCCCTCAGACATACCTCTCTGGCCCTTAGCCACTTGGCCTTGCCTCTGCCTTGCTTGGGCAAGTGTTACAATTTTCTTTTAGCTCTGCAGATAGGTACATCTAAGTGCACCCCATTCCACCAGCAAGGATCCTGCCCAGGGCACTCAGCTTTCTTGCTCTGTGGGCCAGGTAAGTCTGCCCCTGTATCTCATGACTCTTGGTTCCACTGCCACTATCTCTCTGCTAGGGTGTCTCTCAGCCAAGGAAGTCCAGCGCAGGGATCTTGGGGCCAAGGACGTGCTCCACTTCACCTTCAGCTCTTCTCTCTTGATTGCATTGAGATCCCCCCTCTGCCTCTAGGAAGGTTCATTTTAAGCCTGGCAGAGTGACAATACTAACCAATTCCAACATCAGAGTTCTACACACCTTATTTGCATGATCCAACCCAGTAATTCTGTGGGAGTTACAAAGACTATGCTAGAAAAGCCATAACAAGTAATTAACTGCACCACACTTGTCTTCTTGAGGTGCCCTTTGAAACCTTCTGTTCAGCTATTTTACTACATCATTTTTTTCTGTTCACTTTAGCTACTCCACACTCAAGAACAAGTTTCAGAGTCTCTTCTGACATCAATTTTGGTCTTTTCTTTCTTTCTTGACTTTTTATGACCTTTTGCTTTCTTCATGTATGATTTCTTCTATGTTATCTGATCCCTTCCAAAGACTTCTCTGGTCTTTGGTCATCAGTGTTTAGTGCATCAAATCTATTCTTGAAATGGTCTTTAAATTCAGTCAGGATAAATTCAAGATCATACTTTGGCTCTTGTGGACGTGTTTTAATTTTCTTCAGCTTTAATTTGGACTTGCATATGAGCAGTTGATTGTCTGTGTTGCATTTGGCCCCTGACTTTACTCTGACTGATATTGAGCTTCTCTGCAATCTTTTTCCAAAGATGTAGTTGATTTGATTCCTGTATATATCATCTGGCAAGGTCTATGTGTGTAGCTGCCATTTATGTTATTGATAAAAGTATTTCTGATAATTAAGTCATTGGTCTTGCAGTATTCTATCATGTGATTTCTGACATTGTTTCTATGACCAAGCCCATGTTTTCCAAAATCTGACCTTTCTTCTTTATTTCCAACTTTTGCATTCCAATCATCATTAATTACCAATGCATCTTGATTGAATGTTTCATCAAATTCACACTGCAATAGTTCATAAAAATATTCCAAATTCTTCATCCTTGGCATTAGTGGTGCATACATTTGAGTAGTAATTGTATTAACTGGTCTACCTTGTAGATGTATGAATATTATCCTACTATTGACAGCTTTATACTTCAGGATAGATCTTCAAATGTTCCTTTTGATGATGAATACAACCATCCTCTTCACTTTGTTGTTTCCATGCCTGTCCAATTTGTTATTCTGAGTGTAATGTTGTTGTTGTTAGGTGCTATTGAGTGGCTTCAACTCATAGCGACCCTATGTACAACAGAACAAAACACTGTCTGGTCCTGTGCCATCTTCACAATCTTTGCTATGCTTAAGTCCACCATCACAGCCACTGTGTCGATACATTTTGTTGAGGGTCTTCCCCTTCTACACTGACCTCTACCTTACCAAGCATGATATCTTTCTCTAGGGAGTGGTTCCTTCTGACAACATGACCAAAGTAAATGAGACAAAGTCTGGTCATTCTCACTTCCAGCATTCGGGCTGCACTTTTTCCAAGACAGATTTGTTCATTCTTCTGGCAGTCCATGGTATTTCCAGTATTTTTCACCAATGCCATATTTCAAAGGCATCAACTTTTTTTTTTTCTCAGACTTCCTTATTCATTGTCCAGCTTTCACATGCATCAGAGGCTATTGAAAGTACCATGGCTTGGGCTGAGTGCACCTTAGTATTCAAAGTGACATCTTTGCTCTTCAACACTTTAAAGAAGTCTTTTGCAGCAGATTTGCCCAGTGCAATAGGACATCTGATTTCCTGACTGCTGCCTCCATGGGTGTTTACTGTGGATCCAAGTAAAATGAAATCCCTGACGACTTCAATCTTTTCTCCATTTACCATGATGTTGTTTATTGGTCCAGTTGTGAGGATTTTCATTTTCTTTATATTGAGGTGTAGTCTTTAATCTTCAGTAAGTGCTTCAAGTCATCTTCAATTTCAGCAAGAAAGTTTGTGTCATCTGCATATTGCAGATTGTTAATGGTTCTTCCTTTAATCCTGATGCCTTATTTTTGTTCATATAGTCCACCTTCTCGGATTACGTACTCAGCATAAAGATTGAATAAGTATGGTGAAATGATACCACCCTGATGTACACCCTTCCTGATTTTAACCCATGCAGTATCCCTTTATTCTGTTTGAATGACTGCCTCTTTGTCTGTGTACAGGTTCCTCATGAGAACAATTAAGTATTCTGGACTTCCCATTCTGCAATGTTATCCATAATTTGTTATAACCCACACAGTTGAATGACTTTGCATAGTCTGCAGGACACAAGTGAACATATTTCTGGTATTTTTGCTTTCAGCCGAAATCCATCTGACAGTAGCAATTATGCCCCTCTTTCTATGTCCTATTCTGAATCCAGCTTGCATTTCTGAAAGTTCCCTATCAGTAAACTACTGCAACTATTTTAAAATTATCATCAGTAAAATTTTACTTGCATGTGATATTTATGATATTGTTTGATAATTTCCACATTTTGTTGGATCATCTTTCTTTGGAATGGGCACAAATACCTATCTCTTCCAGTCAGTTGGCCAGGTACCTATCTTCCATATTTGTTGGCACAAATGAGTAAGTGCCTCCAACTCTGCATCCATTTGTTGAAACATCTAAATAGGTATTCCGTCAATTCCTGGAGCTTTGTTCTTTCCTAACTCCTTCAGTGGAGCTTGGACTTCTTCCTTCAATATCATTGTTTCTTGATCATATGTTACCTCCTGAAAATAGTTGGACCCTGACCAATTCTTTTTGATACAGTGACTCTATGTTTTCTTCCATCTTCTTTTGATGTTTCCTGCATCAGTCAATATTTTGCACATAGAATCTCTCAATATTGCAACTCATGCTTGAATTTTTTCTTCATTTCTTTCAACATGAGAAATGCCAAGTATGTTCTTCCCTTTTGCTTTTTTAACTCTAGGTCTTTGTATATTTCATTATAATATTTTATTTTGTCTTCTCAAGCTGCCCTTTGAAATCTTCTGTTCAGTTCTTTTATTTTAGTATTTCTTCTATTTCTCTTAGCTACTCTACATTTAAGAGCAAGTTTCAGAGTCACTTCTGACATTCATTTTGGTCTTTTCTTCCTTTCCTGTCTTTTTAATGACTGTTTGCTGTCTTCATGTATAATGTTATTGATGTCATCTCACAACTTGTCTTGTCTTCTTCAGTCATTGTTGTTCAATGCATCAAATCTATTCTTCATATGTTCTCTAAATTCAGGTGGGTTATAATGTAGTAGACCATATGATTGTCAGATTCAAAATGACCAATATCAGTCCATTTCAGGGCACTCAAACCAAACACCAAATTCACTTCCATCGAGTCAATTCCAACTCATAGTGACCCCATTAGTGTTTCCAAGGCTATAAATCTTTATGTAAGCAGACTGCCTCATTTTTCTCCCATGGAGCATCTAATGGGTTCAAACCTATGGCCTTTTGTTTAGCAGCCAAATGCCTTAATCACTGTGCCACTTAATCACTGTGCATCTTAGAGAGATGCATATAACTAATGCCTAGGATATCAATCTTCAAGCTTTGCCTTTCATTTTTTGACAACTTACAATTTTCCTAGATTCATACTTCATACTTTCCTCATCTTGATTACTAATGGATGTTTGCAGCTGTTGCTTCTCATTTTGAGTCATCAACAAATGCAGATCCCAATAGCCTTACTCCATCCAGTCATATTTTGAGTGCCTTGCAATCTGAGGGACTCAATATCTCCCACTATATCAAAAAATATTCTACTGTTGTTCATAAAGTTTTCTCTGGCTAATTTTTTTTTTTTTTCTTCATGAGTAGATGACAAGGTCCTTCTTGCTAGTCTGTCTTCATCTAGAAGCTCCTATGAAACCTATCCACTATGGGTGACCCTTCTGGTATTTGAAATATCGATAGCACAGCTTCCAGCATCTTAGCAACACACAAGCCACCTCAGTGTGAAAACTAATAGAAAAGTAGTGGATGAACAGGATTAGGCCTGCTTCAAATAAACTAATTATGGCGGTCCTAAATAGAATGAGTCAATCATGGTGATGGAGGAGCAGGCTCCAGTTAGAATAAACCAGTTGTGGTAAAGGACAGGGTTTGTTGGAATAAGTTCGACATGGTAGGGAATGGGGAAGATTCTGATTAGAAAAAAATCAGTTGTGGTAGAGCATTCCCCTTGGAGCTGAGGCTCTATTCTGGCCAATGAGACAGGAAAGGAAGCTGGAGAGGGATTTTGGAAAAGTTTCTCAGTTCTTAAGAAAAGACTCAAGTGATACACCAGATCATGTACTATACTGTAGATGTGTTAATGGGAATTTATGCGGCATGATTTGTGATGCCTCAAAGGGTAGCAGTCATGTTCCAACCCTGAGGATACCAGCTTGAGAATAGAAATGGACCCAGAGGAGGAAAACTGGAAAGGTAAGAATCTTCTAGGTCCAAAAAATTCAAACATTAAAAAGGCCAGGATTACTGGTAGGATAGATACTGGTGAAACCCCCAAGTCTCCTTTTGGTCTTGGAATTCGACTCACTTCATGGGTTAACTCTCAGCCAGACAAAAGGTCTATGAGATGAACAACAATACTAGGGAGAGGCATTGCTTAGAATAGTCAACCATGGGAGACTAGAAGGGTAACATTTGCACAGGGAGAAAGTTAAGCAGATAGGAGCACATAATGCAATAAGGACACAGGGAAGGAATAACCATAGGCAGGAGGTGGGAGGAGAGGTGTTACATTGTGGGGATTGTAATCAGTTTCATGAAACAAAATGTACATGAACTGTTGAATATAAAATGAATCTGCTTTATAAACTTACACCCAAATCACAATAGAAGTTTTAAGAAAAAGAAAGAAAATCTCCCAGGTCCTTCCTCTCTCTGAACTTCTGACATAGACAATCCTGGAGATTTCCTTCCTCAGGCTTATTTTTGGGTGAAATAATAAAATGCTCCTTTGTTTAAGGTGTTTTTTCAGCTGGGTATTATTACTTCTAGAAGAGTTAGGGAAAAGAAATATTAGAGTGTAACAAAGATATTTGTGGAGAAGAAAGCAAAATTTGCATGAATTTCTGGATAGAATATGAGACTTTAAAGCAATTTCTTACTCAAGGCAAAACCCTTTGGGTTTGCTTCTCCTATCTCTTCCCAGTTGTTGTTGTTAGTTTTCTTTGAGTTGATTCACTCATGGTGACCCCAAATATAATAGAATGAAATGTTGTCCAGTCCTGCACCATCCTCATGATTGTTGGTATGTTTGAGTCAAGTGTTGTGTTGTGTCGATTCATCTTATTAAGGCTTTCCCTCATATTCACTGACCCTCTGCTTTACCAAACATGATGTGTTTTTCTAGTGATTGGTCCAATAGACCAATCAATTAATTCCTCCACCCTCAGCCTCTACAAGACGAGGTGTTTCAAAGCCCTGGATAAAGATGATGAGAACACACATTTAGGAAAAGACTTGATCTCAGCCTTTGTCAGCAATTCAGCAGCAAAGCAGTGAATTAATTATTATTTTGATAAAATATATTGGCAGGGTAGAGAAAGGACATACAGGTATTGAAATATAACTACGGCTGAAGCAGAACTTTTAACTCAGATATGGGGTATAAGAATCTATTTAAATATTGTAAGAAGATGGAGTGACATGTCACCATTTTCTATGGATCTCAGAGCTATGTGGAGGTGTGTTCTGAGTGAGAGGTGGTGATAGATAGAAAAGAAACTAGCCAAGACACACTGGGCCAAAGAGCTGGCAAAGGGATGAAACAAGTGAGGATCCACAGGGAGCCCCAGAAGGGAGTAAATTAGCTGCCTAAATACAAATTAACAAGGAATAAACAGAAATGAGGAACTACCCAGGAGGGCTCCCAAGACCTCTTGGTTTAAAGAAGGTTAGGGAGATTTCTGGCCCTAGGAGACCAGGAAATCCTTGAACTCATGGTTTTATGGAATAGCTCAATCTCAACTTTATCTGATGATCTCTGTAGGATCTAGAATCACTTTCTTCAAATGTGTAACCATTAGTAGTACTTAAAGGCAATTTAGTGGGTTGTGAGCAGCACTTAAATAAAAATACAGGTAATCCCTGGATTGTGAATGAGTTCTTTTCCTAAATGAGGCTTTAAGTCAAGTTTGTAAGCTATTAGGTACTGTGTGTAGCTAATGTCAATTAGTGAAATGTTTGTCTTAGTATATAGTATATAGTGTACCTTTCTATGCATAACAAACATTAAAAGAACACTTCCAGGTACATGGAAACATCTTTCACAAAATAATACTGTCATAATAATACTGGTTTGATGCGTGTCACAAAGTAACATCCATCTGTTATTACGAGCCATTAAATTTTTAATGTAATTGACTTTATGGGGGGTTGCTTCATAACTAAGGGCTGTACATTAATCAGTGTTTGTAACCCAGGGACAGCCTACAAAACAAAACTTTTTGTTGTTGAGTCAATTTCATCTCACCATTTCATAGTGACCCCTATATTACAGAGTAGAACTGCTCCATGGGATTTTTCTTTCCTTCCTTTATGGAAGCAGACTGCCAGGCCTTTCTTCTCTGATGCAGCTGGATGAGTTTGATACTCTAACCTTTTAGTTGGTAGCCGAGTGCAAACTATTTGTGCTATCCTGAGATAGAAATGTGCAAAATAGAATAGAAAGTATCTGGTGCATTGTGCTTTTGATTGTTATGCTTTGTGCATGAATGTGACAGTGTGTGTGTGTGTGTGTGCACATGTTCCAATGTAAAATTTCTTTCCTATAATGGTTTGTGGTTAAAGTTTGAAAGCTGCTGACCTAGAAGATGCAGAATAATTGTGCCACATTCTTTGAGGGTGGAGGAGCTCAGGAAAGCTCTGTTTGCCCTGGGGTAGAAGTGGTAGAATGAGGAAGTCTGGAGTCACCACTTATCTTGATTAAGGGATCAAACTGTGCTCAGTATCTTGACCCAGCCTGCACAGAAGTACCCTTCAGATTGATTATATCTTTCGGATTTGTTTATGCACCTAAACATCTTTGAAAACCAACAACAATAAAAGTAAAAACAAGTGAATATGGAATGTGCCTGCACTAGAAAGTGCTTCATTCTTCTGAGCTCACCTCAGTCAGAATTATGAAATCCAGTTTGGGCTCATTTGTTTCAGTCAGCACAGTGGGAAAGGGGAGGAGTCTGAGTAATGGTTGAGGCAGGAAAAGTGTTTTCCCAGGTTTTACTTCTCCATTTTGGTTCTGTTGGTCCTTCACTGGCCATTCTACTTGAGTTTTTGCTTCATTGGTTAGACATTGATACCTCTTGCCAGAAGGAGACTTCACCTTTGTCATGTGATAGTAGAAACATAGCTATATTTAAGAATCAAAAGATGCAGGATTTTAGGGATTTTCCAGAGAAGGGTAATTTCACATCTTTTAACTTTCAAGCCACAGTTGAATTTGCAGACTTGATGCTTTATGCCATGCCTCTTCTTTCAGGGGTGTTGTTTACATCTAGAGAGAGCTGGAGATGTCCTGTTAAGAATGAAAAAAGTTGTTATAATGATATGGGGTACTCGAACAGAGTCTAGAGATTCCACATTAGGCTCTACTCTGTGGATGGCAGCTAGAACAGTTTGTGCAAAAGCACAAATACTGTTTTCTGTTGTGATGCTGACCACTCCTGATAAGCCTTTCTCCACACCTTCATAATATCACCACCACCACAAGTTGCCATGGAGTTGATTTTGACTCATGGTGACCCCATATGTGTCAGGGTAGAACTGTGCTCCACAGGGTTTTTAATGGCTGATTCTTTTGAAGTAGATCATCAGGACTTTCTTCCAAGCTACCTCTGGGTAGAATTGACACACCAAATTTCAGTTAGCCACTGAGCATGTTAAACTTTTGCAGGGGGTAGGGGCTTCCTTCATAATGCAGTCTTTATCTTTTCTAGCTACCACAAACAGTGCAACTTGTAATTATTTGACCTAAGTAAAACCCTAGTCTGAGAAGCCCTGGTGGCACAGTGGTTAAGCATTTAACTGCTAACCAAAAGACCATCAGTTTGAACCCACAAGTTGCTCCACAGGAAAAAAAAAAAAAAAGATGTGGCAAGGAAAACAGCCATGAAAAACCTATGGAGCCAGTTCTACTCTGTCCTATAACTTTCCCATGCATTGAAATCGACTCACTGGTAATGGGCTTGTTTTTTGGCTTTGAGCTTCTAGAAGTTGGCAACCAAGATATTGCAAAACATTCAAGATAACACCAAAACTGTGTGTGTATGCATGTGTGTGTGTGTGTGGGGGGGAGGGCAGATTAAAAGTCTGTGCTAAATATAACAAGGTATATGTATGTTTTGGCTCTTTGTCTAGAGGAAGTACAAAAGCCATGTTTTCAAATATATGTTCTTTTTGAGGTTAATTCCTCAATACATTGGAAAGACAGTCAGTTAACTGAAGATGTTAGGAGACTTTGGCCTGAGAGCACTTGGGCTTGAGGGAACTCATCAGGAACCTTTAATCATGGGAGTCAGTCCTGCCTGCATCCCAGCAGGAGACTCTTGGTGAGAGCCCAAGGTCTCTAATCCCCACATTCCCAGGATAACCAGGACCTTTGAGCAACAAATCAAGTTCTCTCATCTTCTCTTGGGCCTCTTTGCTTCTCTGAAAGTCAGTAGAGTTCTCTCAGAACAGACCGGTGGTTCTTTTAGAAGAAGCATAGTCACTTGCCTCACAGTATCAGCCTCCAGTGTTGGTTGAGAAGCCTTGAGTTTGGTCTGACAGACCCCACTTGGGCCAGGAGCCATGCTCTAAGAAATGAAGTGTGACGGGGAAGTCATTTAAGAAGGTGCAGCTCTCCTGAGAATCCTATAGCTGACTGCAGAGAAGAAAGTTCCTAGGCAAAGAAGGGGAGAGGGGAGTGTCAGACCCTAATAGTAATGCCCACTAAAATGTGGACCAGAGTGTTCAGATTATAACCCATATATCAAAGAGGAGGTGGCCCCTCACCTGAGCCCTGATGTTCAGAAAGAAGAACAGATGCCATTTTAGGCTGGGACATTGCAGGCTGGGGATATGGAGGGACTGGGTCTTGGAAAGCCCAGGGATGACTTTTAGAAGGTGGTGCACTGGATGAGCAGCCTCTACTTCATTACCCCAGACACTGTCCTATTCTTCCTGATCAAACAGTACCATCAAGTTGGACTTTCTGTTATCTGCTCTGGGACCTTCTATGGCTCTCTATTACTGACACCAAAACTGTGTGTGTGTGTGTGTGGAGGAGGGCAGATAAAAATGCCAATTTTCATATTGGAAAACTGAGGACATAGAGAGGAGATCTGTCTTTCTTATGTGTATTGGCAGAATTTATACCCTAATCTAGAAAGGCAGCATACTGTGGTGGCAAGAACATGACATTCACATCTAGATGATGCACTGCTACTTAGGAACCAGTGATATCGGTTTCCACACATGTGAAAGGGGAACATTCTAGTGAACTAGTACAACTGAAGTGAGAACTGAGTACAATAATGCCTTTGGAGTATTGCAGCACTGTGCTCAGCATCAAAGATTGTATATTTTATTTCCCTTCCCATCCTTCTCTTGGCCTCCCTATATCCCACTTTGGTTTGGTTGTGAGCTGAGCTGAGATTCAAAGTCAGAGGACTGGAACCGCAACAGCCATAGCCCATTGTTCATTGATGGCAAATAAAGCAAATCCTGTCTCCTTCATCCCCCCACCTCCCACCCCCCTCCTTCTTGTACTGTATGGCATCATTACTCTGCACACCCCCATCTATAAACCTGGCTTCCTGTAATGGTGTTAGACATTTCCAAAGCTAATGATCTATGCAAGGAGTAGTCTCTTCATCAGGTTCAAAAAAAACAGAATTTTGGGGAGCATTTTGAAGAGGAAAGAACCCCAGTGCCTCTCTGGGACTAAATTGCTGAGACAGCACAAACCACCTAGAACAACAAGGAACCAGGAGGAAACAGGCCGTACAGAGCTGGAGAGCAAGCCCTACCCATGTCAACTAGACTCTCCAGGTGTGCAGTTGTGTTCAGTGCTCTTTTTATATTCTTGAGCTTTTCATCAAAGCAGCCTAAGTGTTCCCCAGCCATGAATTAGCTGGATAAGGATCCTGACTCAAAGCCTGGGCAGGTAAATATGAGGTCTGACTATCACTGCAATCCCCATCTGCACTCAGAACAGACAACATTAATCCATCATGGCACTCCATTTCTGAGTTTTGAGGTTATAATCCTTCTCAACCCAGTACCCTAGGCAACCACCAGCAACCCACAGGGCCTGGCACATTCAGGTAAGCTTGTTTTGCACTGCTGTGGAAGAGGGGATCACCACCCTACATAGGTGGAATTCAGGGTGGTGGTGGTTGTGGCTGGTGTGGGACCTAGGGGAGTAGATGCCTACAAGTGACCTGAGTTGCCTCCTGAAAGTTCTTCCTCTTGTCAAGCCAGAGGATAAATGTTGAGTTTACTAAGGACAGCCTCAGTCTCCTCACAACATGACTGCAGCACCCACCACCTCTCTGCTGGGTTCAGTAATTTGCTGCAGCAGCCACACAGAACTCACAGATTATGGGGTTTATTAGGGAAGCTACAGGCTACAATTCAAGTTCAGGAAAGTGCTCAATCTCTCACAGCCAGCCATCTCAATCAGCAGCTGGCAGTCTCTCTCTCAGCAGTGCATGTCTCTCACATCTCTCACTCTCAGCAAGTGCATCTCTCTCAGCAGCACATCTCTCAGCTGGCAATAAGAGATATTCCTCCTCTCTGTCTCTAGGAGAGCTCACTTTAAACCCAGCAGAGTGGCAAAATCAACCAATCCCAACACCAGAATTGCACACACCTGAGAGAGAGTGAACTTCCCAGAAAATTGCTTAGTGCTGCTCACAGCAGAAATACCCCAGGTAGATAACTTCAACAATTGAGAGACACTTAGTCACTCATGGCAAATTCCACCACAGAGTTTACAAAGACTATGGCTATAAAAACCATACTATGTAATTTGCTACACTGCATAGGCATTCTCTGGACTTCCCAGCAACTTACAGGGTAGAGGTGGGGGGAGGAAAGAGGAGAGGGCCTTCCCCTATCCATTCACCTGCTTGAGGCAGAGTGAACCAATGAGTCCCCAGGGCAGGATCAAGACATATGATCACCCTGAGAATCATTTGTTCCCCTTTCATGCCATATTCTTTAAATAATGATCCTACATTTATTTAGTAGAGGTGAGAATTTTAAAAACTAAATATTACATATGTTTTATTTATGTTCAGGATAAGGGATTTGTTACATGCTTTCATTTATGTCATTTTCCAAACCACACAATTTATTGGCATCTATTAACAAGGCTTGAATGTGGATAATAAAATAATCCATATTATTTTGAATGTTTAAAACATGGGTAAGACAAGAAATCATGCATTCCCCAAAAGCAACACTACTCTGTACATTCATTGTTATCAAAATTGTAGCTGACTGTGATGGTTTAAGATGACTATCAGCCACCTGCCCCTGATGCTGGAGGCTGGCTGGTAGTTTCAGTAGAATTGTTCAACAGAGAGACACCCTTTAGCAACACTGAGCCCTACATGGCTAGGGAGGGGGAGCTAAGGAAAGGGCTTGGGGTCACCCAGTCTCAGAGTAAACATTGGGAAGTGCTGAGATTGTTACTGGTTACTGGTACTCGGGGGCAGGCAAGCAAATAGACTGAATCTCTAGGGCAATCAGGAAAGCTGACAAGTATAAGAGACACCTGTGAAAATACCAAAAGAGCTTCTAAATTGATTAGATGGAATCAGGACCCTGAGCATTGGTCTTCATGCGGGGGCCTCATGGAAATGGATGGAGCTTGCATTGCTACCTGAGTGAGCTCTGTGGCTACTGTTAACAGGGAGAAAAATTGTGTAGTTTACACATATGAAAAGCACTCTGTCATTTGCCTGCATCCCTGATAGCACCATCTGTCTCAGCAGGAATGGACTCAGTGTGTGTACCACAGCTGTGTAAGGAGTCAATGTGAAAAGTCAAGGTAACTGGCACCAGAATTGCAATTCATGCCAGTGAAGCTTTAGAAGCCTTATGGATTGATTGATGCCCTGGAAACTCCCATTCTGTCCCCTGACCAACTGCAAAAGAAAAGTCTGCTTCTTCTCCAGGGCAATCTCTGCTCAATTTATGATTTTCTCCCTCTAGGCCTCTGCCATGTTAGCTTTGTTCCTTCCATCTCCAGAATGTGATGGGGCAGAATCCCCCTCTGGCATCAGAGGACATCCAATGGGCCTCTCTCCCCTTAACTCGTGAAGCATCAAAACCAAGGCTGAGGCATTGACTCCAAGTGCACCAGACTCCTGCCTTTAGACATGTTTGACAGTTTGGTTAGAGAAGCTCTCTGTGCATAATAATGAGAAAGCTGTCAGGACAAATGCCATTCTGACATTTGAAGGAATATTCTTGTGTAATTTTTGGTTGTTTAAGGGCAAGAAGCCTAGAACTCTGTCTTCTTGTTAAAATGACACAGAGCAACAAGTGATGTTTCTCTTCTCTTCCCCTTAACAAGTAGGAACTAAAAGGAAACTTGTTATATGATGAACTTTCCAAAAAAGACAATTGCTCATGTGAGAGAGAAACCCCTTGGCAAAGTGCACTTCCTCTTCCTCCTTATTCTCCTCTCCCTTCTCTTTCTCCTATCCTTCCTCCACCTCCTCCTCCTCCTCTTCCTCCTTCTTCTCCTTCATCACACACACTCTGTGTGTGTGCAGGACTAGTTGCCATGCTTGCATCCTGGTTTTTAAGATTAGAAAACAATGCTGAGTGGCAAAGGACAGATTCTAGTGAATAACTTTAAAACCAAAATCCAAACTCACTGCTGTCGAGTCAGATATGACTCATTTGGGTTTCCGAGGTGGTATCACTATGGAAGTAGATTGCCCAACCTTCCTTCCGAGGACTGGCTGGTGGGCTTGCACCACCAGCCTTCTGGTTAGCAGTCAAATGCCTTAGGCACTATGCCACCAGAGCTCCCGTGAATAACTTTATGTGTGCAATAAATTTTGTGTAAAGCATCATGTACATTATGTTGTTATTAGGTGCCACTGAGTTGGCTCTGACTCATAGCAATGCTATGTACAACAGAAGGGATGTTGTCTGATCCTATACCATCCTCAAAATCTTTAGTATGCTTGAGCTCATTTTTGCAGCCACTGTGTCAGTCCATCACTTTGAGGGTCTACCCCTTTTTTATTGACCATCTATAAAGCATGATATCCTTCTCCAAGGACTGGTCTCTTCTGACAACATGACCAAAGTAGGTGAGATGAAGTCTGACTATTTTCCTTCTAAGGAGCATTCCAGCCGTACTTCATCCAAGACAAATTTGTTTCTTCTGACAGTCCACGGTATTTTCAGTATTCTTTACCAACGCCATAATTCAAATGCTTCAATTCTTCTTGGTCTCCCTTATTCATTCTCCACCTTTCACAAGCACATGAAGTGATTGAAAATTCCATGGCTTGGGTCAAGCACACCTTAGTCTTCACATTATTTTAGTAGTTTATGTATTAGCACAATCTGATATTTTTGTAACCTTAGAGTCCCTTGTCCCTCCACTACAGAGTGGTAACAGCATGAAGATATGTTCAAAATAACAGTTATCTTGGATCAGAGTCTGAATCTAGGGAACATCTCAAATTCAGCTCTTTCCCACTCATGCATCCCATTTTAGGAGAAGGTTAGTAATTATCCTTGAGGTTCTCTGAAGTTGTAAGACCTGATTTTCCTCCTTTAGTTCTTCACAGCCCCATCTTTGGCCATCCTAAAGTTTTTCCTGCTTACTTGAGTTGATCTGGGAAGTTTCGAGATTCGTTGCTGAAAAGGGTCACCACAATTGGCTCCACTCCCTTCTATGTACCTTAGAGGGAGCAGACAGTTTGGGAAAAGTTAACTGGGAAAAAAAAAAAAAAAAAAAACCTTCTCCAAAAGGTCAGGTGTATCAAGAAAAGGAGCTCTTAATTCAACCAATTTAACTACCCAGTAGATCCCATTCCAATATGGGATGTTTGTTTGAGACCAGGGATTCTCAACTTTAGCACTATTGACATTTTTTTTTTGTTGTGGGGGCTGTGTTTTTCATTGTAGATTATTGCACACCATTCCTGGCCTCAACTCAATTGATGCCCTTAGCAAATTCCCTCCACTCAGTTATAATAACTAACAATGTCTCCAGATACTGCTATGGTATTTTCAATCACCTCATGTGCTTGTGAAAGCTGGACAATGAATAAGGAAGATCAAAGAAGAATTGATGCATTTGAATTACGGTGTTGGTAAAGAATACTGAAAATACCATGACAAATGTCCCCTGGGGGACAAAATCACCCTGAGTGCAGAGTCATTGTTTTACATGTACTAGAGGTTAAAATTTTTATCTTAACAATATGAATTACACAAAAGCAACATTTAATGTTGTTGTTGCTATTTCAACTCAACCCCATGTACAACAGAACAAAACACTGCCTGCTCCTGCTTCATCCTCACAGCCATTGCCGTGTTTGAGCCGATTGTTGCAGCCACTGTGTCAATCCATCTCACTGAAGATCTTTCTCTTTTTTTGCTGACTATCCACTTTACCAAGCATGATGTCTTTTTCCAGGGACAGATCCCTCCTGATACTTGTACAAAGTACAAGGAGAAAAAGCCTTGTCATTTTCGTTTCCAAGAAGCATCCTGGGTGTACTTCTTCCAGGACAGATTTGTTCTTTCTTCTCGAAGTCCATTGTACATCAATACTCTTCACCAACACTGTAATTCAAGTTATCAGTTCTTCTCTGGTCTTCCTTATTCGTTGTCCAGCTTTCACATGCATATGAGGCTATTGAAAATACCATGGCTTGGGTCAGGCACATCTTAGTCCTCAAAATATCATCTTTGCTTTTAACACTTCAACACTGTTCTTTTGCACCAGATCTGCCCAATGCAATACATCATTTAATTTCTTGAGTGCTGCTTCCATGGTTGTTGATTGTGGATCGAAGCAATATTAAATCCTGGACAACTTCAATCTCTTCTCCACTTATCATGATGTGCTTATTCTTCTAGTTGTGAGGATTATTTGTTTTATTTATGTTGAAATGTAATTCACATTGAAGGCTGTAGTCTTTGACCTTCATTCAGTATGTGCTTCCAGTCATCTTCACTTTCAGTAAGCAAGGTTGTGTCATCTGCATATCATAGTTTGTTAATGAATCTTCCTCTAATCCTGATATAGTGGTCTTCTTCATACAGTCAAGCTTCTCAGATTATTTGCTTATCATAGAGATTGAATTAGTGTGGTGAAAGGATGCAACTGTAACACACACCTTTCCTGATTTTAAACCACACAGTATCCCCTTGTTCTGTTCGGAAAACTGCCTCTTGGTCTATGTACAAGTTCCACATAAGCACAAGTAAGTGTTCTGGAACTCTCATTCTTCCCAATGTTATCCATAATTTGTTATGACCCACACAGTTGAATGTCTTTACACAGTCAATAAACCACAGGTAAATATACTTCTGTTATTCTCTGCTTTCAGCCAGGATCCATCTGGTATCAACAGTGATAGTCTCATTAAACATCTTCTTCTGAATTCAGCTTCAATTTCCATTAATGTACTGCTGCAACAAAATTTTTTAATTATCTTCAGCAAAAATTTACTTGTATGTGATATTAATAATATTGTTCACTAATTTCCACTTTCTATTATGTTTAATGTTATCATTAACCTATGAAGTAGTTGGGAGCTTAAAAAATTCCAAGAACCCATCTTCCACACCCCTAAAGCCTTAGAAATGTTCTAAAACCAAATTTCTTTCCTCTTTTTCTTTGACAAATAGGGACTAATAGGAAACTTTCCAAAAAAGATAATTGTTCATGTGTGAGAGAAAGACCAAGCCAAGAGGAGTAAAATGAGCAGGGGGTTACTACACTCAGGAGACCTGAATCTAGTCTTGGCTTTGACTGAGCAGGAACTTGACCATACATAAGTCACTTTTGTTCCAGCCCTCAGTTTTTGCTCCTCCTTGTTGTTGTTATTATGTGCCATTGAGTTGGATCCGACTCATAGTGACCCCTCCTTGGGTTTCTGAAGCGGTATCACTACGGAAGTAGATTGCCCAACCTTTCTTCTGAGGAGTGGCTAGTGGGTTTGAACTGCCATGCCAGCCTTCTGGTTAACAGTCAAGTGCCTTAGGCACTTCACTGCCAGAGGTAATTAGGCTAGATCTGTGGTTTTCCATGTTTTTTCTGCTTTGACGCAAATTGACATCTGAGATATTCCAACACACATAACACCAATTTTGCCAGTATTGATTATCTTCCAGTTAAGTGCAATTTCTAGCTTACAGTTTCAGTCACCACTTTCTTATAACTCATCAAGACATCCAAGTGTTTCTGACACTCTGAGTGAGAACTTCCATCCCTAGATGATGCAAATGGTTAATGAGCTAAACTGCTAATCAAAAGATGGGTAGTTCAAGTCCACCCAGAAGTGCCTTGGAGGAAAGGCCTGGCAATCTACTTTCCAAAAACCAGTCATTGAAAACCTGAGGTAATCACGAGTTGGAATTGACTCAATAGTAATTGGAAAAGAAAATTTTTTTTCCTAGCACTGCAAGTGTAGAGACAAAGAAGTCCGTTTACCAATCAGCCGGTAACAAAGAACAATATCCTGCATCTCTGATTTGCAACTCTTATTACTAACCAGTAGGCAGCTTGCCCTCCAAATTACCTTTTCATATAATTGGCCATTACTATTCATTGCTCTGGCTCAGCTGGTAATGAATTCAATCTATGCCATTTAGCTTATCTGTCAGTGAATCACCTATTTTCACAAGTTGCTGGTTGTGATACTATATAAATATTTTGGGATCTGTTTCTGCCAAAAGCTACTCTAGAGCCCCAGTGACTCATGGGATTGTCCTGTCACCCTCCTCTTCACCCACCCTCATTTCTAAAAATTGTTATATATTTGGTGTAAGTACTTTCAATCATCATGCCTACAGAGTGTTGGTTTGAGAGAGTTACATAAAAACAAGACGAACTTTCAATAATTGTCTGAACAGGTAAGTTTATGATTCCTGGATGTAATCTATCCCTTTTGTATTTCTCCTTGAAACAATGTGTTTCATCTCCCTTTGCTCCAGATTTCCCACTCAATCATTTGTTGGTCCATTATTAGATATCTATGGAATCCTTGCTGTGTGCCAAGAATTGCCCCAGGTGCTGAGGATATAAAAATGAACAAGACTTGGGTCTTGTCTTCTAAGATACCTCAGTCTAGTAAAGTCTATGCCTAAACCAATAACTTCCACACAATATGATAAGCCATGTAAATGAAATAAGTTATATGGATGGCACAAGAGAAAATGACCCATTTTTTCTTGTATGGTAAGAGGTTTCACAGAGGACATTTCACCTTGTTGCTGTTGTTGTTATGTGCCTTCGAGTCGGACCCAACTCATAGTGACTCCTCCTTGGGTTTCCAAGGTGGTATCACTACGGAAGTAGATCACCCAACCTTCCTTCAGAGGAGTGTCTGGTGGGTTTGAACTATCAGCCTTCTGGTTAGCAGTCAAGTGCCGTAGGCACTACTGTGTCTTAACAGACGGGTAGCTGTTTACCATGGGAAAAAATGGAGGTGACAGTGCGTCATGCATGAGGATAAGAGTACAAAGCCAGGGAGGTTGGAGACAGCATGAGATATTTAGGAAATAGCAGGCTTGCAACTTGTGGTCTCTGTGTGTGGGCAAATGTGTATGCACGTGCATGTGTAGGGGGTTAGGGAAAGCAGTTGAGGGCTGATGTTGTAGCAGATGGAAATGAAGTAGACAGAAAAAGATCATGGAAGGACATGTGTAACAGAAGATAAGTTTGGATTTATTCACAAGAGAATGGAAAATTTTGAAAGATTGTAAGCAAGGGGTTGCCATGATCAGATTTGCCTTTTGGAAAGATGTCCAAAGAGCAGGGTGGAGGATGAGCTAGAGGAGATGAAAGAGATTGTGGGGTACCAAAAAGAAGACTTAGAATGGTGCTGGCGAGATAGAGGCTGGTGACAACTGATGTTCTGGACCAAGACAGCAGTGATGGCAGTGGGGGTGAGGGAAAGAGCATGGATTTGAGAGACATTTGGGAGATAGAATCAGTAGGACATGACCATATGAATAAAGGAGGTGAGGAAAAGCTTCCAGGTTTCAGATTTAGGGACAAGTAGATAAAGACAGGGAGCTCTGATAGTGTAGTGCCTAAGGCACTTGACTGCTAACCAGAAGGCCGGAGGTTCAAACCCACCAGCCACTCCTCGGAAGGAAGATGGGGCAATCTACTTCCATAGTGACACTGCCTCAGAAACCCAAGGAGGGGTCTCTATGAGTCGGGTCTGACTCCACAGCATATAACAACAACAACAGATAAAGACAAATCTGTCCTGGAAGAAGTGCAGCTGGAATACTCCTTGGAAGCGAGAATGGCCAGACTTCATCTCACATACTTCGGTCATGTTGTCAGAAGAGACCATTCCCTGGAGAAGGATGTCATGCTTGGTAAGGTGGAGGATAAACAAAAGAGGGGAAGGCCCTCAATGAGATGGATTGACACAGTGGCTGTGATGATGGGCTCAAGTACAGCAGGGATTGTGGAGCTGGTGTGGGACTGGGTGGTGCTTTATTCTGCTATGCAGAGATTGCTATGAGTTGAAGATGACTCAATGGCACCTAACAATAACAACAAAGATAAAGATATCCTTCACCCAGTAAGGGAAATCCAAGAAAAGGAACAGGTTTGGGGTAAAGATCATGACTTTTGTCTGAAGTATGTTGAGTGTGAGGTGATTGTGGAACAGCCAGGTGCAAAGATCTAGCTCTCCATCTGTAACAAAAAGTCTCATAGTGAAAATGTAATTAAAATGAAAGAAGCACCTTGAAATTCTTAGATTAAATAGGCATGTTGGCACAAAAGATGATTATTCTAATGTGTTTCATATACCCTCTTCATTGCCTCATCAGCCAGTCTTTCATGATGAGGAGAACTTCCTTAGTCTTGATTTTAATTGCCTTTGATACCCATCCTAGAATATTCTAGGCATTAAAAAACAACTGTTGAAATGAAGCATGCAAAATGTGCTCACCAGGGAGGATCCTGAGTTACAACCTGAACTCAAAGAGGGGACTGTGATTCTGATCTTAGTCCTCAGAGTGAGTCTTAGACTCAGCCATTTTCACCAAGTAATTTGGTTAATCCATACCATTTTATTCCATATTCAGAGTTGGGCCTTTTCTACAACATTCAATATTTCTCCAGCACATCGCTCCTGAGCACCTACTACATGTTGGTATTGGGGATTTGGTATTGAATAGATTGACATGATCCCTACCTTCACAGAACTAATTATCTAATAGGAAAAAGATTTTTAAGGTGCCTCATGATTAAGATTAGAGGAAGACTCATTAACAACCTATGATATGCAGGTGACACAACCTTGTTTGCTGAAAGTGAAGTACTTGCTGATGAAGATCGAAGACTACAGCCTTCAATATAGATTACACCTCAACATAAAGAAAACAAAAATCCTCACCACTGGAGCAGTAAGCAACAATAAATGGAGAAAAGATTGAAGTTGTCAGGGATTTCACTTCACTTGGATCCACAATCAATGGTCTTGGAAGCAGCAGCTAAGAAATCAAACAATGTATTGCATTGGGGAAGTCTGCTGCAAAAGCCCTCTTTAAAGCATAACATAGTAAAGATGTCACTTTGAAGACTAAGGTGTCCTTGACACAAGCCATGTGGTATTTTCCACAGGCTTATATGCACATGAAAGTTGGACAATGAATAAGGAAGACCAAAGGTTGATGCATTTGAATTATGGTGTTGATGAAGAATATTGAAAATACCATTTTGTTGTTGTTGTTATGTGCCATCGAGTCAGACCCAACTTATAGTGATCCCTCCTTGGGTTTCTGAGGCAGTATCGCTATGGAAGTAGATTGCCCCATCTTCCTTCTGAGGAGTGGCTGGTGGGTTTGAACCTCCAGCCTTCCGGTTAACAGTCAAGTGCCTTAGGCACTATGCTACCAGAGCTCCCAATAGACTGCCAGAAACAAACAAATTTGTCTTAGAAGAGGTACAGCTAGAATGGTTCTTAGAAGGGAGCATACCCAGATTTTATCTTTCATATTTTGGTTGTGTTGTCAGAAGGGACTAGTCCTTAGAGAAGGATATCATGCTTGGTAAAGTAGAAAACCAAACTCAAAAGGAAGCTCTGGTGACATAGTGCCTAAGGCACTTGACTGCTAACCAGAAGGCTGGTGATTCAAACCCACCAGCCACTCCTCAGAAGGAAGGTTGGGCAATCTACTTCCGTAGTGATACTGCCTTGAAAACCCAAGGAGGCATCACTGTGGGTCGGATCTGACTTGACAGCAGTGGTAAAGTAGAAGGTCAACAAAAAAGGGGAAGATCCTCAGAGACATGGATTGACACAGTGGCAGTGACAATGGGAATAGCCAGGATTGTGAGGATGGTGCAAGACCAACACTGTTTCATTCTTTTGTCCCTATGAGTCAGAATCAAGTCAGTGCACCTAACAACAACATAACCAAGAGAAAAGATCAAGATTGAATTGAATAGTCTCCATGAAAATTGCTTAACTACAGGAAATAAACAGACATTCTCTTTTCAAGACAGCATTTGGGAAACCAATTTGATTCCTCCACAAGTCCTCCCAGTAAGGAGCAGACAAAGCAGTTTCTCCTGTTGGGGTTGATGCATGGTGTGAACCTTCACTTGTATGAAATCTCTGCATCCTGGAGGTTCAAAACTAGCCTCTCCTTCTTCCCTGCTAAATTTTTTACAAGGTATTATTACTATGATTACTTGTGACTTGCTTTGCTGTCTCTAGGTATGTGGCAAATAAGAGCTGGAAGTTTGTTTCAGGAAAAGGAAACAAAATTAAATGATGTTAGAATTTGCACTGAAAGCCCTCATGGGGCTGTCCAGTTGAGTGTGCTGTGTGGAGAGGAGAACTTCGCCCTGGTTACTGACCTGGAGGAAATGAAGGAGAAAAAAAGACTGCTGGAAGCAGGGAATTAAGATGAGTGTTTCCTGCCTCTTTTTGTGTTCTGAAGAACAAGACACTCTTTAAAAGCATGAGTATGGCTGTCCCTAGGGACATTGTGCCCAGAACAATGCTTTCTTTTTTCCTCAGTTCCTAAATTGCCTTTGCTTATCCCTTCCCTTTTGTCCTCATTATTGAGTACCAATAAATTATTATTATTATTGAGTACCAATACATACCTGTTCCAGGTACCATGTTGTATGCTGGGAGTATACAGAAAAAGCTTCCAATCCCTGTCCTCCAAAAACTTGCCATGTGTAACGTAAGGGCCATTGGCTATCTTACCCCCAACCAAAGGATCTTCAGGTGGTTCAGGATACCTCCTCTAACTATCATGACCTGAGCATCAGTGTTCCTTCTTGAGAGGCTTAGAGATGTTATGGAGTACTGTAAGGGGGTTGTCTACATGTGGTTAGTTGGGCAAGGACCAAGAAATATTTTAAAACATAGACAAGAATCAATCCTGTTAGTTGGTACTTGGAAAATCATTTGGCTGTTGGATTAAACACTTCCTCTTACCCAGAAAGAAGATCTACCCAGCTTGGTGCCTGGGCACAAGCAAATTCAAAGCACCCACTTGAGGAAGGCTCAGGTGGAAGCCAGTGAATGACTCATAATCCATTTGGTCATTCCTTAAATCCTCTGTTGCACTTATGCCAGACTTAAAGCTAAACAGTCTTTGTGAAATGTTGTCTGTAGACACATCATAAGAGGCACCCAGAAGTGTAGCCATGGGCCCTGGGGGACCAGAATGAGTGGACCAGGCTATCTGCTTCATTGTGGGGTCAAGCATACTCAGAAAGGTGCCACCTTTTACTACTTTCTGTAATATCTTGCTTCCATGTGTTTCCCGCTACATCTTTTCACTGTAATCTTAATCTTTTATCAAAATAATTACTGGAAAACTAATCCACTTTCAGAAAATATCTTATGTTTTCTTCTTATTTTTAAAAAAGTAGTTTGAGTATGTAAATCATCTTTCCTTTACCTTTTATAACTTCAGAAAAGTCTTCCTTCCTTCTCTCTAAGTCTTTTGCAAGATATCCACCACTCACCTGTCACATTCTCATGTTATGGTGGTTTGCATGTTACTGTGATGCTAGAAGCTATGACACTGGATCACCCATGCTAGACAGGTTTCAATGGAGCTTCAAGTCTAAGCCAGGCTGGTAAGAAGGATGAGGCCAACTACTTCTGGAAAAAATGGCCACTGGAAACCTTATGAACAGCAATGAAACACTGTCTGATATATTACTGGAAAACTTCATGAAGAGCAGTGAAACACCAATGCAGTGCCAAAAGATCAGCTTCTCAGGTTGGAAGACCCTCAAAAAATACAACTAGGGAAAAGCTGTCTCCTCAAAGCACAGTTCACCTTAATGGCAAAAATAGAGTAAAGCTTTCTGGGCCTTCATTTGCTGATGTGACACTAGTCAAAATGAGAAGAAACAGCTGGAATGTGGAACGCACAAAATATGAATTTAGGAAGCTAAGAAGCTGTCAAAAATGAAATGGAATGCATAAAGATTGACATCCTAGGCACTAGTGATGGTCTACTATGTCAGCAATGACAAATTGAAGAGGAATGGCATCAGCTTCATCACAAAAAAGAGCATCTCAAGATCTAGCCTAAAGTACAATGCTGTCAGTGATAGGATAATATCCATATGCCTACAAGGAAGACTAGTTAATACTACTATTATTTAAAATTATGCACCAACCACTAAGGCCAAAGATTTTACCAACTTCTACAGTCTGAAATTGACCAAACATACAATCAAGAAGTATTGATAATTATTGGTGACTGTAATGCAAATGGTGGAAATAAGGAGCACTGATAATAGCTTAGAAAATATGGCCTTGGTGATAGAAATGATGCCAGAGATAAAATGCTAGAATTTTGCAAGACCAGCAACTTATTCATTGCAAATACGTTTTTCAACAACATAAAAAGCAACTATACACATGGACCTCGCCAGATGGGATATAACAGAAATAAAATAGACTACATCTGTGGAAAGGAGCTCTGGTAGCATAGTGCCTAAGGCACTTGACTGCTAACCAGGAGGCTGGCCATTCAAACCCATCAACCACTCCTCGGAAGGAAGGTTGGGCAATCCTACTTCCATAGTGATAACTGCCTCGGAAACCCAAGGAGGGGTCGCTATGAGTTGGGGCCGACTCGACGGCAAATAACAACAACAACAACACATCTGTGGAAAGAGATGATGGAGAAGCTCCATACTCTCAGTCAGAACTAGGCCAGGAGCTGACTGTGGAACAGACCCTCATTTACTCATATGTAAATTCAAGTTGAAGCTGAAGAAGATTAAAGCAAGTCCATGAGAGCCAATATAAGACCTTGATTATATGCCACCTGACTTAGAGACCATCTGAAAAATGTATTTGATGCATTGAACACCAATGACTGAAGACCAGATGAGTTGTGAGATGACATTAGTACATCAGACATGAAGAAAGCTAAAGGTCATTAAAAATGTAAGAAGGGAAGAAAATACTAAAATAGATGTCAGAAGAGACTCTGAAACTTGCTCTTGAATGGAGAGTAGCTAAAGAAAATGGAAGAAATGATGAAATAAGAGTCTGAACAGAAGATGTATATGAACTGTTGTATGGAAAATGAACTTGATCTGTAAACTTTCAGCCAAATCACAGTAAAAGTTAAAAAAAAATAAAAATACACAACCCGAGTCATAGAGGATATTAATTCCATGAAACATTGAGTGCTCTTTGAAATGGAGTTTTGTGTATTGTTATCTCTTACTACAAAAGCAATTACATGCACATTACAGTAACACCAGAAAATAGAGATGAGCAAATGAATAGAATCAAATGGCTATAATTCCAATCAGCTAGAAACTACCTCAGATAACCTCTTATCATATTTGTTCTGACTGCTTCCACAAACATAAAACATACATGCATATCATATTGCTTTTCATATGCATACAAACATAGGAGTATATCATGTATGTCTTTGTGTGCATGCAAAATACAAATATATCACATGTATCTTCTATATGTATATAAACATCAGGTACATTCCATATGCATATAAATATATATGTATACCACATGTGTCTTACATATATTCACAAACATATATGTATATAATATGTCTTTCATATGCATGTAAAACATGTATATCTAGTGTCTTTATGTGCTTATAAATATATATGTGTATCACATGTATCTTTATATACATTATCTGTTGCTTTTTTTTTATTTTCCAAAAATGGGATGATGTATAACCTGGTCTTTTGTAATTTAATTTTTTTTGCTTTGTTTTTCATTTTTATATATGGTCGGTCCATCTTTCCACATTGATAGACATTTTTCTGTTACGGCATCATTTTTAATAGCTGCCTAATATTATATTGAATAGGTACATAACAGTTCCTCTGATCAAGTCCCTCTTGTGCAGCTCTTGGAGTTGTATAACAGTAGAATATCCTTGGGTTTGTCATTGTCTCACACAGGTCATACTGTGGTGGCTTGAGTGTTGCTGTGAGGCTGCAGCAATAGCAGAGTTTCTCAAGAACTACACAGTGCATGTATCAGAGGGACAGAGAGCAACTTAGTCACTTGTGTGTGAGTGACTTTGGTTTCCAGATGGTGAAATTGCACAGTAGAAAGTTGTTTCTTTAATTCCTATATTACACTCTCTCTTTAAATTTGTTAATAATACAATGTAAGGATATATCTGAGCTTGAAAAGTCCTTGTTCCAATAAAAGTGTCCTTCACAGCTCTAGCAAATTAACTGTTAGCTTCAATTGCTCCCCTTGTCAACTCTGAAGTTTCAGAGCTTTGTGAGATACAGTTTAATGAAGGTTTCAGGTAATTTCAGTTGCTAAAATGATCTGAAGATCAAAAATTGCTACATGTACTCTCAATAGTATTATTATAGTATATATGGGAGCTCTGGTAGCATAGTGCCTAAGGCACTTGACTGCTAACCAGAAGGCTGGCAGTTCAAACCCACCAGCCACTCCTCGGAAGGAAGATGGGGCAATCTACTTCCGTAGTGATACTGCCTCGGAAACCCAAGGAGGGGTCGCTATGAGTCAGATCCGACTCGACGGCACATAACAACAACAACATAATATTAGTATTAGATTTCCCAACAATAAAAATAAGACTTTTTATTTTCATAATTTATAGTAAGTATATCTAATATTAAGTATAATAAAAATGCCTGGCATTTTCCCAAGGAATAAAAAAATAATTAAGACTTGTTCAGTGTGATTATTGGAAAATAAAAACAAAAACAATATTCCTCAAAATTTGTGTTTAATATGAATTATTTTCTTACGTTTGACACTGTTGCTAATTAAAAGTTCATTTTATTTCACATCTTGTTTTCAGTAGTTCAGCAGTGAAAAGGAATGAATTACTGATGTATGCTATTGATGTAGATGAATTTAAAATAATTCATCTGAGTGAAAGAAGCCAGACCAAAAAAGAGCACATGCTGTGTGATTCCATTTATACAAATTCTAGAAACAAGGACAATTTGGAGAGTGATGGATATGTTCATTATCTTGTTTGTAGTGATGGTTTCACGAGTGCATTAATATGTCAAAACTTATCAAATTGCATATATTCGTATGTGCAATTTGTTGTATATGAATTACACCTTAATAAAACTACTAGAGAAAAAGAAGCCCTGGCACTTGATATGTCAGACTATACTTAACTCTCTCCCATAATGTTACCACTATGACTTATGGACTTTTTGTCTCAGAAAACGCTTGTAAGATTTCCAGAGATTTTTAGGACCGTTCTAATTCTCTTTCCTCTTGGATATGCAATTGGCTAATACCCAGGCTCAGAAATCATGAATAGATTCATCCACCATTTACTGTGCCTCAAAAACCCTCATGTCTAAATATCCAATCCCTTTTCTCTGAGATTTATCCCTGGGCAAATTTTGCCCTTTTGATCCCACATAGTTGATCATTCTAAGATGTGCATACTTCCCTGGTATTATCGTCTACCTATCTATTATTTGGCTGAAAGTTGAGCCACAGGGGAGAATTCAGTTCCAGGCCTGAAGGGTGTCTAAGGACCATAGTCTCAGATGTTCCATCAGTATCCATATCAGACCAGTAAGCCTGGTCTTTTTCATTATTTTGCATTTTGGTTCCACATTTTCCCTCACACTCTATTAAGGATTTCTTATTGTGATCCCTTTCAGAGGCATCAGCAGTGGTAGCCAGACACCATCAAGTTCTGGTCTAAGGGTCATAGAGGCCGAGGTTCACATGGTCCACTAGTCCCTCAGACTAATTGTTTCCATGTGTCTTTGATTCTCTTCACTTTCTTTGCTCCTGATGAAGAAAGACCAATAGTTACACCTAGATCACTGCTTGCAAACTTTTGATTCATGTTTCTCTAATAGCTAATGATCATGAGAATTTCATGTGTTTGTTGGCTTCCTGAATACCTTCACTGGTCATGTCTGTTTGTGTCTTCTGCCCACTTTTTAATTAGATTTTTTGTCTCTTTGTGGTTCAAGTATTAAAGTTTTTCTATTTTAGAGAAAAATCCCTAGTCAACTATGTTGAAGAAGTCTTTTAATGAGCATAAAAAATTCATTTTTAGAAGGTCCCAGTCATGTAATTTGTCTTCTATTGTTTGTGCATTTTTTATTATGTTTGGTAATCTATTTATGCCATAAATCAGGGCTCCTATATTCACCCCAATTTTTTTCTGATGAATTTTATAGTTTTAGGTTTTATATTTAGGTCTTTCATCTATCTTTAGCTAGTTTTTGTTTATGGTGTGAGATATGGACTTTGTTTCACTTTTCTGCAATTGTATATCCAGTTTTGCATTCACATGGTATCTCTGTCCCAAAGAGGATTCTGAGAAGTTGGTTTCTCCTCACCCGTGTATAATGCCTTCTATGTCTCAAAATGTCCATGCTATATCAGGTCCCAGCTTTTTCTTTCTTCCCAGTCTATATATCTTTAGTCCACCTCCTTTTACAATTAGTGCTCAATCTAATTCTTTATCCCCTCATTTGATGCTCAGAGTTCTAGGACCATCATCTGTATCTATCTCACTTAGTTTTTCAGGTCTCTGTTGTAGAGGGGTTAGGCAGAATGTGTCACCAGGACAATATCTTGTTTCTTCCTTTGATGGACATATTTAGAGAAAAGAGCTGGGTCTTCTTAGTTCAACTGCCCGTCTACAAGTAAAATATTTTCAGTGCTAAAACCTTCTAAGTTTTGTTTGGGTCCAGTAAAAAAAAAAAAGAAAAGAAAAGAAAAAAAGAAACAAGATATAGGCATAGATATATCAATAGAAAACCAAAACTAAGTCAGTTGCCTCTGAGTATTACAGAGTAGAACTGCTCCAAAGGCTTTTCCTGGCTGTAATATTTACAGAAGAAAATTTTCAGGCCTTTCTTATGTGGTTTCACTGAGTGTATTTGAACCACCAACCTTTAGGTTAACGAAAAAGAAAACAAAACAAAACTCACTGTCGTCGAGTTGGATCTGACTCATAGTGACCTGTTAATCAAATGTATTTGTGCTACACAGAAACCTAGATATATTAATATAAATTAAAGTAAATGTGATAAAATGTCAAAGGGTATATGGACATTGATTGTGCCCCTCTTTCAATTTTCTTTTAGATTTGAAAATTTCAAAATAAAGTTGAGGGGAAAATAGGCAACATTCCATCATTGTTTGTTTTACCATTCACACTAAGAGAATTACAACTTGCCAAGTCCAGTGGAAAATTCAATTTATTTACTAGAGGAAAGAACTTCATGGGCTATTAAATGATCTAAGATACAAAAACTCATCACTCACACAGAGAATTGATGTTGTTGTTAGGTGTTGTCAAGTCAGTTCTAACTCATAGCAACACTATGTACAACAGAATAAACACTCCCAGCCCTGCACCATTCTCACAATTCTTGCTATGCTTGAACCCATCATCACAGTCGCTATGTCAATCCATCTCGTTGAGGGTCTTCCTCTTTTTCACTGACCCTCCACTTTACCAAGTATGATATCCTTCTCCAAAGAATGATCCTTTCTGACCACATGACCAAAGTAGGTAAGATGAAGTCTGGCCATTCTCACTTCTAAGAAGCATTTTAGCTGCACTTCTTCGAGGATAGAGTAAATATTCACAAAATATTTGCCAAGTGAGTAAATTTTCAGTCTAGGATGGTAAACAAGGGAGATTGGATATTTTCATATAAACCACATCCACAAGGCATATCAAGCAGGGTGCTCATATGCTTACACAGTACTTCTTTTGGGGGTAATATTCTATTAGAGATAGAATATTGAAGCGGTATGGCAAGGCCTGGTCTTCTGGAAAGATTTCATAGACCAGAGACATAAGACCTAAGAATTTGTTCTGGCACAGTCACTAATTGGACATATTAGCTTAATGAGTCACATATTCTTTCTGTGTCTTAGCTCCTCACTTGTTAAAATTGAATGATAAAATAAACATTGTCTATTCTAGATGAATTTATAAAGACAAAGAAGGACATCAAAATTAAAAGTGTTCTGAAAAGTTTAAAGAGAAACACAAATGAAAGATATATATGCTAATAGTCTTTATGTTCAACAATGAAGAATACTTTTTCACATGGAGCAATTAGCTGAGTTGAATTAGTATCTACATATTAATTGGAAACACCAAATTAGTAGACATTCTAGTCATATTCTGGTGAATCCATCCCAAATTATTTCATCCAATTAGAGGAGTAGTTAAGTAAATTAACATATACTCACTAGCTTGAAACTTCCTATGGTGTAATGGGTTTTTTTTCTGGTCCTGGGTTTGTAATTCTTCCAGAATGGTTGGATGGACCACAATCTACTAAAGGATTAGTCAGTTTACTATCACATAAACAGCTTTCAAGAAATTGGTTGGTTTACTCTCCACCTTTACATGGATTGCTAGAGGGGAGCATTGAGTAGTTGCCCTTCACCAAGATTGGCTGGGAAGTCGTGGTCAGTCAGACTTTTATACAGATTGGCCTGGGAAGCCCCTGCCTGGGCTGACCTTTACGAGGATTGGCTGGGGTGGCTCTGCCCAGTGACTGATAAAATCTCTATTGCAGAGGCTCAAAGGGCCTTTTTGATCAACAAGAGTCAAGAAAGACACACATCCTTTGAACATGGGAACTCTGTGCTGATAATTTCCTAGAAGAACTATAATACAAATCAAAAGCTGTAACACTGAGCTGGCAACACTGAGGGCTGAGAGAAATGGTAGCAAGCACAGTAGAGCCTACAGGCAGAGAAACAGCAAAAGCTGTGTGAGCAGAAGACCAAGAGACTGGCAGATGGTGGTAGTGGGCAGAGTCAGGCCCCAGAATGGAGTTTGGCACCTTTGGGCAGGAGGTCACCAACAGAGCAGAGGCTTAGGCATACTTCATACAAGGGTTGCCCATAAAACAGTTTTGCTTCAAGGGTAATGCCAGCCTAACCCTGGCACTGACTTAGTTTGTCACAGAACTGTTGGTTGAAAGCTGGACCAGCAAACAGAGAGGCCCAGACACAGCTAAGAAAAGTTAGAAACAGAGAGACAGAGAACAAACACAGTCATACCACACCTGATCTAACCTGACAACACTCCAACTGAGAAAGATACCTGCTGAAACCTGATCCACAAGATGCCTAACAAGTGACACACCAATCAAATGGGTAATTTGGGAAGGGTGAGACACTCCTTTTAGATATAAGTAGGTTCCGCTCCTACAATACTAAGTGGGGTATTCATGGAGATAGAGAGAACCAGTCCAGTTCATCTCAAATCTGTTCCCGTTGTTTACTGTTTGCTTCCTATAAGTAACCACCTGTTTACCATTTGCTTTCTATAATCAATCTTATCCTATTGTTTACTGTCTACTTTCTCTAAATAATAATGGCTTTCACTTGCTAACACTGTGTAAGTGTCTTGTATGTACTACCCAATCATATCAGATTATAGAGTCCTTATCCTAGCAGTCTTATGATCACACAGTTTACTTCCCAACTATTATTCTGTGAGCTTATTTTGTTTATTTACAAAATGGTTTACAGCAAAGTTCTGATTTTCTTTGAAATAATACTTCTTTCACTTGTAACAGCAACCCAGTCAAAATCAGTTTTACAAGTGAAACTTGTAGTAAAGTGTGTAGTGTTTTCAAATACGACATCAGTAGGCACACTTTGTAGATCCTATGATTTAATTTGTGATGCTTGTGACTCATCACACCAACTCTCCTCACTAAATCAGTGTCCATTTCTGACTATGGAGTAGCATAGAAAGCAATAGGCTTGGATTCTAATTCTGGTTGTGCCATTACTTCTTGTGTGACCTTAAACAATTCACTTCCCCTCTCTGATGCCTCGCTGATAAAATGAAGATTTTTTAAACAAGTGTTCTGTAAGATCTTCCCAGTCCTAACATGCTGTAAGTCTACAATTTAACTGGCAAAAATTACTTAATATTTCACTGTAGCACCTTTTCTTTAAGTTTCAAAATGTTTGTGTGGCTCCAGGATGCAAAACTGAAACCAATGGAGGTGAAGGTTCAGAAATGTAGATTTAAATTGACACAAATAATAATATTAGAAAAGTTAAATTTGTTTAAAAGTAGAATGGGATAGGGACATGCTGATCCAGAAGGCATTTTAATCTGCTCTTTGAAGTGCACACTGATTGCTCAGCTCTAAACACATAACAATGGTAGGCAAAGCCAAACCAAGCAAGTTAAAATGATACCTCAATTCCCAAAAGTAAAAAAAAAAATATTTCTCTGGGCCAAGAACGGCACACAAGCAGAACCAGTAAGTGGAGATAGAGTAGAGGACTGCTGGGCTTTAGATCCTAAACTAGGTAAAGGTAGTTTGGAGTTCTATTCAGGTAGCATAACAAGGACTAACATGATCCATTCAAGGGGTGGAAACAGGGTCAGGCACACTATGGAAACTGGGGTCTGGACTGAATCTCTCCCCATGAAAGAGGCTGAAAAAACTCCAGTCACCAAGTCTGCGGCTACACACATATGCTTTCTAATAAAAGTGAGAAGCAGACTGCAGCCAGAGCATAGTCCAAATTGCTTCCTGGTTCAGTGTCTTTATCTGCTTCTCCAACTCCATTACCACCTGTAATGGGAGCTGGGTAGAATTAATGTCAGCTCTTCTTTGAATGTTTGGTAGAATTCGCCAGTGAAGCCATCTGGACAAGGACTTTTTTGGGGGGGCGGGGGTGGAGTTTATTTATTTATTTATTTTTAATGACCTGCTCGATTTTTTCTTTTGTGAGGAGTCTGTTCAAATTTCCTACCTCAGATTGTTAGTCTGGATAAATAGTGTGCTTCTATAAGTTTGTCCATTTCTTCTGGGTTTCCCAATTTGTTATTGTTTTTCATGTTGTTGTTGTTGTTATGTGCCGTGGAGTCGGCTCCAACTCATAGCAACCCCTCCTTGGGTTTCCGAGGCAGCATCACTACAGAAGTAGATTGCCCAACCTTCCTTCCCAGGAGTGGCTGGTGGGTTTGAATCGCCAGCCTTCTGGTTAGAAGTCAAGTGCCTTAGGCACTACGCTACCAGAGCTCCTATAGTTTTTCATAGTATCTGATATATTAGCCTTTTTATTTCAGTAGGTTCTGTTGTGCCATCACCTATTTGATTTCTTATTCGTGTTGTTTACAACTCCTTCTTCTTTTTCTTTGTTATATTTGGCGGTGGTTTGGTAATTTTATTAATTTTCTCAAAGAACCAACTTCTAGTCTTATTGATTCTTTTCTATTGTTTTTCTGTTACATTTATTTCTGCTCTAATCTTTATTATTTCCTTCCCAGTGACTCTAGGGTTTTCTGCTGTTCTTCTAATTTTTGGAGATGTTGGGTAAGGTATGGATTTGAGTTCTTTCTTCTTTTTTTTAATGTGTGTTTATTGCTATAAGTTGTTCTTTCAGCTCTGTTTCTGCTGTGTCCCAAAGAATTTGGTAGTTGTGTTTTCATTCTCATTTAATTCAAGAATTTTTTAAATTTCATTTTTGACTTCTTCTAATACCCAGTAGTTTTTAATCATAGTACTCTTTAGTTTCCAGGAATTTTATTTCTTTCCCCTTGATCTTCTTGTTGTTGATTTCTAATTTTATAGCCCTGTGATGTGAGAAGATGCTTTGCGGTATTTCGATGATTTTAAATTTATTTTAAATTTATGATTTTAATTTATTAAAATAAATTTAGAATTTATTACTTTAGAGCCTCATATATGACCTATTCTAGATAATGTTCCACATGCACTAGAAAAGAATATATATTATGCTCTTTGTTGTTCAGTGGAATGTTCCGTATATATCTATGAGGTCTAATTGGTTGATTGTCTTCTTTAGATCTTCTGTATCTTTGTTAAGTTTTTTTCTAGCTGTTCTGTCCTCCATTGAAAGTGGTTTGTTAAGGTCTCTGTGGTAGTAAAAGTTGTATGTCAACTTGCTGGGCCTGGTTGAGTGGCTGGGCAGCTGGATGTAGTTATTTCCCATGGTGAGATTGGGAATTAACTTCATGGTGCAATCTACTAGAGCAGCTGAGTATCTGCTTAGGGATGTGGGCTGCTTCCAGTATATAAGAAGCAACTTTGAGGAAGGTCTCCAGCTTTTAGGCACACTTGAACCCTGCATGTAGCTAAGTCATTTCAACAGCCTGCCATGCCCTGCCAATGTTGAGACTTCTTCTGGACTTGAATTAGTGGTCTGCCATGTTGTTTGGTAACTTTGGGACTCTGCCTTTTCATTTGTTGACCTTGGGTTTGTCAGCCTCAGCAGCCAGCAGCTGCCTGACAGAAGAGATGCCTCTAGCTTCAGTGGGCCAGGAGCAAGAGGCAGAGCTGCAGCCCAAGGTCAAGGGGCTTTCACACAGCCCTTAGAGCCTGGCACTCGGAACTCAGACTTCTAGCCTCCAAAATTGTAAGAGAGTAAACTCCTGTTTGTTACAGCAATCCCATTTGTGGTATATTTCTGTTAGAGCAGCACTAGGTAACCAAAACAGTCTCCTACTATTATTGTGGAATTGTCTATTTCTGTATATTCTTTTAAAGTTTGATTTATGTACTTTGGGGCCCTTTCATTAAGTGCATAGATATTTATTATGATTATGTCCTTGTGTGGATTGACCCTTTAATCACATAATGCCCTCACTTGTCTCTTTTGATAGTTTTTGCCTTGTTGTTCTTGCTATTATGTGCCATCAAGTCATCTGACTCATAGCAACCCTATGTACACCAGAAAGAAACACTGCCCGGTCCTGGGCCAGCCTCATGATCCTTACTACACTTGACCCCATTGCTACAACCACCATGTCAATCCATGTTGTTGAGGGCCTTCCCCTCTTTTGTTGACCCTCCACTTTACCAAGCATGACATCCTTCTCCAGAGAATGGCCCCTTCTGACAATATGACCAAATTAAGTCAGATGAAGTCTGGCCATTCTCACTTCCAAGGAGCTTTCCAGCTGCACTTCTTCCAGGACAGAGTCATTAGTTCTTTTAGCAGTCCACAGTACTTTCAACATTCTTCACCAACACCACAACTCAAAACCATCAGTTCTTCTTCAGTCTTCCAAATTCATTGTCCAGCTCTCACATGCATATGAGGCAATTGAAAATGCCATGGCTTGGGTTACACCTATCTTAGCCTTTAAGGAGATATCTTTGCTCTTCACCACTTAAAAGAAGTCTTTTGCAACAGATGTGCTTAATGCAATATGTCTTTTGATGTCTTGACTCCTGCTTCCATTGGCATTGATTATAGAACCAAGTAACATGAAGTCTTTGACAACTTCAATCTTTTCTCCATTCATTTTGTGGTGTTTATTGGTCCATTTGTGAGGATTTTGTTTTCTTTATGTTGAGGTGTAATCCATACTGCACACTGTAGTCTTTAATCTTCATCAGTAAGTGCTTCAGGTCATCCTCATTTTCAGCAAGCAAAATTGTGTCGTCTGTGTATCTCAGGTTGTTAATGAGCCTTCCTTCAATCCTGATGCCATGTTCTCCTTCTTATAGTTCAGCTTCTCACATTATTTGCTCAGCATACAGATTGAGTAATTGCGGTGAAAGGACACAACCCTGATGCTCTCCCTTCCTGACATTAAACCATGAAGTATCCCCTTACTCTGTCTGAATGACAGCCTTCTGTCTATGTATAGGTTCCTCATGAGTACAATTAAGTGTTCTGGAATTCCCATTATTCTCAATGTTATTCACAATTTGTTATGATCCATGCAGTCAAATGCCTTTGCATGGTCAATAAAAAACAAGTAAACATCTTTCTGGTACCCTTCCCTTTGAGCCAAGATCCATCTGACATCAGCTATGATATCCCTTGCTCCATGTCCCCTTCTGAATCCAGCTTGCATTTCTGGAAGTTCTCCATCAATATACTGCTGCAACCGTTTTTTAATTATCTTCAATAAGATTTTATCTGCATCTGATATCATTCTGGGGGATCACCTTTCTTTGGAATAGGTACAAATATGGATTTCTTCCAGTTAGTTGGCCAAGTAGCTGTCTTCCAAATTTCTTGGCATAGCCAAGTGAGTGCCTCCAGCACAGCATTTGTTTGTTGAAACATCTCAATGAGTATTCTGTCAATTCCTGGAGCCTTGTTTTTCACCAATTCCTTTAGTGCAGCTTTGACTTCTTCCTTCAATAGCACTGGTTCTAGATCATATGCCACCTCCTGAAATGGATGATCATCTACCAATTCTTGTTGGTATAGTGGCTCTGTGTATCCCACCCAGCTTCTTTCGATGTTTGCTGCATCATTCAACATATTGCCTGTGGGATCTTTCAGTATTCCAATTCAAGGTTTAAATTTTTTTTTCAGTTCTTTCAGCTTGAGAAATAGTGAGTGTGTTCTTCCCTTTTGCTTTCTAACTCCAGGTCTTTGCACATTTCATTATAATAATTGTCCTTGTCTTCTCAAGCTGCTCTTCAAACTCTTCTGTTCAGCTCTTTTATCCTGTCAATTCTTCCATTTGCTTTAGCTACTCTCCATTCAAGAGCAAGTTTCAGAGTCCCTTCTGACATCCATTTTGGTCTTTTCTTCCTTTCCAATCTTTTTAATGACCTTTGCTTTCTTCATGGATGATGTTCTTGATGTCATCCCACAATTCCTCTGGTATTTTGGTCATTGGTATTCAATGCATCAAATCTGTTCTTTAGATGGTCTACAAATTCAGGAGGGATATAATGGAGGTCAAAGTTGGGTCTTGTGGATTTCTTTTAATTGTCTTTAGCTTCAACTTGAACTTGCATATGAGTAGTTGATGGTCTGTTCCACAATCATCTCCTGGCCTTGTTTTAGCTGAAGATATTGAGCTTCTCCATCACCTCTTACCACAGATGTAGTCAATCTGATTTCAGTATATTCTATGTAGTGAAGTCCATGTGTATAGCCACCATTGTGTTGTTGAAAAAAAAAAAGGTATTTGCAATGAATAAGTCTTTGGTCTTGCAATATTCTATGATGTGATCTCCAGCATCATTTCTATCACCAAGGCCATATTTTCCAACTACCAGTGATTCTTCTTTGTTTCCAACATTTGCATTCCAATAACCAGTGATAATTAACACATCTGGATTGCATGTTCAGTCAATTTCAGACTGCAGAAGTTGGTAAAAAATCTTCAATTTCCTCATCTTTGGCTTTGCTGTTGGTGAATAAATTTGAAAAATAGTAGTATTAAATCATCTTCTTCATAAGGATATGGATATTTTCCTATCACTGATAGTATTGTACTTCAGGATAGATCTTGATACATTCTTTGTGATGATGAATGCCACACCATTCTTCTTCAATTTGTCATTCCCAGCATAGTAGATCATGTGATTGTCTGATTCAAAATGGCCAAAACTAGTTCATTTCAGCTCACTAATGCCTAGGATATTGATCTTTATGAGTTCTATTTTCAGCAATTTCCAATTTTCCTAGATTCATACTTTGTACATTCCATGTTCCTATTACTAATGGATGTTTGCATCAGTTTCTTCTCATCTTGAGATGTGCTACATCAACAAAGAGGGGAGGGTCGCAAAAGCTTTACTCTAGCCACATAATTAAGGGTGGCTCTACTCTGAGGAGGAAACTCTTCTCTAGTCATATTTTGAGTGCCTTCTGACTTGAGGTGCTCATTTTCTGGCACTATATCACACCAGCTATTCATAAAATTTTCCAGTAATGTATCAGACAGTGTTTCACAGCTATTCATAAGGTTTTCATTAGCCAATTCTTTGAGAAATGGATAGCCTCTTCCTTCCTCTGAGTCTGTCCTAATCTGGAAGCTCTGCTGAAATCTGTCCACCATGGGTAACCCTGCTGGTGTTTGAAACAGCAGTGGCATAGCCTCCAGCCTCACAGCAACACTCAAGCCACCACAGTATGACAAACTGACAGATAAGTTTCTCTTTCTTAGTTGTTCCAAACTGCTCTGTTCATTTCTTGGTCTCCTCTGCCCTACTCACTTACCTAGCCTACTCCCAAGGTGCAAACACCCACCTTCTGCTGGTCTCAGTCTGGCTTACCATGGCCTGACTCCAGGCACACACACTCCCACCTTCCACTGGTCCCAGGACTAGCTTACTGTGGCCTGCCTCTACACCTTAAAGTCTATCTTATCAGAAAATAATATTGTCACTCCTACTCTTTTTTGGTCATCATTTGCTTGATATATGTTTTTCCATCCTTTGATTTTTTAGCTTATTTTTATCTTTGCATGGAAGGTATGTCTCTTGTAGACAGCGTATTGATGGATCATGTTATCTTATTCATTCTGCTACTCTCTGTCTCTTGGCTGGAACAGTTAATCCACTTACATTCAGTGTAATTATCAGTAGGTGTGAATTAATTGCTGTCATTTTGCTTTTTTTTTTTTTTTTCTTGGTGTTGTTGGTTTCTTTGTGCAATATGTTTTTTGTTGTTGAGTTCATTTTGTATGTAGATTTTATCATTTCCTTTATTGCTATTGTTTTAGTGTTTACTGAGAATTTATTTTTTTCTTTTTTATTTTGTTGATAAGAGTTATTGATTTTCTTTGAGGTTACCCTGTAATTTATTATTGTCTTATAACTTTAAAATAGTTAATTCTATCTTGATATCATCTTGACTTCTCCATTTGGAAGCTCTGCAACTATATCATTTATTCCCTCTTCTTATTTTGTAGTTATAATTGTTTACAATCTAACATCTCTGATTCCCTACTTCCAGTCTTGTAGATTTATTTTATTTTTGATACTTCTATATTTGGGTTGATTTCTGGGTGATGATGTCATGTGTCTTATTCCAAATTGTTGTCTGCCTTTGTTGGTACTCTGTCCAAATGACTCCCTTTAGCATTTCTTGTAAGGTTAGTCTGGTTTTTATAAATTCCCTAAGTTTCTGTTTATCTGGGAATGTCCTAATTTTGCCTTCATATTTGAGGGTCAATTTTGCTGGATATAAAATTATTGGCTGGCTTTTTTTTTTTTTTTTTCTTTCAGGGTTTTGTATATGGCATCCTATTTCCTCCTCACTTGCCTGGTTTTTGTCAAGAAACCAGAACTAGTTTTTCAGCACTGGGTGCTCACCCTCTTTTTCTGTGTGGATTTGTTAGTGGAGGCAGTGTGGGCATGAATCTTTGATCTCTGATAGTGCACAGCAGCTGAGGGCAGGATGAATGGGTGTTGATTGCCATCTATGCTCCTTCCAGTAGTGCTGGAACAGGTTGTGGCACTTGCTGATTGGGTGGTGTGGCAGGTGTGGTGTGTATCTCAGGGTAGGATTGCTGATTCGACATGGCTGGGGAAACATAGAAATGAAGGGGGCAGGGAATGAAGAAGAAAATTAAAGAAAGAAAAAAACAAGAAGGGGAAAAGGGGAGACCCAAGAAGAAAGGAAAAGAGAAAAAGAAGAAAGAAAAATGTGGCACAGTACTGGCACAAGTGCTAGCTGCCAAATACAGTTGTGGCAAGATGTTGCACTCTATGGGAGTCCACAGCACCAAATAGGGTTGGGATAGGCACTACTGAATGCAGAGGTGAGAGAGCATGGCACCTTCTCAGCTAGAACAACAACAAAAAAAGGTGGGGGGAATAAAAGGAGGAAGGATAAAAAGCAGGGAGGGAAGAGTGAAGAACTTAGAAGAAAGGGAAAAGGAAAAAAACAAAACAAGGAGAAAGTGGTGCAAATGTTAACCACCACACACAGTTGCAGCGAAAATACAGAGCTTCCTCCAAAGGATTGTGCAGCATTGTTCATAGAGAGGTGGGGGCAGGTATTGTTGACTGTGTTGAGGAGGAGTTGGCAAGCTCCTACTCTGTAGGATAAGAAAATAAAGGATGGAGGATAAGGAAGACAAAAAGAAAAGAAAGAAGAGAAAACCAATGGAAGGATGAGGGAAGAACTAAGATGAAGGGAAAAAGAAAAAAAATAAAATAAATAAAGGGAAAAGCAACACAGTACTGGCAAAAGTGATAACTGCCAAACATGGCTGCATGGGAATACAGTGCTCTCTCCGTGAGAGTGTGCACCTCTGACCTGGGAGGGGCAGGAGTAGGCACTGCTCATTACATGGGCAGCAAGTGGAGGGGTACCCAGTCTGTGCAATCTAATAAATAAATAAATTGCAGGAAAAGAGTGAAAAAAATAAGGAAATGAGAAAGAAAAGGGAGAAGGAGAGAAAAAAAAAAACAAGACGAAAGAAAAGTGGCACAGCAATGGCAATGGAAGGTGGGTTTGACTGGCCAACAGGAGGTTGGGGGTTGAGGAGCAAGCCTCTGTCACCAGAAGGTTGTATAAGGTGAAGGTGACACCTCTCTGGTTGCCTGATCACTTATGCAAGTGCTAGCATAGTCCTGGGTAAGCAGAGCTGGTTATCTGGTTCCTGCTCTGATTGGAACACCACTTACAATAATTCAAAATGGCTGTGCTATGCCAGTTTATTAGTCCTTTTCCATAGTTTTTGTTCAGTTTCTTCCTCTTATCAGTATTTGATCTACTTCTTTATCTTTTCTTTTGAAGATCTGGGTTCCAGGACTGTCATCCATACCCATTTCCCTTTGTCTCTTGAGTCTTTATTGTAGAAGGTCTGGATAATGTATCTGCTTAGTCCACCATTTGGATCCTCCTCCTGAACAATACATGTTGCAAACTCTTTATCACTACACAGTGTCCCCCCTCTTTGTTTTTCATTTCTCAATCCAGTGTGTGGGTATACCATAGTTTACTTAACTAGGTCTCTATTGATGAACATTGGGTTGTTTCTAACATTTTTTCTTACAATGTTATGATAAATAATTTTATAAATATTCATAAAATTTTCAGTGGTCATTTTTTTTTTTCCTCCAGAAGTAGTTCTAGTCACATCCTTCTCCTAGTCTGTTTTAGTCTGGAAACTCTGCTGAAACCTATCCATAAACGACCCTGCTAGTATTTGGAATAGTGGTGGCATCACTTCCAGCATCACAGTGACACACATGCCACCACAGTGCAACAAACTGACAGGTGAGTGGTGGAAGATAGTTAAAGACAGACAAATCAGACAGTTTAAATGTATCTTTAGTACAGATTCCTGAAAGTGGTATGACTGGTCAAAGAGTAAATTCAGTTAAGCTTTCAAAACATGTTGTCAGATTCCCCTGCACAAGAATTGTAACATTTTGTACTTCACAGATAATGAATGAAATTGGCTGTTTCCCCAAAACCTTGCCAATAAAGTATGCTGTCAAAGTTTTTAAATTATAGTTTCAATTTACATTTTTCTTATTATGAGTAGAGGTGAGCATCTTTTTGTATGTTTAAGGGGCATTTGGAATTTTTTTCCTCTGAAATGTCTGTTTATGTCTTCTGCCCATTTTTCTAATGGATTGTTGACCTTTTTTATTTCTAAGCATTATTTTTAACCTACAGAGATAAGCCCTTTAACAGTGAAATGGCTTTAAAATATTTTCTCCAGTTTTTGTCTTTTGACTTTGCTTAAAGCGTATTTTCACCACACATTTTTTTTTAAATTCTCATGTTGTGAAGGGAAAGGACAATTTATTAACCAGAGAATGATAAGTAGACTGATAGTACTCATTAGAAACAATAGACACCAGAAGTTAATAGAGAAATGTATTTAAAGTACTAAGGAAAAATAACTGTCAAACTGGAATTATTATGCAAAAGTAAGGGTAAAATAAAGACAATTTCTACCATGCAAAGACCAAGAAACTTTACCACCCACAGATCTTCTCTGAAAAAAACTACTTAAAGTTACACAGTAACAAGATAAAAAATTAACCTAACATGAAATACAAAAGCCAAGTGTGCAGTCTTGGCTTGGGTTCTTTAGAAGCAAATGCTAAAACAGAGTTTGGGGGTTAAGATATTTATGAAGAATTAACAATTTTGACAGGACCCAACAGAAGAGGAGATTGAGCTAGTTCAATCCAATTCTCCCTACCCCCATTCCCCATTCCATCTCTCATACTCCAAAATGTCAGAATGTCCCTATCAGGCCTCATGCCCTGCCTCACTTTGCATCCAGTCTAATCATGAGAAAAACATCAGGTAAATCCAAATTGATGTGTATGCTACAAAATAACCGATCAGTCCTTCAAAAGTTTCAGGACATGAAAAATAAAAACGTCCTAAGAAATTGTCACAACCAAGAGGAGCCTAAGAAAAATGAAAACTAAATATAGTGCAAGATCCTGGATGCAATTTTGGAACAGAAAGAGAACATTAGGGGGAAACTTATGAAATCATTTAATTTTGGAGTTTTGTTAATGGTAATATACCAATAGTTTTTTAGTTTTGATAAGTACATCACATTAGTGTAAGATGACATCATTGGGTAAAACCCAGTGAAACAGATACCAGAACTCTGTATACTATCTTTGCAACTCTTCTGTAAATCTAAAATTATTCAAAAAGTAAAAGTTCATTAAAAAATATTTTGATCAAAAGGAAAACAATGGAACTTCTGGTAAGATGGCGAATTAGGCAGACAAGCTATACAGACCCTTTTCAACAAAGAAAAGAGAAACCAATTGAAGAGACACAGAAGATAATCTTAGAGTCCTGAGCTTTGAAAGGAAGTATACAGAAGTGGATGAGGCACCAACTAATGGAAAAACCTGAATGAAAACAGGACCTAAGAATAAGTTCCATTTGCCAAGAACAGCAGGGACATACAAGAGGCTGACAATGGGAAAGGAGACAGGTGGTGAGTGTATAAGTGCTGCCAACTAGTGAATAGAGGAGCACAGTACTGTGCTTACTTAGATAAAATCCAAAGAAAACAAAAGTCATGGGCAAGTCACTTCAACATACAATCACCAATTAAATATAAACACAAAAAAGTCATAATGCCTCAGAGACAAGAGAGCATCACAGTGCATGGAAAGAAGCAAGATAAAGCAGGAGAAACAAGGGACCAGGATACAGGCCCAAAACATATCCCTGAGGAAGAAGCAACATTAGAACTCCCTGATAAGGAATTCAAAAGAATTGTGCTTAGGTATTGCCAACAAATTGAGAGACAGATCAAGGAAAACACTGATAAAATTGAGGAAAACACAGAGAAAACCCTAGAACAATTTTGAAAGACAATACAAGAACAAAATGACAAAATAAATGAAAATTAGAAAAGATACAAAATCTACACATAGAAATCCAGAAAATTAATACCAAATTTTCAGAAATAGATAAGACATTGAATGGGCAAAGGAGTAGGACTGAATTAATGGAAGACAGAATTAGTGAGACTGAAGGCAAATATCTCAATACTTCTTTAGAAAGTGATCAGTCAGAAAAAAGATCAAAACCAAATGAAGAAAGCCTAAGGTTCATATGGGATGCCATCAAAAGGAATAACCTATGTGTAATCGGAATTCCAGAACAGAAAGAGACAAATAAAACCACAGGAAAAAATTGTCGAAGATTTGTTGGAAGAGAATTTTCCAGGTATGATGAAAAATGAGAATATATCCATTCAAGAAGTCTGATCAACCCCAAACAGTATAGACCCCGAAAGAAACTCACCAATACATATCATCATCAACCTCACCAAAACCAAAGACAAAGAAACAATCCTGAAAGCAGCATGGGAAAAGCTAGAAGTTACCTACAAGGGGCAACCAATAAGACCAAGCTCAGATTTCTCGACAGAAACCATGCAGGTGAGAAGACAATGGGATGGTATATATAAAACCCTGAAAGAGAAAAATTTCCAACCAAGAATTACGTACCCAGCAAAATTGTCCCTCACATATGATGGTGAAATTAGGACATTTCTAGATAAGCAGATATTAAGGGAATTTGTTAAAACCAGACCAACCTGCAAGTGGTATAAAGCACAGAATTGTGCCAGACTGCCTGGGTTTGTATGACAGTTTTCCTCCTGCTAGCTGTGTGACCTTGAGTATACTGCTTCCCCATTTTGTGGCTCAGGTCCTTTGTCTGTATAATGGGGACAGTAAAAGCACTTTCTTATGAAAAAAAAAACCCACCAGACCAACCTTACAAGAGATGCTAAAGGGAGTCCTTTGGACAGAGAACCAACAACAGCAAACAACAACTGACCCTAACATACATGGCGACATAACCCAGAAACCAACACAGCTATGGAAGTATCCAAAGTAAATAAGCGTACAAGATTGTAAAAGGAACAGAGACATCAATTGACAAATGAGGACAACTACAAACCAAAAAGAGGGAAAAAATTGTGTAGTTACAGAACTTTTAAATGGTAGGGAAGTCAAGACAACTACAAGATAAAACGGACTGTTCTAAACTTGGGAAGAAAACCATAAATCACAGGGTGACCTCAAAGAAAAATGATAAACCTTCACATGAAAATAAAAAAGAGGACCAGCATAAATATTTAGCAATAGCAACAAAGGAAGTGATAACACGATGAAGAAACAAAACAAGCTCGGTACAGAAAATTATATGGAACAAAGAAATCAACACCACAAAAAAGCACATAACAAAAATTACAGCAACAAATTCCTAATGGTCAATAATTACATATCTGGCAAGGGACTTATCTCTAAGATTTATAGAAAACTCCAATGCCTCATCAGCAAAGGAATCAACAGTCCAATTGAAAAATGGGAAGAAGACATGAATAGACACTTCACCAAGGAAGATATTCAGGTGGCCAGCAAATACATGAAGAGATGCTCATGATCACTAGTCATCAGAGAGATGCAAATCAAAACAAAAATGAGATACCATCTCATTCCAGCACTGAAGGCAAAGTTCAACGAGACAGAAAATAATAAATGTTGGCAGGGATGTGGAGAGATTGGGACTCTCATACACTGCTGGTGGGACTGTGAAGTGATAAAATCACTGTGGAAAGCAGTATGGTGATTCCTTAGAAAGCTGGAATTGAAGATACCATTTGACCCAGCAATCCCATTACTAGGTATATATCCTAGAGAGGTAAGAACCAAGACAGAAATACATATATGCACACCCATGTTCATCGCAGCACTATTTACGATATCAAAAAGATGGAAACAACCTATGTGCCCTTCGATGGAAGAGTGGATGACCAAATTATGGTACATACACACAGTGGAATTCTATGCAGCATTAAAGAATAATGTAGAATCTGCAAAATACCACATATCATGGATGAACTTGGAGGACATTATGCTGAGTGAAATAAGTCAATCACAGAAGGACAAATATAGTATTAGTTTGTTGTTGTGGAGGGTCAAGGAAAGTTTTACATATGGAAGGAAACATTCTTTGTTGGTTACCATGGGTGGGAGGGGTGGGGAGCAAACACTGCAAAAAAAAAAAAATGCATTCATTTCATGTCACTTTAGTTTTATATATTTCACTGTTCATTGATTACTTTTCAATAAAATGATTTTTTTTTTTTAAAAAAGGAACAGAAACATACTGAATTGAATTGAGACAGATATATAAAAAAAATCCCTTTTCCTCTCTATCTTCTTTAAGTCTGAAAAAAAATTGTTTTCAACCCTCTTTCAGGAAATTCTTACTTTTACTTAGGGTAAAAAGTCAAGTGATGCTGGTAAAATGGGAATCAGGTCATGCCATTCCTCTGTTCACATCTGTAATGGTTTACTGTTTCCTTCAGATTAAAATCAAAGCATTTCCCAGGAACCATGAGTCTCTACATGGTCTAGCTTCCTAGGACTCCTCATTGCTGCTCCCATCTCATCTCCCTCTCTCCCCATTTCTCACTGCATTGGCCTCCTTTTTTTTTCCAGTAAGTCAGGCATGTCCTCATCTCAACCCTCACCCCACAGCCAAGATATCCTCACGTCTCATCTCTTTCAAATCTTTGCTTAAAAGTCCCTTCTCAATGAGGCCCACTGTGGTCCACCTCATTAGAGGGAAGCCAATCTTCTAATCCTTTTGCCATCCCCTTACATGTTACCTTCAAATGTGGTATTGAAAATGTGGTTCACTGGATAAACAAAATATGGTACTTATATACAATGGAATATTAATCAGCCATAATGAGAAATGAAGTACTGATACATGCCACAACATAGATGAACCTTGAAAATATGCTGAATGAAATGTCTGTCACAAAGGACAAATACTGTATAATCTCATTTATATGAAATAAACATAATGTAATCAAAGATTATTAATGGTTACCAGGAATATGAGGATGGAAGAAAGAGTTTTTATTTGCGAGGCATTGAGTTTATCTTAATAGTGGTGGAATAATTTGGAAAATGGTAGCAATAAGGGTGGCACAACATAAAACCATATAATCTATGTTATTGAATTGTAAATGTGGAAGCTGTTTTAATGGAAACACATACACACACAAAGTGTGGTTTGAGAACCAGTGGCATCATATCACCTGGGAGCTTGTTCAAATTGTAGGAACTCATGCCCTAGCCCAGATCTACCAAGTTTATACTTTAACAGGGTGCCGTGGGTGATATGTAGACATATTAAAGTTTGAGAAGTACCATTCTAACATACGGTATAATGTATTTCTTTATTTAATGTACTGGTTATGACCCTAATTCCTTCATCTTTAATGTAATTTCTATGAAGGTAGGGTTTTGATCTGTCTTAGTCTTATTCATGATGAGGGAGCTCTGGTAGCAGAGCGCCTAAGGCATTTGACCACTAACCAGAAGGCTGGTGGTTCAAACCCACCAGCCATTCCTCTGAAAGAAGGTTGGGCAATCTACTTCTGTAATGATACTGCCTCAGAAACCCAAGGAGAGGTCGCTATGAGTCAGATCTGACTCAATGACAGTGAGTTAGTCATGAAATTCCAGAAGCTAGGACACTGCCTTAAACATATTTGAATGTTTCTATCTACATGAGTGATAGGAACTATGATTTAAATCAATGGTCTTAGATTTCTGTTCCTTGGACACACACTGTCTTGTACAACATGGCACCCTTCAACCCTGGAAGTGGAGCAAGCCATAGAAAGGCCTGGTCTGGACTTCAGGACCCTGACTTCTCTGTTCTGCTTTGGCTTGTAGTGTGAGACATTTAACCCCTCAGCCTCAGCTCTCCATCTGTACAATGAAGGAGTTGAACCAGAGGATCTATTATGTTCCTTCTGGTTCTACATTCAATAAATCCAAACCTGTGGAACTGTTCTCAGACTTTCACACTTACTTCTGGAAAAAAGCAAGTCCAGATGGCCATTATTTCTTTTCTTTCTTGACTTATGATCTCTCCTTGACCTAAGCTAAATTTTAACGTGTGATTATGTGACTATAAAACCTATTATATGTAAACACTACATGTTTTCACTGAGGGTGTTTTCACTGCCTGTTGGGAAGGGGGGTTGACTCAATGGTGGACACTGAGGTCCTAGCCTCCCTCATGCCACAGCTGAACAGCTCCCTACCTGCAACTTCCCATGGTCTCCCTTCTCTGTGAGCATATTCTAGCCTGAAGTTTGGCCAGGGATAGTGAAATGACAACCCCTGTGCTTCCTCTTTGCCTCTTCCACAGTCTTGGTTTGTGAATAACATTTTTCTGTGGCTCCTTACACTTTGGAGCTTTATTAGAAAATACATAAATTTATGAATATGGCACATAAACAAGCCCTGAAATGCTCACTGAGCTAAAGTTAATTAAGTTCCTTTCAGGAAGACCTTCTCAGTCCTAAGGGTTTTTTTTTGTTTTTTTATTTTAACGTTTTATTGTGATTTGAGTAAAAATTTACAGAGCATATTGTTTCCCATTCATCTGTTAATACATGTTCTGTTTTGTAAGATTAAATGCACCTTCCACAATGTTAACAACACCCTTCCCACTTCCTCCCTGTGATGACCATTTCCATTTGTCCTTTGCTATCAATTCCTGCCTTCTAAGCTTTGTCCTCCCTGAGCAAATGTTTCCCCTTTGATCGCCTATGGTTAGTTTCCTAAGGAGTGTGTACCTCCCTACTGTAATCGTTCACCCTGTAGTTGTCTGCCATTATACCAGTACCAGTTGTTTTCATTATCAAGGTTGTATAGTAGGTTTTGATATTAGGAAGTGTGAGACCTCGTACTTTGTTCTTCTACTTCAGTAGTGCTTTTATAGCTAAGGTCTCTTCCCTCTCCATATAAAGTTTGTTGTTGTTGTTAGGTGTCATCAAGTCATCTCCGACTCACAGTGACCTTATGCACAGCAGAACGAAACACTGCCCTGTCCTGTGCCAGCCTCACAATCCTTGCTGTACCTGAGGCCATCATTGCAGCCACTGTGTCAATCCATCTTGTCACAGACCTTCCCTTTCTTCGTCAACCCTCCACTCTACTAAGCATTCTCCAGGGAATGGTTCCTTCTAACAACATGACCAAAGTAGGTGAGAGGAAGTCTGGCCATTCTAGTTTCCAAGGAACATTCTGGCTGCACTTTCTACAGGACAGATTTGTTAGTCCTTTTAGCTGACCATTCTTCTCCAACACAACTCAAAAGCATCAACTCTTCTTTGGTTTTCCTTATTCATTGTCCAGTTCTCACATGCATAAGAGGTTGTTTAAAATACCATACAAAGTTAGTGACTGGTTTTTCCATCTCTTTAAAGAATGTTGAAGGAAGGTTGGGCAATCTACTTCCGTAGTGATACCGTCTTGGCAACCCAAGGAGGAGTCACTGTGAGTCAGGTCCAACTCAACAGCACATAACAACAACAAAGAATATTGATGGAATCTGGATCAAATTGCATTATTTCCATAGACTGTTTTGGGTCACATTGACATTTCCACAATGTTCAGTCTTCCTATCCATGAGCATACTATGTTCTTCCATTTATGTAGGTCTCTTTTAGGAATATTTTGTAGTTTTCTTTGAACAGATCTTTGTGTCTCTAAATAAGTATATTCCTAAGTATTTTATCTTTTTTTGTAGCCATTGTAAATGGTATTGTTTTACTTATTTCCTTTTCAGAGTTCTTTGTTGATATAGAGAAATATGACTGCTTTTGGTATGTTGATCTTTCACCTTGACACTTTGCTGAATCTTTCAATTATTTCCAGTAGTTTTCTTGAACAGTCTCTGGGACTTTTTATGTATAGGATCATGTCATCTGCAAATAGGAATAGTTTACTTCTTCCTTACCAATATGGATGACTTTTATTTCTGTTTCTTGCCTTATTGCATTGGTTAAGACTTTCAATACAATGTTGACTAGGAGTGGTGATAAAGGTTATCCTTTTCTAGTTCCCGTTTGTGAGGGGTTTTGATCAAATGCCTTTTCTGCATTGATTGACATGATCATTTGGTTCTTTTCCTTTGCTTTATTTATGTAATGAATTACATTGATTTTTTTCTAATGTTGGACCATCCTTACTGTGGTGGTTAAGTTTGTGTGTAAACTTGGCTAGGCCTGGTTGAGTGACTGGGAAGCTGGTGGTAGTTATTCCCCCTGATGAGACTGGCAATCAACTCCCTTGTAAGATCTACCATAAGCAGTTGAGTAGCTGCTTTGGGGGTGTGGTCTGCTTCTCATATATAAGAAACAGCTTTGGGAATGGTCTCTAGCTTATGGCATGCTTGAACCCTGCATGAAGCTGTGTCGTTGTTCATCAGCCTGCCATGCTCTGCCGACCCTGGGACTTTCAATGGACTTGAAATAATGGCCTGCCATGTGGTTTGGTAACATTTGGACTATGCCTTTTTACTTGTCAACCTTGGGTTTGTCAGTCTCAGCAGCCAGAAGCTGTCTGAGTGAAGAAAAGCCTCTAGCTCCTGTGGGCCAGAAGCAGGAGGCAGAGCTGAAGCCCAAGGTTGAGGGGCTTTCACCCAGCCCCTAGAGCCTAGTACTTTGAACTTGGACTTAAAGCCTCCAAACTGTGAGAGAATAAACTCCTGTTTGTTAAAGTCATCCCATATGTGGTATATTCCTGTCAGAGCAGCACTAGGTATCCAGAACACTTACATACCTGGTATGAATACCACTTGGTCATGATCTATTATTACTATTTTTCAATATGTTGTTGGTCTCTATTGAGTAGGATTTTGATGAAGATTTTTACATCTATATACACGAGGAATATTGGTCTGTAATTTTCTTTTTATAGTGGTGTCTTTGCCTTGCTTTGTTATCAGGATTATGCTTGCTTCATAAAATGAATTTAAGTGTATTTCAACAATTCATATGCTAGAATAGTTTGAGAAGAATTGGTGTCATTTCTCTGAATGTTTGGTAGAACTCTCCACTGAAGCCATCTGGGCAAGGAAGTGTTTTGCTGGGAGTGTTTTTTATGACTTATTCAATTTCTTCTTTTGTTATGGATATGTTCTATTTTCTACCTCAATCTGTGTTAGTTTAGATAGGTTTCCAGGAATTTGTCCATTTCTTCTAAGTTGTCAAAATTGTTGCAATATTCATAGTATCCTGTTATTTATTTTTTTATTTCCATCATTTCTGTTGTGATGTTGCTCATTTCATTTCCCATTCATGTTATTTGCATCTTCTCTTTCTTTTCCTTAGTTAAATTTGCCTGTGGTTTGTCAATTCTGTGAATCTTTTTGAAGATCCAACTTTTAGTCTTATTGATTTTGTCTCTTGCTTTCCTGTTTCATTTATTTCTACTCCAATCTTTATGACTTCCTTTCTTCTAAAAGTGAGGTTTTTTTGCTGCTTTTTTTTCTCATTATTGGGGTAGTTGGATTAAGGTATTATTTTGGTTCTTTCTTCTTTATTGATGTGTGCATTTATTGCCATAAATTGACCTCTGAATATACTTTTGCTGTATCCCAAATATTTTGGTATATTATAATTTCATCTTGTTTACTTGTAAGAATTATTTATTTCACATTTTATTTCTTCTACTACTCAATAGTTTTAAGCAGAGTGTTATTTATTTTCCATGTATTTGATTGTTTTCCCCGATCTCCTGTTGCTCATTTATAATTTTATAGGATTGTGATCTGAGATTTCAGTGTTTTTTAATTTATTGAGATGTATTTCAATCTTTTTAAATTTATTGAGACTTCCTTTGTTGCCTAAGGCATAGTTGATTCTGAAGAATGATCCACATGTGCTGGAAAAGAAAGTGTATTGCATTTTTGTTGGGTGCAGTGTTCTACATATGTCTATGAGGTCAATTTGGTTGATTGTTTTCTTGAGATTTTCTGTATCATTGTTGAGTTTCTTTCTAGTTATTCTGTCCATCAAAAGTGGTGTGTTAAAGTCTCCTACTATTATTGTAGAGTTTTCTATTTTTCTTTTTATTTCTGTAATGTTTGCTTTATGTATTTGAGGTCTCTTTCATTGGGTGTATATTTATTTTGGTTAGGTCCTCTTGCTGGATTCACCCTTTAATCATTATGTAATGTCTTTCCTTGTCCCTTATGCTGGTTTTTGCCTTGAACTCTATTTTATCAGAAATTAGTATTGCCACTCCTACTCTTTCTTGGTTGCCATTAGCTTGATATACTTTTTTCCATCATTTTATTTTTTATTCATTTTTATCTTTCTATCTAAACTAAGTCCTTTATAGGCAACATATTGATGGATCCTTTTTTCTTATCCATTCTGCCACTCTCTTTCTCTTGACTTGTGCATTTAATCCATTCACATTCAGTGTAATTAATGATAGGTATGAATTCACTGCTGTCATCCTATTGTGATTTTTATCATTGTGTTGATGATTTCTTTGTTCCAAATATTTTTCTGTGCTGAGTTCATTTTGTTATCAGATTTTCCTTGTTGTTGCTGATTTTGTGTTTGCTAAGTCCTTATGATTTTCTTCTTTCTTCATTTGGTTATAAGTCTTCTTAATATCCTTTGTGGTTACCATGCAATTAATGTTTATTTTCCTATGTTTGAAACACTGTGTTCTATCTTGATATCCTGACTTCCTTTCCATTTGGAAGTTCTTTAATTATACCATTTATTCCTTCTTTTTGTTTTATATTTGTTATCTTTTACAGCTTGACATCTCTCGTTTTCTATATTCAGTTACATAAGCTTATTTTAATTTTGAGCATTCTTTTGTTGATTGGTTTTCAGTTGATGGTTATGTGTCTTAATCTTAGGTTTTGTCTTCCATTGTTGGTTCTCTGTCTAAAGGACTCCTTTAAGCTCCAGGCCAGGAGCTTATTGTGGAACAGACCATCAACAGGAGCTGATTGTGGAACAGACCATCAACTGCTCATATGCAAGTTCAACTTGAAGTTAAAGACAATTAAAACAAGTCCAAGAGAGCTAAAATATGATCTTGAATATATCCTTCCTGAATTTAGAGATCATCTAAAGAATAGATTTGATGCATTGAACACCAATGACTGAAAACCAAATGATGATGGGCTCAAGTATAGCAGGGATCATGGAACTGGCACGGGATCAGGCAGTGTTTCATTCTGCTGTGCATGGGGTCACTATGAGTTGGAAACAACTCGATGGCACCTAACAAGAACAACAAAGCATTTCTTGCAAGGTTGGTCTATTTTTCACAAATGACCTTGTGGGAGGATATCAAGAACATTATTCATGAAGAAAGCAAGAGATCACTAAAAAGACGAGAAAAGAAGAGAAGACCACAATGGATGACAGAAGAGACTCTGAAACTTGCCCTTGAGTGGAGAGTAGCTAAAGCAAATGGAAGAAATGACAAGATAAAGAAGCTGAACAGAATATTTCAAAGAGCAGCCCGAGCAGACAAAACCAATTACTATAATGAAATGTGCACAGACCTGGAGTCTGAAAACCAAAAGGGAAGAAAATACTTGCATTTCTGAAGCAGAAAGAATTGAAGAAAAAATTTAAGCCTCGAGTTGCAATATTGAGAGATTCTATGGGCAAAATATTGAATGACGGAGGAAACATCCAGAGAAGATTGCAGGAATACACAGAGTCACTGTACCAAAAAGAACTGGTTGATCTTCATCCATTTCAGGAACTGGCATATGATCTAGAACCAATGGTACTGAAGGAAGAAGTCAAAGCTGCAATGAACGAATTGACGAAGAACAAAGCTCTGGGAATTGACAGAATACCCATTGAGATACTGAAAAAGAAATGGATGCCCCATTGGAGGCACTCACTCAGTTATGCCAAGAGATTTGGAAGACAGCTACCTGGCCAACTGACTGGAAGAAATCCGTATTTGTACCCATTCCAAAGAAAGGTAATCCCACAGAATGTGGAAATTATAGAACAATATCATTAATATCGTATGCAAGTAAGATCTTACTGAAGATAATTCAGAAACGTTTGCAGCAGTAT
>NW_006921614.1:11791586-11797896 GCF_000298275.1 Orycteropus afer afer
AGAATGCTGAAAGTACCATGGACTGCTAAAAGAACTAACAGATCTGTCCTGGAGGAAGTGCACTCAAAATGCTCCTTGGAGGCAAGGATGGCCAGACTTCATCTCACCTGTTTTGGTCATGTTGTCAGAAGGGAACATTCCCTGGAGAAGGATGTCATGCTTAGTAGGATGGAGGGTCAACAAAAGAGGGGGAGTCCTTCAATGAAATGGATTGATACTGTGCCTGCGATCATGGGCTCAAGTATAGCAGGGAACATGGAGCTGGTGCGGGATCGGGCAGTGTTTCATTCTGCTGTGCATGGGGTCATTATGAGTCGGAAACAACTCGATGGCACCTAACAACAACAAAGCATTTCTTACAAGGTTGGTCTAGTTTTCACAAATACCCTTAATTTCTGTTTATCTAGGAATGTCTTAATTTGCCTTCATATTTGTGAGACAGTTTTGCTGTCTATATAATTATTGGTTGGCAATTACTTTCTTTCAAAGTGTTGTTTATATTATCCCATTGCCTTCTTGCCTGCATGGTTTTTGCTGAGAAATCAGAGCTTAGTGTTATTGATTGCCCTTTGTAGGCACCATCACATTTTTCCTGAGCTGCTCTCAAGATTTTTTCTATGCATTGGTTTTGGAATTTTGGTTATGGTATGATTTCATGACTTTCTTTTGGGATATCCTATGTGGGGTTCATTAACTTCTTGGATGGACATTTTTTTCTTCCAGTAAGGAGGTTTTCTGCTAGCAAGTCTTCAGCAATTTTCTCTGTGTTTTCTTTATTTTTTTTTTTTTTTGCCTACTCCTGTCATGGATTCTAATCACATAAATTTTCCTCTTGATAGTGTCCCACATAATTCTTAATATTTCTTCACTTTGTTTTCTGATTTTTCATCATACAAATTTGTGTCAAGGGATTTGTCATCTAATTGGTAATCTGTTCTTTAATTGATTCAATTCTACAGCTCTGTCCTTCCAGTATGTTACTTATCTTCATAATCTTACTGTTAATTCTTCTGGATATCTAATTGTGGTTTTGTATGCTTTCTAATTTTCTACTTATTTTGTCATTTTGCTCTTGTATTGTTTTCCTGAATTCTTCTAGTATACTGTCTTTTCCCTGATTTTGTTTGTAGTTTCCTTGATCCCTTCAAAGAGTGTCTCTCTATATACCTGATGAATTCCTTATCAGTGACTCTATTACCTACTCTTCTTCAGGGAGATTTCCTAGGTTTTTTTTTTTTTTGGTCAGCAGTTGTGCTATCTTGTCCTGTTTCTCTGTTTGGTTTGAAGTTGTTTGTTGTCTTCAAGGCATTTTGAAGTTTTGTTATTTGTTGATTATGTGTTAAGTTTTTTTTTTGTTTTGTTTTGTTTTTTGGTATATCTGGTTGGGTGGGATGGATGTGCTTCTCTCCTTGCTAGTTTGGCAGCACTGGGGTTCTCTCCACCTGTCTACAGGTGGGTGGAACAACTAGTGGGAATCTATGCATGTGTCTCTGTTTTCTAGTCATGAAGAGGAGCTGCAGGTGGGGTGAGTAGGGATTGCCCACCATCTACTATTGATCCAGTGGTGGAGGAGTGGGGGAAGGTCCTTGCCTATTGGGTGGTGTGGTAATAGTTATACATATCGCTGACTAGTTGGGATATAATATCTGCCTCTGGTTAGATGGGGCAGAGAAATTTTTTTAAATAAGGAGATAATGAGAAAAAAAAAGATGGGCAAAAATAAAAGAAGAAGAAGAGGGAAAGTGTTCAAAAATAAATGAAGAAAAAGTATTAAAAAAGAAAAAATAGAAAAGAAAAAAAAAGTGAGGTTAGTGGAGTGGGAATGGTCACCAGGAAGATATAGTAAGATAAGTGGAAGGAAGCACCTCTCTGGTCACAGTTCAATAGCATGAGCCTAGTGCAATTCTGGGTGTGTGCAGCCAATTATCTAGTTCCTATCCAGACTAAATCAAGTTGGGGGGCTGCCTAGAGTTCAGCATCTCCAAATATTACCCCACAGGCATTCACCTTAATGTGGGCCCTCAACTAAATGACTAGTGTGCACTAGTAGTGAATTGTTTCATCCCTTTCACTGGCTCCCTTCTTACTGTGGTATTGGCTGTGCCACTGGCAATCTCATCCATGTCCCTGTATTGTCTTCTCCCAGATCCAGCTCATATTCTGGTCAGTTTGTTTCACTACAGATCTGTCCACTCTGACACTGTGTCAGAGACCCTGACATAGATTCCATGAAGTTGGTTTCTCTTCACCTGTGTATGATGTCTTTTGTGTCTCAAAATGGCCACACTTTGTTGGTCCTTGGCATCTCTCTTCCCAGTCACTGTCTTCACTCTATCTCCCTTTCCAATTGTTGCTCAGTCTAATTCTTTATTCCCTCAGCTGATGGTCAGAGTTCCAGGATCATTGTCTGTATCTGTTTCATTTGTTTTTTAGGTCTCTGTAGTAGAGGGAATGGGTAGAGTGTATCACCAGGGCACTATCCTATCTTCTCCCTCAGAGTCTTAAGAGTATTAATCTGCAGTGGGGATTTCCCAAAAGAGGATATGGCTGAGGTGTCTCCCATATTTATTTGACCATGCAACTCCTTTTTATAAAAGGTCCTATTTTGGCACACACATAGGAAATGTGGTTGCAGGCATTAAAATGTAGTCAGAACACAAACTCACAGAACCTGCTGGCTACCTGGCCCAACTCAACATTCCACAAACATGGAACTGGGACCTGAGAGTGGTGAAGTTCCTGGCCCCAGCAACCCACAGCCTCATCTTCAATCTCACAGCTGAAATGAAAAGGAAATTGCTTTTGCAAGTATTTAGTTGACCATTAAGTTACTTCAAACCAATGATTTTCATAGATGCACACCAACTTTAGAGGGGAAAAGTCATTAAAAGTGTGAGAAAGGGACTTTTCAGGTGACTGACACTTTTTAATAGTCAAACATGTTTTCTGTATTTCTAGATCTCAGTGAGTAAACAGTGAAAAACTTTTGTATATATTACATTGTCAATTTTGAGGATTAGACTTTTTATTAAGAAAAATACAACTGAGGAAGCAAAAAACAGTTTATAAATTATAAATTTTCTCTGAGAGTTGTGATTTGACCAAAAGTATAATTATGATCATTACTGGCTTCTTAAGTCATTGATACAAATTTAGAGTGAATTATAGGACTTTACTATCATCCTAATTACATATTTTAAAGTAAAGTATAGTAGTTTGTCTGTAATACATGTACTGACATACCAGTTTTTAGCCCTTTAACCTAAATAGAAACAATATATTTATCTTTTCAGCAATTTAGTTATATTCATTTTGGTAGAGAAAAAAGTCCTCTGATGGCACAGAAAAGTCAAAATTCAGAATCAGGGTAAGTTGACTGTTTTTTTTTTTTTTTTTTTTTCAATTTCAGACTTATGTCTTAGTGTTTCTCAGCTGGGGGAATTCATCTAATTTTTTGAAGACTGTTGTGTTAGTGTGAATTACTCTTATATATGGCCTCTGGTAGCCTAGTGCCTAAGGCACTTGACTGCTAACCAGAAGGCTGGTGGTTCAAACCCACCAGCCACTCCTTGGAAGGAAGATGGGGCAATCTACTTCCATAGTGATACTGCCTTGGAAACCCAAGGACGGGTTGCTATGAGTCAGCTCCGACTCGATGGCACATAACAACAACAACAACAACAACCATAGTCTTGAAACTCACAAAATTGTTGGCTGGGACTATGTAAATTGTGTGACTTATAGTCTTATCAAGGGGATTGGTCAGTTTGTACGTCTGGTGGGAGGATCATGCCTTGAAATTGACAAGGAGTAGGCTTGAATCCACAATCAATGCTCATGGAAGCAGCAGTCAATAAATCAAATGGTACATTGCACTGGGAAAATCTGCTGCAAAACAGCTCTTTAAAGTGTTATAGAGCAATGATGTCACTTTGAGGACTAATATATATATGACCCAAACTATGTTATTTTCAATAGCCTCACATATATGTGAAAGCTGGACAATGAATAAGGAAGAGCGAAGAGGAATTGAGGTATTTGAATTAGGGTGTTGGCAAATATCATGGACTGCCAGAACAACAAACAAATCTGTCTTGGAAGAAGTGTAACTGGAATGCTTCTTAAAAGTGAAAATGGCCAGACTTCATCTCTTGTTCTTTGGTCATTTTATCAGGAGTGACCAGTCTGCAGAGAATGGATAGACTTCATCTCACCTACTTTGGTCTTTTCAGAAGAGATGAGTCCCTGAAGAAGGATATCATGCTTGGTAAAGTATGTTGTTGTTGTTATGTGCTGTCAAGTCAGCCCCAACTCATAGTGACCCCTCCTTGGGTTTCCAAGGCAGTATCACTACAGAAGTAGGATTGCCCAACCATCAGTGAAAAAAGAGAAGACCCTCAACAAGATGGACTGACACAGTGGCTGCAGTGATGGGCTCAAGCATGGCAATGATTTTGGGGATGAACTAAGACCAGGCAATGTTTCATTCTGTTGTACATAGGGTCACTATGAGTCAGAACCAACCCAACAGCATCTAACAAAAACAAGAAGAAGAAGCCTGTGTAAAGGCCAATTCCACAGAGGTTCAGGAGACCTCACTACCATCAAGAAGAGTCTGAAGCTGAGCATATCCTTTACATCAAGGACTCAGGATCCCTGTGCTGTGAACCTCCTGGACCCAGAAGAAAGAGATGTAACACTGAAGACAGTGAGAGATGGCACAAGACAATGGTAGTGGACTCCCCAGCCTACAGAGTGAGACCCAAGCACATTCAGGTAGAAGGCTTACCACTAGACCTAAAAGAGGTGTAACACTTGCCTGTGCAAGGCAGAAGCCTGAGTGTGCTCCAAGCAGGGATTGCCTTGGAGGACGCTGTGCAAATGTCGTCTTACAGAAGGGCTGAGCTGGATGCCTCTGAGCAGAGAAGGATTGACAGTGGAACTAAAAGAGCTGTAACTTTTGCTTGTGTGGGGCCAGAGAAGCCTGAGTGTGCCCTGTGCAGGGTTTATATTATCTTCACCTGACCTTGGGCAGCACGGCAGGAGCCACTTGAGCCCATGAGCAGTGCAAGTCAGAGTAGCATGGTGGCTTGGGAAGGGTGGTGGGAGCTGGCAGCAGAGGCTTGAAACAGCACAGCAGTAGAGACTCAGGTGATCCTATATAGGGGTCTTTCTGCTGGTGAAGCAAGGTCCAAGGAGTAATAACTGTGGCAGCCAGAGGCACTGGTGACATGAAGATAGCATCTGTCCTGAGCCACAGTGTGCCAGCCCAGTGACATAGATTGACATAGGTAATATGGGGAAGGGTGGCATTTCCCCTTTGAGAATGTATTGTTACTGTTTACTGTTTCCTTTCTATAAATAATAATAATGGCTTTCACTTTGAACACTGTGTGTTTTATGTGTCCTGCTCAATCACAGATGAATGCAGCATCCATGTATGGTCAATACCAGTGAGTGTATGTTTCTCATTTCTAGCAGTCTTATGGTTGTGCCTGGAAGTTTCAGACACAGTCTGCATGCATAATGCAGATAGACAGAGCATACAGCTGTGTCTGTGTAATCATTTGAACAATTGCTAGTTTTTCTCAAAAGTCATTAAGTACAAAATTTAATGTCTGATATAACTAATGACAAGCTGGTCACCTGAACTTTTCCTTCTTTTTCTAGCAAAGCTCTTATACTACAGAAATACAGCTAAAAAAGAAGGCTATGGCCATTCAACTGCACAAATCTTTACCAATCTCTGCTTCATTAATAGGACTGCATAATTTAATGGGACAAGGCAAGTTAGGAAAAATATATCTGCATACATAAGGCTGCATTACATCCAAGTGTGTGGAGTGTTATTTTCAATAAAGCCAGAATCATTTTGTTTTGATTTATGCACCTTGTTCATTAGCATGGGAAAACCTTTTAGTGGGTAGAACTCATTTTCTTTTAAGTACTTTTCTGTGCTCTCAAATAACAAAGTAACTTAATTTCAACACATGGATAGAGCGTGAATCCATATTCTCTCATTTTTGGGGGAGACAAATGGGACATGAATTTCTAAAGCTTAAAAATGGAGACATTTCTATAGACTCAGAATCAAGGCTGCTTATAATATTTACAAAGCTTTTAAAATACAATGCTACAAGTTTAGTGCCTCAAACTATCAGAGTTATAATTGCTTTTGTTTGCTTTGTTTTTGCAAATAAACTCCCATAAGTTTCACTACATAACTACATAATTGAAGATGGCTTGTTATCTTTACCTTAGTTTGTGATTGATAATTTGAAAATGATACTTGTAAAAATTTGAAATATAT
>NW_006921614.1:11797996-11801751 GCF_000298275.1 Orycteropus afer afer
ATATATATAAAGTTGAGACATTACCCCTTGTTACTCTGATACTCTACACCCTCTTGGTGAATGGAAGTGCAGCCATCCTCACTCCCACCCACTTTATGGGCGGCAAGAATTCCATCCCAGTCTGTGTGCTCAGATGGAGCCTGGGTGCCCTGCCCCACCCTGCCCTGATTTTTTTTTTCTGTTTTTAAGTATGTTTATTTTTGTCTCTTTCAAAATTGCTATTATTGTTATTACTTTTGTATTTTTCACTATTATACTTTATTCTTCCCTTCCCAGGTTCTAGTTTTCAGCTTTTATTCTTTTCCCTGTTCCTGGTTGCATTATTATTATTATTATTATTATTTCTTGTTGTTAACCCCATTCCTTGTTTTTCTTTTTGTATTTTTCCCCCGTTTCCTTCATTATTCTCCTTCTTTACTTTTTTTCTCTTATAGCCCTCTCCCCTAGATATTGCAGAGGTTTATTTATTTTTCTTTCTTTCCCTTTTTTCTTTTTTTGTTTACTGTTCCTGTGTGATTACACAGTGCATTTTTTCTCCATTTGCTTCTACTTTTTTTATGGTTATTCAATTGTTACTTTTGTCTAGCTGACTGGGAGACAGCAACAGTCCCCATACAACACAACTACACCCACACCTACTGCAGCTTCACTTACTGAGTAAGAGCCAACACTTCTTTCTCCACCAATAGGCCAACAATAAACAACCACCAAGAAGAGCCTGACTCACTCTTGGCTATGCTTCACAAACAGTTAACAAATATCAAAATACAACAATGCCAAGATGTCTCAGAGACAACAGACCATCACAGTCCACACAAAGAAGCAAGATAAAGCAGGAGAAACAAGGGAGAAGGATACAGACCCAGAACACATCTTTGAAGAAGAAACAGCATTGAAACTCTCTGATAAGGAATTCAAAAGAATTATATTTAAGTATCTTCAAAGGATTGAGAGACAGATCAAGCAAAACACCAAAAAACCCTAGAAGAATGTTGGAAGAAAATACAAGAACAAAATGACAAAATAAATGAAAAATTAGAAATGATTCTAAATCTACAGACAGAAATGGAGAAGATTAATATTAAATTGTCAGAATTAGATAACACATTGAAAGGGCAAAGGAGTAGAATTGATGCAATGGAAGACAGAATTAATGAGATTGAAGACAAACACCTGAATACTTCTTTGGAAAGAGATCAATCAGAAAAAAGACAGAAACAAAATGAAGAAAGCCTAAGGTTCATGATACCATCAAAAGGAATAATAACCTATGTGTCATTGGAATTCCAGAACAGGAAGACAAAAATAAAACCACTGAGAAAATTGTCCAAGATTTGTTGGAGGAGAACTTCCCTGATATGATGAAAGATGAGAATATATACATTCAGGAAGCACAATGAACCCCAAACAGGAGAGACCTCCCCCCAAAATCACCAAGGCACACATCATCAAGCACCTCAAAACCAACAAAGAAAGAATCCTGAAACCAGCTCGGGAAAAACAAAAAGTTCCTTACAAAGGACAACCAGGAAGAATAAGCTATGATTTCTAAGCAGAAACCATGCAAGCGAGAAGGTAATGGGATGGTATAAATAGAACCCTGAAAGAGAAAAATTTTCAACCAAGAGTTATACAGCCAGCATAATTGTCCCTCAAATGTGATAGTGAAATTAGGAGATTTCAGATAAGCAGAAACTAAGGGAATTTCTTAAAACCAGACCAAACTTACAAGAGATAATAAGGGGAGTCCTTTGAACAGAGAACCAAAAATAGCAAATAACAACTGACCATTAATACACAAGATGACATAACCCAGAAACCACAGCTATGGACATATCCAAAGTAAAATAAGCATAAAAGATTGTAAACAGGGAACCAGAGACATCAACTGGCAATTGAGGACAACTAAAAACCAAAAAGAAGGAAAATACTGTGTAGTTACAGAACTTCTAAATGGTGAGGAAGTCAAGAGAGTTGCAAGATAAAAAGGACTATTCCAAACTTGGGGAGAAAATTATAAATCACAGGGTAACCTCAAAGAAAAATGATAAACCTTCACATCACAATAAAAAAGGGGACAAACACAAATATTCAGCAAATACTAAAACAACAGCAACAAAACAAATGATAACATGATTCATAAACATAATGAGTTCAGCACAGAAAATAATATGGAACAAAGAAATCAGGGACACCATGAAAAAACACATAACAAAATTACATCAACCAATTCATACTTGACAATAATTACACTGAATGTTAATGGATTAACATTAGCAGACGGAGAGTTGCAGATTCCATAAGAAAGCAAAATCCATCAATATGCTGTCTAAAAGAGACACACCTTAGTGACAAAGACAAAAATAGATTAAAAATCAAAGGTTGGAAATAGATATATCAAGCATATGGCAACCGGAAAAGAGCAGGAGTGGAAATATTAATTTCTGATCAAATTGACAAAAACCACCATAAGAGACAAGGAAGGACATTATATAATGATTAAGGGATCAATTGAACATGAAGATATAACAAAAATAAATACCTATGGACCCAATGAAAGAGCCCCAAAATACATAAGTCAGACTTTAAAGGAGTTGAAAAGTCAAATAGATGACTCCACAGTCATAGTGGGGATGTTAATATACCACTTTCAATGAAAGATAGGACAGCTGGAAAGAAACTCAACAAGATGCAGAAGAGGTAAACAATACAATCCAACAACTTAACCTTATAGATCTCTACAGAGCACTTCACCCAACAACAGCACAATACACATTATTTTCCAGTGCACATGGAACGTTTTCCATGATAGACCATACATTATGCCACAAAGAAAAAGTTAACAAATTTTAAAATATTGAAATACTGCAAAACATCTTCTCAGAACACAATGCTATCAAATTAGAAATCATCAATAGGAAGATCAACAGAAAAAGAGTAAACACATGGAAACTGAACAACACCCTCCTTACGAAAGACTAGGTAATAGAAGACATAAAAAATGAAATTAAAAAACTTCCTTGAATCAAACAAGAATGAAAACACAACATATCAAAATCTTTGGGACAGAGCAAAAGCAGTGATCAGAGGCCAATTTATAGCATAAATGACACATCAAAAAAGAAGAGAGAGTCAAAACCAACACTTTAAGCCAACATCTCCAACAATTAGAAAAATAACAGCAAGAAAAGTCTACAGTCACCAGAAGAAAGGAAATAATCAAGATTTGAGCAGAAATCAATGAAAGAGAAAATAGAAGGGCAATAGAACAAATCAACAAGACCAGAAGTTGGTTTTTTGAAAAGATCAATAAAAGTGACAAACCACTGTCAAATTTAACAAAGGAAAAGAGAGAGAGAATACAAATAACACAAATAAGAAATGAAATGGGTGACATCACAACAGAAACCAAAATAAAAAGGATATTATCAGGATACTATGAAGAACTGTACTCCAACAAATTTGAAAATCTGGAAGAAGTGCACAGATTTCTAGAAACACACCCCTTACCTAAACTAACACAAACTGATGTGGCAAAGTTGAACAGGTCCATCACAAAAGAAGAAATTGATAAGTCATCAAAAAATTACCAACAAAAAAAGTTCGGGCCCAGACGGTTTCACCAGAGAATTCTACCAAACATTCAGAGGAGAACTGACACTATTCCTACTCAAACTATTCCAAAGCATACAAAAGGATGGAATCCTCCCTAACTCATTTTATGAAGCAAGCATAACCTTGATACCAAAACCAGG
>NW_006921614.1:11803739-11827339 GCF_000298275.1 Orycteropus afer afer
GAATTAGAAATACCATTTGACCCAGCCATTCCATTACTAGGTATATATCCTAAAGAAGTGAGAACCACGACAAGAATAGACATATGCACACCCATGTTCATCGTACCACTATTTCCAATACCCAAAAGATGGAAACAACCTAGGTGTCCATCAACTGAGGAATGAGTAACCAAACTATGGTACATCCACACAATGGAATACTATACAACTCTAAAAAATAACCTAGAATCTGCAAAGCACTGCATAGCATGGATAAACTTGGAGGACATTATGTGAGTGAAATAAGTCAATCACAGAGGGACAAATATTGTATTAGTCCATTATTGCAAAAGTCAAGGAAAGGTCTATCTATGGAAGAAAATTTTCTTTGTTGGTTACCAGGCAGTGGAAGGGGAGGGGAGGGAACACTGTGAGATATGTAGAGATAAGTATTGATTTGAGTGAAGAAGAGGGCAATGTACCAAATGTGAGTGATCAACATGGTGGTATTGAGGAAGAGGAAGACATAGAGAGGTACATGAACCCTTTTGCACATACAGTATTGCATTATCAGTGAAGGCAAACATGGATATATGGGTGGATAGGTAGGTGGACAGGCTGAACTATAGGTATGTCTATGAAGCAGGGAGTGTACCCAAGACAATAGATAGGGGTGGCAGACAATGGTCCTACAAGTGTATTTGTATGATCTGAATTCCCAGGTGTATAATAGAGCTGACAAGGGACAAGTTTGTAGTCACTTCTTGTTCACAGCCAGCTACCCAAAGGGACTGAGTAGTTGAAACTGTGGGCTCAGCACCATAGTCACAGTGGACATCAAACTCAATTGGCATAGCATACTACACAAAACATTGTTCTGCCTCCTACTTTGGCGAGTAGCAACTGGGATCTTAAAAGCTGGCAAGCAGCCATCTAGATGCAACGATGGGTCTCTCCTTGTACAGAGCAAAGAAGAATGGAGAAAACCAAAGATTCATGGAAATAATTAGTCCTAGCAACTGGTACACCATGCAGTCCTCAGCCTATATGACTATGAGACCAGAAGAACTAGATTGTACCCAGCTACCACTGAAAACCACTTGGAGGGGGATTTATGTAGGAGATCCTGGATAGAGAGGGAGAACAATGTGGAACAAAACTCAAAATCATTTGGAATAAACAAAGAGGGGGGACCAGATTTGCTGGTCTGATAGAGCCTGGTGGAACCCTTCATACTATGGTCCCTAGCTTCCCTTCAAGTCTAGAATTGAACCCACAATTGGCTTCCAGCCAAAAAAAGACAGGCATATGAGTTGAACATGTACCTGAGGTAGATCACTCCTTGGAGAGAACAATCATGGGAAAAAGAAGGGCTGTTTATACACAGGGAGACAGCTCAGGGGGCAGGAGTGCATTGAGTGATGGACACAGGGAAGAGGAAGGAAGTGGGAGGGGAACTGTTGCATCGGGGTAAATTGTAGTCAATGTCATGAGACAAAGTGTATGTGAACTGCTGTCTGGAAAGTGAATTTACTCTGTAAATTTTCACCCAAATCCCAATTTAAAAAGAAAAGAAAAGAAGAAGAAGAATAGGCTAGAACTGGCTGAAGAATGCATTTCCCAACTAGAAGATAAATCCCTGGACACCAGCCTGTATGAAGAAAAATCAGAACAAAGACTTAAAATAAATGAAGAGAACTTAAGAGTTACGTGGGACAACTTGAAAAGAAACAACATATGCCTCATTGAAATTGCAGAGCAAGAAGAGGTGAAAAAAAAAAAAAAAAAAAACTGAGAAAATTGTGGAAAATTTACTAACAGAAAACTTCCCCATATCATGAAGGAAGAAAAAATATTTGTCCAAGAAACTCAAAGAACCCCATACAGGATGGAACCCAAGAGAAAAACACTGAGGCATATCATAATTAAACTCTCCAAACCAAAGACAAAGAAAGAATCTTGTGAGCTGCTCAGAACAAAGAAATATTATTAATAATAATCAAAGAGTTAGGCTGAGTTCTGACTACTTAGCAAAAACCCATGCAGGCAAGAAGGCAATGGGTGGCATATATAAAACACTGAAGGAAAAGAACTTCCAACCAAGAATCCTATATCTAGCCAAATTGTCCATCAAATATGAGGGTGAAATCAAGACATTCTCAGACAAACAGAAATTAAGGGATTGTGTGAACTAGACCAACCTTAAGAAATGCTTAAGGAAGTCCTTCCAATAGAGAACCTACAACAGAGAACAACAAAATCTGGACACATAATATCAACACTGAAATGAAATCAGAAATGTGGTTGTTGTTATGTGCCATCAAGTCAGGTCAACTCATAGCAACCCCTCCTTGGGTTTCCAGGGCAGTATCACTATGGAAGTAGATTACCCAACCTTCCTTCCAAGGAGTTTGAACCACCAGACTTCTGTTTAGTGGTCAAGTGTCTTAGCACTATGCTACCAGAGCTCCTAAATCAGAAATAGATACTCAAAATAAGATCATAAAACATTGTACACTAAAAATCAAGGAAGTCAATCTGCATACAACAACAGTAACTAACCAATTAGAGGGAATAAAACTTGTAGGAACAAACTTCCAAATGGTGAGAAAAATGTCCTCATAGAACAGACTGTTCCAAAAATATAGAGACAAGAATTCACTCCAAGGTAACCACATAGAAAATTAACACTCCCCTTAAGCAAATCCAGAAGGAAGGAAAACATACAGGTTTAGTAAGCACAAAACCAACAATAAAGAAGAAAAGAGAGGAAGCACTTGACGACAAAAATCTCAGTACATAATAGTATATGGACCAAGGAAACTCCAACAACATGACAAAAATACACAACAGAATGACAGCAATCAATTCATACCTATCACTAATTACACTCCATGTGAATGGACTAAATGCACCCATCAAGAGAAAGAGAGTGGCAGACTGGATAAGAAAGGAAGACTCATCAATATGCTGCCTACAAAGATAACAATAAATCAAGAGTTAAGGGGTGGAAAAAAATATACCAAGCCACACAGTAACCAAAAAAAAAAAAAAAAAAGCAGAAGTGACAAAATTAATTTCTGACAATGTAGACTTCAAGGTGAAAAACAAGATGAGAGACAAACAAGGATGATGCTGTATGATGCTGAAAGGGTCAATTGACCATGAAGACATTATGAAAATAAGTATCTATGCACTCAATGAAAGTGATCCAAAGTACATGAAGCAAATATTAATTGAATTAAAAGGGACAATAGACAACTCTACAATAGTAGTTCTTGTTGTTGTTATGTTCCATCAAGTCATTTCTGACTCATAGTGACCCCTCCTTGGGTTTCCAAGGCAGTGTCACTATGGAAGTAGATTGCCCAACCTTCCTTCCAAAAAGTGGCTGGTGGGTTTGATCCACCAACCTTCTTGTTCGCAATCAATGCCTTAGGTAGTAGGAACTTTAACACACCACTTTCGAGGAGGGACAGGTCAACTAGAAAAAAAATTCAACAAAGATATAGAAGATCTCAACAACACAATCAACCAACTCGACCTCATTGACATATACAGAGCACTCCACCCAACAAAAGCACAATTCACATTCTTCTCAAGTGCACATGTATCACTCTCCAGAATAGATCATATGTTAGGACATAAAACAAGCCTCAATAAATTCAAAAGCACTGCAATACTACAAAGCATCTTCTTGGACTACAATGCTATAAAATTAGAAATTAATAATAGGAAGATCAAGGAAAAAACATCAAACATGGAAATTGAACAATACACTGCTCAAAAACTACTGGATAATAGAAGAAATAAAAAGTGAAATAAAAGAATTCCTAGAAACAAATGAGAATAAAGATACATCATATCAAAATGTATGGGACACAGCAAAAGCAGTACTCAAAGAGCAGTTTATAGCAATAAATGCATACATCAAAAAAGAAGAAAGAAACAAACTCAACACTCTAACTCAAGAACTCCAACAATTAGAAAAAGAACAACCAAAGAATTCTACAGTATCTAGAAGTAAGGAAATAATAAAGATCAGAGCAGAAATAATTAAACAGAAAACAAACAAAAAAAAAAATAGAGAAAATCAACAAAACAAAAACTGGTCCTTCAAAAAGATTAACAAAATCAACAAACCATTGGCAAATCTAACAAAAGAAAAGAAAGAGAAGATGCAAGTTACAAGAATAGTAAACAGAAAGGGTGTCATCACAACAGAACCAACTGAAATTAAAAAGATACTGATAGATTATTATAAAAAACTGTACTCCAACAGATTTGAGAACCTAAAAGAGATGGACAAGTTTCTGGAATCACAAGACCTACCTAAACTATCCCACTCAGAGATAGAATACTTAAACAGATCCATAACAAATTGAACAGGTCATTTAAAAAAAAAAAAAAAAAAACACCTCTCACAAGGAAAAGTCCCGGCCCTGATGGCTTCACTGGAGAATTTTACCAAATATTCAGGGAAGAGTTCATACCTATACTACTCAAGCTATTCCAGAACATAGAAAAAGATGGAATACACCCAAACTAATTCTATGAAGCAAGCATAACACTAATACCAAAACCAGGGAAACCAAAATAAACCAAACTCACTGCCATGGAATTGATTCAACTCATAACGACCCCTCCTTGGGTTTCTGAAGCAGTATCTCTACAGAAATAGATTGCCCAACCTTCTTTGGAGGAGTGGCTGGTGGGTTTGAAGCGCCAGCCTTCTGATTAGCAGTCAAATGCCTTATGCATTACTCCACCAGAGCTCCTAAAACCAGGGAAAGACACCACTAAAAAGGAAAACTACAGACCATTATCTCTCATGAACATAGATGCAAAAATCTTCAACAAAATCCCAGCCAACAGAAACCAACAACATATCAAAAAAATAATACATACTGACTAAGTGGGATTCATTCCTGGTATTCAAGGATGGTTCAACATCAGAAAAACAATCAATGAAATCCACCACATAAGCAAAACAAAAGAATCATATGATTATATCAATCAACACAGAAAAGGCATTTGATAAAATCCAACACTGGTCCCTGTTCAGAACTCTCAGCAAAATAGTGATAGAAGGGAAATTCCTGAATGTAATAAAGGGCATATATGCAAAGCCAATGGCCAACATCATTTTTAATGGAGAAAGACTCAAAGCATTCCCCTTATGAATGGAAACCAGACAGGGATGCCTTCTATCACCACTCCTGTTTAACATTGTATTGGAAATCCTGGCCAGGGCAATAAAGCAAGAAAGAGAAATAAATGGCATCCAAATTGGCAAGGAGGAAGTAAAACTATCTCTATTTGCAGGTAATAGATCCTGTACATAGAAAACCCAAGAGAATCAGGGGGGAAAAAAAAAAAACTACTAAAAAGATAAAATATCTAGGAATAAATCTTACTAGAGACACAAAAGATCTATACAAAGAAAACTATAAAACACAGGAGACAACAAGGGATCTACACAATGGAAGAACCTGCCTTGTTCATGGATAGGTAGACTGAATATTGTGGAAATGTCAATACTACCTAAAGCAATCTACACATTCAATGCAATCCCAATCCAGATACCAACAAAAAATTTTAAGGACATGGACAAACAAATTACTAACTTCTTATGGAAAGGAAAGAGATCTCTGATAAGCAGAGCACTATTGAGGAAGAACAAAATGAGAGGTCTCACACTCCCAGCTCTTAAAACCTACTATACAGCCACAGTAGTCAAAACAGCATGGTTTGGTACAATGATGGACAGATAAACCAATGGAACAGAATTGAAAGCCCAGAAATAGACCCATCCATCTATGGACAGCTGATCTTTGACAAAGGTCCAAAACCCATTAAATGGGGAAGAGATAGCCTCTTTAACAAATGGTGCTGGCAAAACTGGATATCCACTTGCAGAAAAATGAAACAAGTCCCATACCTCACCCCATACACAAAAACAAATTCAAGCTGGATCAGACTTAAATGTAAAACCCAAAACTACAAAATTCATCAAAGATAAAATAGGGGCAAATCCAAAAGCCCTAATTTGTGGCATAAATAGACTATCAAACATAACTCAGAATGCACAGGAGTTTGAAGAGAAGCTAGATGTCTGGGATCTTTTAAAAATTAAATTCTTATGCACGTCAAAAGACTATGTCAAAAGGGTAAAAAGAAAACCTACAGATTGGGAGAAAATATTTGCCTATGACATATCAGACAAAGGACTTATCTCCAAAACCTATAGAAAAATTTAATACCTCAACACCAAAAAGACAACCCAATTCAAAAATGGGCAAGAAACTTGAACAGACACTTCACTAAAGATGATATGCTGGTGGCCAACAAACACATGAGGAATTGCTCATGATCATTAGTCATTAGAGAGATGCAAATCAAAACAACGAGGAGATATAATCTCACCCCAGCAATAATAGCACAGTTCAACACGACAAAAAATAACAAATGCTGACAAGGTTGCAAAGGGGTTGGAACTCTTGTGCACTGCTGGTGGGATTGTAAAATGGTACAACCATTGTGGTAAATGGTATGGCATTCCTTAAAAAAAATGAAAATAGAAATACCATTTGACCCAGTAACTGCATTACTAGGAATACATCCTAAAGAAGTGAAAGGCAGGACACGAACAGACATATGCATACCTATGTTCACTGCAGCACAATTAACTATAGCAAAGAGATGGAAACAACCTAAATGCTCATCAACAGATGAATGGATAACCAAATTATGGTACATTCACACAATGGAATACTATGCTACATTAAAGTACAATGAAAGACATGCAAATCATCTCAAAACGTGGATGTGCCTAGAGGACATTTTACTGAGTGAAGTAAGTCAGTTACAGAAGGACAAATATTGTATGAGCCCATTACTGTAAAAAGACAAAGAAGCGTTTTCTTGGGAAAGGGAATTCACTTTGCAGGTCTATGACCACCATGATAATATTAGGGAAAGGGAGGACACCGAATTATGCACGTAAGATATAGATGACAAAGGCTAATACCAGTATATCCACAATACTGCATTACCATTAACACCAAACACCAGACTACAGATAAACACATGAACATCTGAGAAGATCAGATGGGGGACAGTGAACAGGATTATACTCTAGACCTATGATAAATTCAGCTGACGCTAATCTTGCACAGATACCAGTGATAAAAAATACCCACAATTCTTACAGAAACAACAGAAGAGAGACAGAGAGCAATCCCTCACAGACAGCCAGACACTGTGGGAGAGAGATCCAATGGATCTACCAAGTCAGGACCATAGTATTGGGGGATGCCAGACTCAATTGGCACAATAAAATACATAAAAAATCTTGTTCCACAACCTACTTTGGTTGAGTAGTGACTGGGGTCTTAAAAGCTTTCAAGTGGCCATCTAAGATGCAGCTGATGGTCTCCTATCGTCAGAAATGAAGAAGAGTGCCAAAAAAAAAAAAAAAAAAAAAAAACCCTAAAGACATTTGGATGCAATCAGCCCTAGGACATGATGGATCTCAAGACCAGAAGAACTAGATGGTGCCCAGCTACCAATGCCAACCACTCGGGAAAGGATCAAAACTAGAAATCCTGGATGGAGTGGGAGGAAAAATGTGGAACAAAATCCAAAAACACAGTAATGACCAGAATTACTGGTCAGATGGAGTTTGGTGGGACTCCCAATATTATGGCCCTAAGATACACTTCAGGCCTGGAATAAAACTCACTCCCAGGGGCTGGCTCTTAGCCCAATAGTAAATAAGATGTATACGCAGACCATTCAACTCAGGGTCATGCACCCACATACTCTGTGGAGATGCATCCCTTGGAGCAATCGACCATGGGGCACCAGAGGGGCAACATTCACATGGAGGAAATGCAGGACACATAGGAATGCATAACTATGAGGGGCATGGGAGGTGGTACTGGGCAGGGAGGGGAGGAGAGTGGGTTAGGTTTGGGGATGGTAATTGGGGAGTGAAACCAAATGTACACAAAATGTTGAATATAAAACAAACTCTGCTCTGTAAACTTGCACCTAAAGCACAATAAAAAAAAAAAAATTAAAACAAACAAACAAAAAAAAGTATGTACATTGATCCTTTAAATGCTATGCTGAGGAGAAGAAGAGAGAGAAAGGAAAAGAGAGAAAAAAAAAAAGAAAAACTTAGGTAATATGTGTCTCCTAATAGAAGAACACAGAAATTTAGATACATCCCTCTCTGCACCTTCCATTAAAAGCAGGAACATGAATCTGACAGAGCCTCTAAGTATAGCTACCATTCAGAGAAAATACAGGGAACCCAGAAACATGTTAAACCATGCCATGAGGATGCCAGTAGCAAGCTCTAGTCAGCAAAACTCTACAGATTCCACTACAAATAAAATGCAAGAGTGAAAGATTGGGATCCAAAGATAATTACAAGGTATATCAACCAATCTCAAGGGTGGACCTTAATAAGATTTTCGTTAAAACACAACAAAAAAAAAAAATGTAAAAGGAAACCAAATTATGACATTTATGAGTCCAATTGGAAATCTGAATATGACTGGTTATTGAGGATTGTGGTAGTTAATTTGTGTCAACTTTAGTCAACTTGGCTGGGCCTAGTTTTGAGCTGGGCAGCTGGATGTAGTTATTTCCCATAATGATGCTGGTAATCAACTCCATGGAATATGCTGGAGCAGCTGAGTTAGCTGCTTTAGGAATATGGTCTGTTTCTAGTACATAAGAAGACAGCTTTGAGAAAGGTCTTGGAGCTTTTTGTCATGCTTGAACCCTGAATGTAGCAGAGTCTTCAGTCACCAGCCTGCCTTTCTTCCTGCTGATCTTAGAACTGTCTCTAGACTTGAACTAGTGACATGTTATTTGGTAATCTTGGGACTGTGCCATTTTGTCGACCTTGGGTTTGTCAGCCTCCACAGCCAGCAGCTGTGTGAGTTAAGAGAAGCCTGCAGCTTCAGTGGGCCAGGAGCAAAAGGCAGAGCTAAAGCCCAAAGTCAAGGGGCTTTCACCCAGCCCCTAGAGTCGGCACTTTGAACTTGATCATTGAGCCTTCTAAACTGTATGAGACTAAAGCCCTGTTTGTTAAAGCCACTCCATTTGTGGTATTTCTGTTAGAGCAGCACGAGGTAACCAAAACAATGAGAAATGTTTTGGTTTTTCAAAGGTGTGATAATGGTATTGTTACTATGGGTGTGTGTGTGTGTGAGGGGGTCTTTACCTTTTTAAGACATGGCTCGAATAATTTCTTTTAGAAAGATCAACCAAAACTGGTCCTTATGAGGTGGTGATTAAAGATGTCCCAACTTTTCCAAACTGCTGTACCATTCCATCATCTCTAACATCAACTCCTCTGCTACCCTCAGTCCTGTCGCTCCCATCCTTGGGTTCTGTATTTCACTGCAATATCTCACAGAACTCATGACCTGCCAAGGAAATGGCTCCTGTGGTTGTAGAGACTGTCAAGTCCCAAACCTTTGGGTCAGGCATAGGTCTGGAGGATTCTCCTCACTCATGTGGTTGCAGGGGCTGATGAACCCAAACTGGCAGGTTTGATAGTTAAGGTGTGTGTCAACTTGGCTGGGCTGTGGTTTTGAGTGGTGTGGCAGGTGGATGCAGCTATTCCCCATGACTAGATTATGCTCACCTCTATGGTGTTGCTATGGTGAAATCTGCTATGAGCAGTTAAGTAGTTGCCTTTGGGGTATAGCCTGCTTCCAGTATATATGGAGAAGCTTTGAGGAAGTTCTTGAACTTTCTGGCACATTTGGATTCTGTATTTGGCTGAATCATCATCTCCAGTTCCTGGGCCTGATCCAGTAGCCTGCTGTGTTGCCTGCTGATCTTGGGATTGCTCCTGGAGTTTAACCAGTGGCCTACTGTGTTGCCTGCTGATCTTGGGATTGTGTCATTTTACCAGCCAATCTTGGGTTCATCAGCCTCAGCAGCCAGCAGCTGCATGAATAAGGAGACACCTCCAGCTCTAGTGGGCCTGGAACAAGAGCAGAAATGATGCCCAAGGACAAGGGTCCTTCACCCAGCCCTGGAGCCAGCAGTCTGAATTCAAACTTCTAGCCTCCTAAACTGTAAAAGAGTAAATTTCTGTTTCTTAAAGCCATCCATTTGTGATATTTCTTTTATAACAGCCCTAGAGCACTGTTCTGGTTACCGAGTATCACTCTAACAGAAATACCAAAAATGGGATGGCTTGAAGAATCAGGGATTTATTCTCTTACACTTTTGGAAGCTAGAAGTCCAAGTTCAAAGTGCCATGCTCTAGGGGCTGGATAAAGCCCCTCAACTTTGGGCTTCAGCTCTGCCTCCTGCTCCCAGCCCATTGAAGTTAGAGGCTTTTCTTCATCACTCAGGCAGCTAGCTGTTGGCTCCTGAGGCTGACATACCCAAGGGTGACAAGGAAAAAGGCATAGTCCCAATATTACCAAACAACATTGTTGTTGTTGTTGTATGCCATTGAGTTGGCCCCGACTCATAGCAACCCCTCCTTGGGTTTCTGAGGTGGTGTCTCTATAGAAGTAGATTGCCCGATCTTCCTTCCGAGGAGTGGCTGGTGGGTTTGGACTGCCAGCCTTCTGGTTAGTAGTCAAGTGCCTTAGGCACTATGCTACAACATGGCAGGCCACTAGTTCAAGTCCCAAGATAGATGGCATGGCAGGCTGCTGAACAACCACCTGGCTACATGCAGGGTTCAAGCATGCCAAAAAGCTGGAGACCTTCCTCTAAGCTGCTTCTTATATACTGGAAGCAGCCCACATCCCTAAAGTAACTACTCAGCTGCCCCAATAGATTCCACCATGGAATTGATTGCAATCACACCATGGAGAATAACTACGTTCAGCTGCCCAGCCACTCAACCAGGCCCAGCCAAGTTGACAACCTTAATTACGACAAGGACTAAGATGACTGGCTGCTGTCTCAAGCCCCAAGGACCAGAAGTGAGGTGATGATGAACCAGATGCAGGATCTAGATCCGAGGTGGTATTTCTCTGGAAGTAGATTGCCCAATCTTCTTTCCAAGGAGTGGCTGGTGGGTTTGAACTACCAGCCTTCTGGTTAGCAGTCAAATGCCTTAGGCACTACACCACCAGAGCATCCTAACTACAGGCATAGAGGCTAGGATTTATAGTACATCACAAATTTGAGGACTAGGCCTAACAGGAGGGAGCTCTGGTGGCATAGTGCCTAAAGCGTTTGACTGCTAACCAGAAGTCTGGCAGTTCAAACCTACCAGCCACTCCTCAGAAGGAAGATTGAGCAACATACCTCCGTAGAGACACTGCCTCAGAAACCCAAGGAAGAGTCGCTATGAGTTGGGATCCACTGGACAGCAGTGAGTTTGTTTTGTTTTGTTTTGTTTTTTAAGGCCAAAAAGGGCCATATTATGTAATTCACTGCACTGCAGATACTTACTGAAATGTTTATAGAGTAACTGATAAGGACTCCAGTATTTGCTTCAGATTAATACAGAAGGAAGAAACAGAGGTGGTGAAAATGAAACAAGTTTGTTCATGACTTAATAATTATTAAAGTTGGGCAGGTAACTGGGAATTTACTACCTTTGTCTCATGTTCTTTGGTTATGTTGTCAGAAGGGAACTGTTTCTGGAAAGGGATATCATTCTTGGTAAAGCAGAGTTTCAGTGAAAATGGAGAAGAGCCTCAGGAAGATGTTTTGACATAGTGGCTGCAATGATCAGCTCAAGCATAGCAAAGATTGTGAGGATGGTGCAATAATAGCCATTATTTCATTCTGTTGTACATAGGGCTGCTATGAGTTGGAGCTAACTCAATAGCACCTAACTACCACAACAACAGCATTCTCTATTGTACTACTTTGGTAAACATAATGAAAAGTTTAAAAAAATTAACAATATATGAACAGCAAAGCAAAGAGAAAGACTAAGATTATTCAAATGCCAATTAAATCTATCTATCTAGCTAATCTGTCTTTCTTTATCCAGAGGCTCATGATGTTAAGGATCTGTCCACAGCTCCCCACCCTAAAAGAAAATAAGGGTTACAAATCTTGAACTACATTGTGATGGCAGTTGCATTTCTCTGGTATCACATTCAAAATTCTATAGTATTTCTACCAACTACCCCTTTTTGAATAATGATGCATGCTGAAGGTTTTTCAAAGTATAATGAAAGCAATACAGTACAATCATAAAAACCTTTAAATGGGCATGTAACATTCTAACTTAACAAAAATGTTCACAGGAATTTTATTTAATTTTCACCAAGCCATTAAGATAGGTTACCTAAGCAATATTAGTCTCATTTTTATAGATGGAGGAAAGAACACCAAAACAAAGAAACCGAACCCATTGTCTTTGAGTAGAACTTGACTCATAGCAACCCTACAGGACACAGTAGAAGAGGCCCAAGGCTGTAATCTTTATGCAAGCAGACCACCACTTCTTTCTTCTGAGGAGCAGATGGGTTCAAACCAACAACATTTTGGTTAACAGGCAAGCACTTAACCAGCAGAGCTCCTTACAGATGGGAACAGGGGACCAAAACCCAAAGCTGTACAATTAATTGCTGAAGCAGTAGTAAAATCCATGATTTTTACTTTCTATTTAGTATGTTTCCCTTACATAATGATGTTTCTTAGAAGAGAAACATAGGCTTTGGCTTAAATGACACATTAAGATTGTGACACAAAGAATTTAATTTGGTCTTTGTCCTTGGTTTCCTGAAAAATAGCCCTTGAAATTTCTCCAGCAATCAGGTGTCTTTGTTTTCTAAAACAGCCAAGCAAATGAGTGGGGTCTACACTTAACACACCTGGCAACAGAAAAGGACTAAAAAAGAACCAAATTCACTGCTTTAGAGTCAGTCCCCGCTATTAACGACTGCTCCTTGGGTTTCTGAGACAGTATCTCTATGGAACCAGATTGCCCAATCTTCCTTCTGAAGAGTGGCTGGTGGATTTGAACTACCAGCCTTCTGGTTAGCAGTCAAATGCCTTAGGCAAGGGGAACATAATTCAGTCATGAATATTCAGTGATTCAATCAATCATAACTATGCAGTGTGTTCCCAATCATGACTATTCAATGAAGCCAATAAAAGCCTGCACACTGAATTTAGATGGGCTTCCTAGAATGGCAAGAACATCCATGCATGGGAGAGGGTAACATGTCCCTGACTACTACTGTCTCTTAGTTTGTACCATTTATTATTATAATAAGGGGGTAACTCTAAGTGTATATTGTCCATGAGTTTTGTGAGCTGTTCCAAGGAATTATTGAACCCACAAGGGGCAGTGAACCAGCAGTGACTGATATTTTCCTATATGGCAGTCTGAAGGACAAAATCCTTCTAACTTGTGAGTTCTGATTTAGCTCAGGGTGACTAATTTAGAGAAGAGATGCATGGGCAGCCAATCTGGAGGACAAAGTCCTTCTAACTTGTGAGCTACAATTCAGCTCTTAGTGGCTGGAGATTGGAGAGAGATTAGTTACACCTTTTGGAGAGTGTGATAGGTGGAGTTGTGTGTCTATTTGGCTGGACCACAATTCTGTGTGGTTTAAGCAGTTGTGATGTGGGTTATTCCCATGATGGGATTGGATGTATATGTGTTGAGCAGCCAACCCATTGAAAGGGAGTTTCCCTAGGGGTGTGGCCTGCTTCCAATATATTTATGGAAATCCTGGGAAAATGAGACACTCACACTCTTTTGTGGATCAGGATCCTGTTGTGTTGTCTACAACTGTCAATGAGTAAACAATCCGCCATTCAGCCTGGTCATCTTGGATTTGTCATTTGTTGGAGTCAACAGCCAGTATACTGCCTGCCAACCTTGAGCTCGTCAGCCCCTGCAGGTGCGTGAGTCAGGAAAAGCCCAGCTTGACGTTTGATCCAACAACTTAGGACTTGCCAGCTTCTATAAATGTGTGAGCCATTTTCCTAAGATAAATTTCTCCCTCTCTCTCAATTTCTCTCTCTCTCTCTCTAAGCTTTACTGGTTTTGCTTCTCTAGAGAACCTAGCCTAACACAAAGAGGCTGGTGATGAGGATGGATATGTGAGAAAGTGAGTACTAGATTCACTTATACAGGTGAGAATTAGATTCATGCTGATCCTTACCACACATTTAGCAGGATAGGTGGGATTAGTCCACATTCTCCCTTTAGTGCAAAAATAAAAGCTCATTTTCTCATTTTATGGAATCAAGAATTAGATTAATATGATGCAAATGACAAGCTTTAAACTCAAGAGCTAATTTATTTAACTTTTTTTCCTTAAAATGTGGCTCACGGCTTTTCCATAAATTTTAAATCCTCTCAAAGTTTTAAAAACAAAAATTAGACTCTCTAAGATACAAGAAAACTTTCCACTAATTAATCAATCATATGATAATTTGCTAGTAGATATTACTAAGGAAAAAGTGTATTTAGCTCAATTATAATCCCCAAATACTTCTTGATTTATTATTTCATTAACTCTTCCTGATTCTGCAAGTTATGCCCCTGACAGATTTCATTTTTGTAAAGTTCTGAAACTCAAAGCACTACTAAGTGCATAAGTGTTACAGAGTAAGTAAGAGGACTTCAAATTAACTTAACGCTCCTGACACGAAGACATGAAATGGTGACTATGCTAAGGTCTGAGGCTAAAACTCCATTTTGAATCAAAAGTAACTTCTGCTTCAGTAATGTTGCCTGTCATTCCTGTAACTCTCCATTGTATCCTGAGAAAATTACTTGGTAAACAATTTCAAAGAACAATGTAATTTTGCTTGCTTCATGAAGGGTTTTTTTCTGGCTGCTTAGGAAACCAGATTCAAAATAATTCTCAGAACAGATGTTTACACAAAGTAAACTTAGAACTTACACATATCCTGCCCACAGTCATGCAACCAGGGCCTCATGACTGTTTCAAGGCCAGATGTATCCAATTTAATGATTATTTTGACTTTAGAAGCATATATAATCAATGATTTACTTTTAACTTGGATCTATAATCAGCGCTCATGGAAGCAATAGTCAAGAAATCAAATGATATATTGCATTTGATCTGCTGCAAAAGAACTCTTTTAAGTATTAAAGAGCAACAATGTCACTTTGAAAAAGAAAGTGAGCCTGACCCAAGCCATGCTATTTTCAGTTGCCTCATATGCATGCAAAAGCTGGACAATGAATAAGGAAGACTGAAGAAGAATTGATGCCTTTGAATTATGGTGTTGGTGAAGAATGCTGAAAATGCCATGGACTGCCAGAAGAACAACAAGTCTGTCTTGGGAGAAATACACCTGGAATGCTCTTTAGAAGCAAGGATGGTGAGATTCATCTATCACACTTTGGTCACATATCTGGAGGGACCAGTCCTGGAGAAGGGCATCATGCTTGGTAAAGGGAGACCTTCAATAAGACAGATTGACACAGTGACTGCAACAATGGGCTCAAGCTCAGCATAGATGATGAGGATGGTGCAGAATTGGGCAGTGTTTCATTCTATTGTACATAGGGTCTCTATGAGTCAGAACAAACTCAATGGCACCTAGCAAAAACAACAATCTCTTACCAATCAGACGTACCCTCAAACAATTGTGTAGCTAAATGCCAATCAATCGCTGAAGTTGGGCTGATGATGTTCCTTGTATTTTCTTATAAAAACTCTGAACTGTCTCCTCCTTGGATCACTTAATTCAGAATCCTCTGGACCTTGTGATTCCCAATTTGCAAATTACCTTTATCGCTCAATTGTTGTTGTTGTTGTTGTTGTTGTTGTTATGTGCCGTTGAGTCAGACCTGACTCATAGAGCCCCTCCTTGGGTTTCTGAGGCAGTATCACTACAGAAGTAGATTGCCCAACCTTCCTTCTGAGGAGTGGCTGGTGGGTTTGATCCGCCAGCCTTCTGGTTAGCAGTCAAGTGCCTTAGACACTATGCTACCAGAGCTCCTATATAAATTTCTTTAATTTTAATTTCAGCTAGACTCTGCCATTTTGTTGTACAACAAGAGATATACCAAAAAAAAAAAAAAAAACAGTTGCTATCGAGTTGACCATGACTCATGACAATCCCATGTGTGCCAGAGTAGATCTGTGCTCTATAGGGTTTTCAAGGCTGTGAACTTTGTGAAGCAGATCACTAAGCCTTTTTTTCTGAGGTGCCTCTAGGTGGGTTGAAACATCAAACTTTCCATTAGCAGTCAAGCATTTAACCAATTGTACAATCCAAGATAGAAGGGTAGAAAGCAACATTGGTGAGTACCTTAAGCCCTTAAGTTATGTGCCTCAATTTCTCTCTAGCTGGAAAGTCCTTGAAGTGTTTTCTGTAAGTAAAGTAATGGTAAGTAATAATGAAATATGAAGAAAACTAAAACAATTAAGAAGGCATTACCTTATAAGAAAAAAAGAGCAGAAATGTTAATGGAAAAGTAATAGGAAAAGACTTCAGATTACAGTGAAAAAGATGACATAGTCAGGAAGGATTACCATGGCACTGAAACACAAGAAGCAAACTCTACTCATGAGGCAGTAGAAAGCATAAGTAATGCTTTGAGTCAGTAATGGGTAGACAAACTTGAGCTGTGCTCTTAGAATGCAGAGGGAAAAGAAAAAGGGGGGGGGGAAACATGAGAAATAAGATGATTTGTATGGAAAAAAAATGAAGGTAGGGCTACTGTTTATATTCCAAAAGGAAAAACTAGTACAAATGAAACAGAGGAGAGAAAGAAAGAGAGGGAGAGAGAGAGAAATTTCCCAAACTGAGAAAGAACCTATGCCTTTAATATAGATTAATAAAGACTGCTAGATTGTAATGTGAACAAAATACAGTCATGTCCTAAAATTAGGCTAGATTGAGACTGTACAAATACAAGTAACAAAAGAAATTAAGCAACATCTACAGTGTTCTGAAAGATAAACTTTTGACCGAAGAACTGTCATCCAGTTAAGCTGTTGTCACATGTGAAGACAATAGAAAGATAAAAGAACTTAGAAAATATACCATTATGTATTCCAACTAGCTGAGAGATGAAGCCAAATGAAAAGTTCAAGAATAAGGATCTAAAAAAGCTTTCACTGAGCACTGAATAAGAAATCAAGTCATTAATATAGTCATAAGCCTAAAGGCAAATGTTAAAAATTATCCTCATAGGAGAAGATATAAGAAAAAAAGATAATATAAATGATTACAATATGTATTTGAATAAATTTAACTAGAACTTTTGTTAGTAAACCTTTAGGAATAAAATAGCACGTATTGAATAAATATTAAGAAGATCACATATCTGAAATAAACAGGAAACATAAAACATATCAGTGAAATAATAGTCCTTTCCTCTAAAGTCAAGGACAAAAAGGATGCTTATTGCTAATTCTAAGATTGCTCATTGTCCTAAATGATTTAGCCAATGTATAAAAGCAGGAGAAAGAAATAAGACAGTAGTGGAAGAGAAAAGATAAATGTGTCATTATTTTCAGATGGCATGTTTGTTGCCAGGATAACCCAGGGGAACCAACTTACAAGCTATTTGAACTTATAAATAGCTTCAATAATTTTCATACAGACCTCAACATTGTTGTTGTTGTTAGGTGCCATTGAGTCAGCTCTGACTCATAATGACCTTATGCACAACAGAACAGAACACCACCTGGTCATGTGCCATCCTCATAATTCTTGCTGTACTTGATCCCATTGTTGTAGCCACTGTGTCAATCCATCTTGTTGGGAATCTTCCCCTTTTTCACTGACCCTCCACTTTACCAAGTATTTTATCCTTCTACATGGAATGGTGCCTTCTGACAACATGATCAAAGTAAGTGAGACAAAGTCTGGTCATTCTCATTTCCAAGAAGCATTCTGGCTGCAGTTCTTCTAGGACAGATTTGTTGGTTCTTCTGGCAGTCTGTGGCATTTTCAGTGTTCTTCAGCAACGCCACAATTCAAAAGCCATCAACTCTTGTTTGGTCTTTCTTATTCATTGTACAGCTTTCACATGCATATGAGGTGATTGAAAATACCATGGCTTGGGTTAGATGCACCTTTCTCTTCAAAGGGACATCTTTGCTCCTCAACACTATAGAAATCTTTTGCCGCAGGATTGCCCAGTGCAATATGACATCTGATTCCATGGGTGTTGATTGTAGATCCTTTGACAACTCCAATCTTTTCTCCATTTATTGTGATGCTGCTTATTGGTCTAGTTGTAATGATTTTCGTTTTCATGTTGAGATGTAATCCACACTGCAGATTGTAGTCTTTGGTCTTCATCAGTAAGTGCTTCAAGTCCTCTTCACGTTCAGCAAGCAAGGTTGTGTCTGCATAGATTGTTATGAATCTTCCTCCAATCCTGATGCAACATTTTTCTTTACATGGTCCAGCTCAGTATACAGATTGAATAATTATATATATAGTGAAAGAATACAACCCTGATAAACACCCTTCCTAATTTTAAAACAACAAGTACCCCCTTGTTCTGTTCAAATGACAGCCTCCTGGTCAATGTATAGGTTCCTCGTGAGCACGATTCAGTGTTTTGGAATTCCCATTCTTCTGAATGCTTTCCATAATTTGTTATAATTCTCACAGAGTGGATGCATTTGCATAGTCAATAAAACACAGGTAAACATCTTTCTGGTATTGTTTTCTTTCAGCCAAGATCCATCTGACCTTAGCAATGATATTCATGTCCTCTTCTAAACCCAGCTTGCATTCCTGGAAGTTCCCTGTCAATATACTGCTACAGCCATTTTTGAAATACCTTCAGCAAGATTTTGCTTGTGTGTAATATTAATGATATTGTTCAATAATTTCCACATTCTGTTTGATCAGCTTTCTTTGGAATGGGTACAAATATGGATCTCTTGCAGTCAGTTAGCCAGGTAGCTGTCTCCCAAATTACTTGCAATAGATATGTAAGTGTCTCCAGCAGGGCATCTGTTGAAATATCTCAATGGGTATTGTGTCGATTCCTGGAGTCTTGTTTTTTCTAATTCCTTCAGTGCAGCTTTGTCTTCTTCCGTCAGTACCATTGGTTCTTGATCATATTCCATCTCCTGAAATAGTTGGATATCAACCAATTCTTTTTTATACAGTGGCTCTGAGTATTCCTTCCATCTTCTTTTGATACTTCCTGCATCATCCAATATTTTGCCTTTGTAATCTTTCAATATTGCAACTTCAGGCTTGAATTTTTCCTTCAGTTCTTTCAGCTTGAGAAATGCTGAAGGTGTTATTCCCCTTTGGTTTTCTAACTCCAGGTCATTGCACATTTCATTATAATAATTTTCTTTGTCTTCTCAAGCTGCTCTTTGAATTCTTCTGTTTAGCTCTTTCATCTTGTCATTTCTTCCATTTGCTTTAGTTATTCTCCATTCCAGAGCAAGTTTCAGAGTCTCTTCTGACATCCATTTTAGTCTTTTTTTTTTTTTCCTTTCCTGTCTTTTTAATGATGTTTTGCTTTCCTCATATATGATATTTTTTATATTACCCCACAGCTCATCTGGTTTTCTGTCATAAGTGTTCAATGCATCAAATCTATTCTTCAGATAACCTCTAAATTCAAGTGGGATATAATCCAGGTCATATTTTGGCTCTTGTGGACTTATTTCAATTTTCTTACCTTCAGCTTGAACCTGCATATGAACAATTGATGGTTGCTCATCTGTTCCACAGTCAGCTCCTGGCCTTGTTTTGGCTGGAGATAATTAGCTTCTCTATTGCCTTTTTCCACAGATACTGTCAATCTGATTCCTGTGTATTACATTTGGTAAGGTCTATGTGTATAGCTCCCATTATATCATTGGAAAAAGATATTTACAATGAAGAAGTTGATGGTCTTGCAAAATTCTACCATGTGATTTCTGGTGTCATTTCTATCACTGAGGCCATATTTTCCAACTAATGATGATTTTTCTTTGTTTCCAGCTTTCACAATCCAACCACCGATAATCAATACATCGTGTTTGCATGTCTGGTCAATTTCAGACTGCAGAATTTGGTAAAAATCTTTAATTTCTTCATCTTTGGCTTTCGTGGTTGGTGTGTAATTTGAAAACTAGTAGTATTAACTGGTCTTCCTTGTGGACATATGGATATTATCCTGTGACTGACAATATGGTATCATAGGATAGATCTTGAAATATTCTTTGTGATAATGAATACCACACCATTCCTCTCCAATTTATCATCCTTGGCATAGTAGATCATATGATTGTCTGATTAAAAATGGCCAGAACCAGTCCCTTTCATCTTTCTAATGCCTAGGATGTCTATCTTTATGCATTCCATTTCATTTTTGACTACTTGCAATTTTCTTAGATTCATACTGCATACATTCCACATTCTTATTATTAATGGATATTTGTGGCTGTTTCTTCCCATTTTAAGTCATGTCCCATCAGCAAATGAAGGTCTCAAACACTTTCCTCCATTTATGACATTAAGGTTGACTCTACTTTGAGGAGGCAGCTCTTCCCCAGTAATATTCTGATTGCCTTCCAACCTGATGGTCTCATCTTCTGGCACTATATCAGACAATGTTCAGGGCTATTCATAAAGTTTTCCAGTAATATATAAGACAGTGTTTCACTGCTATTCATAAGGTTTTCACTGGCCAAATTTTGAGAAGTGGATGACCCCTTCCTTCTTCCCAGTCTGTCTTAGTCTGGAAGCTCTGCTGAAGCCTGCCCATCATAGGTGACCCTGCTGGTATTCAAAGTGCCAGTGGCATAGCATTCAGCCTCATAGCAACACACAAATAACCACACTACAACAAACTGATAGTCAAGTCCTTGGCATTATGAAATTACAATGATTAAAATAGTATAGAGTTGAAATGAAATGGTGTCCAGAAGCAGACCTAAATATGGATGAGTTTAATATATGAAAATTATAGCCTCAGTAGATCATAAACCACTGGTTAACCTATTATGAAAAAATATAGAGCCTTTCCTTATACATCAAAATAAATTCTAGATGGATTCATAAATCAAACATAAACCTAGCAAGCTATAAAAGGCCTTTGTCATAAACCACAAAGATTACCTAATTGTTGTTTTTGTTAGGTTCTGTTGAGTAAATTCCAACTCATAATGACTGTGATAGTTAAGGTTGTGTGTCAACTTGACTGGGACATGATTCCCATTGGTTTGGTAGTTATTATGTAGTCATCACACATGATTAGATGATTTAATGTAATCATATTCATGATGAGATCAATTTTGAGCACCCAATCAGTTGAAAGAGAGTTGCCTTAGAGTATGGCCTGTATCGATATACATGGACCATCTGGCAGAGCTCTATTTTTAGTTATATCTGGATACTCCATCTGGCTCATCATCATCTGACCTCTGTTTCTTCTGCCTAGAGCTAGTAGCCTGCCATATTACCTGTGAATCTTGGGATTTGTTAGCCTACACACCCAGTGAACCAGAAGCCTGCCATCTCACTTACTGATCTGGGATTCAGCAACCTATGTAATTATATGAGTGAAGAGAAACCTCCAGCCTGATGTTTGACCCTGGGAATTAGGACTTGCCAGCCTCTACAACTGTGTGAGCCATTTCCTTCAGATAAATCACTCTCTATGTTTATACATAAATGAGCTTCACTGGTTTTCCTTCTCTACAGAACCTAGCTGAAGACATTTGGAGTGGTTCTACAGAAACAAAATCATAAGGATGAATTTTCTAAATTGGTTCTCAAGTCTGACTAATCTTAAAGGTGCTGCCTACAGAGTAGCTTAAAGGCTGCCTCCATTTGTGAAGAGAGAACTGCCAAACCATGGAATGAGATGGCAATATTTATATTCAAAATATTACCATCAACAGTTCAAGTAGTTGTGAAAAGCAAGGCTCTGGATGATTGCATGTTTGATATTTTTCTGCAGTTTTGTCAGAAGGAGAAGTATAGGGAAGCCAGTTGGTTTGCTTGATTCTACTTATACTAGACAAAATGGTGAAAGAAAGAGATGAGCTCAGGGCTTTAGAGTCACAGCTCAAGTACCGCATAAAATACCTCAATGTTTCCACTTATGCCTTGAAAGAAAGCCTTATTTCTTGTAGGAAAAGAGGTGATAATGCCAAAAAGCTTATTGTACAAGTGGCTGAATTACCAAGCCAGTTGAATTCTCAGCTTTGATTGGTGTCTGATGTTAGGGATAGGATATTTATTGCAAAGAAATGAGAACCTTGGTTGCAGGATACATCACACTCAATTGGCATAACATACTACACAAAAACAGTGTTCTGCATCCTACTTTGGTGAGTAGCAACTGGGATCTTAAAAGCTTGCAAATGGTCATCTAGATGCAATGATGGGCCTCTCCTCATCTAAAGCAAAGAAAAACAAAGAAACCAAAAACACTTGGAAACAATTGGTCCAAGGGACTGGTATACCATGCGACTTTCAGTCTATATGACCATGAGACCAGAAGAGCTAGGTGGTGCCCAGCCATTGTCAACCACTCAGAGGTGGAATCTATGTAGGAGATCCTGGATAGAGTGGGAGAACAATGGGGAACAAAACCCAAAATCATGAAAAAAAGGGACAAGTTTTGCTGGTCTGATAGAACGTGGTGGAATCTCTGAGACTACGGTCCCTATCTGTTCTTCAGGTCTGGATTTGAGCCCATGCCTGTAGCTTCCAACCAAACAAAAGACAGGCATATGAGCTGAATATTTACATTATGTAGGTACACTCTTTGGAAAGATCAATCATGGGAGAATAGAAGGGCCATGTATGTACAGAGATTCAGCTCAGGAGGCAGTAGTGCTTGGGAGGGAAGGACACAGGGAAGAGGTAACTATGGGGAGGAAGTGGGAAGAGAGCTGTTGCATTGTGGGAAATTGCAGTCAATGTCATGAGACAAAGTGAATGTGAACTGCTGTATGGAAAATGAATTTGCTTTTTAAACTTTCACCCAATCACAATAAAATTTTTTTAAAAAGAAATGAGAACCTGAAACTTGAGATGGGGGCATAAGGGCAGATAATCAGGAATCTAGGGACAGGGACGTTGAGTCCCTAAATTCCATTGAACCACTCCTGCCAGCAGAACCAGCCTCCTTATCCTCATTTGATGAGATTAACTTATCTGTGCCTGATTAGTCATTTAGATACCACCTGAGGTGGTATCTGGGGCATTCATTGTCTGAGGCATTGCTTGAGACAGATGCCTTATTATTATTATTATTATTATTATTATTATTTTCAATTTTTATTGTGATTTGGACCCTGCATGTAGCCAAGTCATCATTCATCAGCCTTTCATGCTCTGATGATCTTGGGACTTTTAATAGACTTGAATCAATGCCCTGCCATGTGGTTTGATAATAGTAGGACTGTTCCTTTTCACTTGTTGACTTTGGGTTTGTCAGTCTCAGTAGCCAGCAGCTGCCTGAGAGAAAAAAACCTCCAGCTTCTGTGCGCCGAGAACAAGAGCCAGAGCTGAAGCCAAAGGTCAAGGGGCTTTAACCCAGCCCCTAGAGCCTGGCACTTTGAACTTGGACTTCTACGTTCCAGAACTGTAAGAGAATGAACTCCTGTTTGTTAAGGCCATCCCATTTGTAGTATATTCCTGTCAGAGTTGTACTAGGTAACCAAAACACCATTCAATGAGTTTTTTTTTTT
>NW_006921614.1:11829473-11835924 GCF_000298275.1 Orycteropus afer afer
CCTAAATTTTCCTTGAGAAACTGTATAGTTCTAGGTTTCACATTTAAGTCTTTGATCCATCTGGAGTTTGTTTCTGTGTGTGGTGTGAGGTACAGATCTTGTTTCATTTTTCTGCAAATGGATCTCCAGTTTTGCCAGCACCCATTCAATGAGTTTTGACAAATATATATACACATGTAATTCACACCATATTCATGCTCCTTCATGCTCACTTCCAGCCAGTCCTCTCCCCCTATAGACAACCACTGTTTTGATTTCTAGCATATATTATTTTTGTAATTTTAAAAAATGCTTATAACTTAAATATGATGAAAGTCCTCACAGGAGAACTCTGCAACCAACACAAAATCATTACAACAAACTCAAGCTTGAACAAATCTTGCATGAAAAATACTGCATTGGTTTAGTGAATGTGAACTTAAAAAATAAATAAATAAATAAGGAATGAGGTATCTGTTATATATCTCAAGGATTTGCAAACATTCATTATGCTGTATATTCATTCTTATAATTTCCTTTTCTGCTCTCATGATTAAGTATGTTTTGTGCACAATATTAAATATGAACATAACCACTTAGAAATAGACTTTCAGGAAAGAAAAGACATTCATCTGGAAAAGCTAATTTCCTTCTCCTCATTTAGACTGACAGTTTGATGCAGGGGGCCAATGAGGACGCTATTAATATCTTAGGATTAATAATTAATGTAATTAATAAAAATACACAAGAGTTCTATTCTCAGGAATCTTACAATCCAGTGGAGAGGACATTTTAAAAAAAGAGAAAGTTCACAACACATTAGCACATTGTTAAAGGCAAAATTGTGAGAATTCTCGACAGAAGGAAATGAATACTCTGGTTGTAGGATTATAGCAGCACATGCCTGTGAAAGTACCTTGTAATTTGCTAACTGCTATCGAGGCTCAAATTAATCATGGCACTCAGGAGCAAAGCTAGAGAAGTTAAGGAGTTCATCAAATTCAGTCTGGTAAGTAAATGTTAAGTAGATATTGAAGCAGTGATGAGTTGGGTGCTATGAAGGAGCTAAAATTGTGTGTATATGTGTGTGTTTTGGGGTCAGGTGTCTACACAAAGAATTTGAGGCAGATGGTGATATATCCTATCATAGAAATCAAAGTTTCCAGGGTGAGAAGAAAGGCAGGGTACGGAGGGGATAGTCTGAGCAATGACTCAAGGCAGAATCTGTGTTCTATGGTAGAAGGAAATGAAAGCTCTGGTCTCGGGTTTACTGGTCTGACAGAGACTGGTGGAACCCCTAAGACTATGGTCTTTAGATACCCTTCTAGCCTAGAACAGAACTTACTCCCATGGCTCAACTTTCAGCTAAATGATAGGCCTATAAGCTACAGAATAATACCAGGGAAGTGTGCACTCATTACAACAACCAACCATCCAAGATCAAAAGGGCAGCATTTTCCCAGAGATAAAACTCAGAAGACAGGAAAGAATAGGAAAGAAGGATGAAGGGAAATGGTAAACACAGGGAGGAAGTGGGAAGAGTGCTATTACATTGTGGGGATTGCAAAGAATGTCATAAAAAGCATGTATGATTTATTGGATGGAAAACCAATTTACTCTGTAAATTTTGACTTAAATCACAATTTGAAAAAAAAAGAAAAGAAACAAACAAAAGTCTGGTCTTGGAGGGACAAAGACATGTATTTTGCTATTATGAGAAAAGGGAATGATAGTGGTATGTTATAGATTGAATTATGTCCCCAAAAATGATATTTTGAGGCCCTAGCCCCTGTACTCATGAATATGACCTTGTTTGGAAATAGGGTCTTTGAAGATGTTATTGGTTAACATGAGGTTACACTGGAGTAGGGTGAATCCTAATCCCATATGATTGGTGTTCTTGTAAAAGAAAAAAGAGCCAGAGGGACAGAGGGAAGAACCCATTTTAAAATGCATCTACAAGTCAAAGAAGGCCCAGAGCTACCAGAAGCTGGGAAAGACAAGAAAGGAGTTTCTGCAGGGAGCATGGAACTGCCAAGAGGTTGATTTGGATATCTAGCCTCCAGGATTTTGAGAGAATAAATTTCTGTTCTTATAAGCTGCCTAGTTGGTAACACTTTTGTTATGGCAGACTCAGAAAACTAACACAGAATGAAACTCAAACAATTCTGCCTTCAAACTCATGCATTCCCCTGGGGCAGCCACCACCTAAATGATGCCCCTGCCCAGGGCCACCTTCCCTGAGAAGTGGTTGATTCAGGAAGGACTTCACCTCACCCAAAGTAGCCCACATACACATTCCTCATAGCACAAACTTCTCACCTGGCCAGGTCCTTCACCCCAGGCTGGAAAGCCAGGCAAGTGTCTGACTCCAGCTGCCCTGAAGAGAGCATTAGAGTAGATTTGAACCCTTTGGAGCATTTTAACCTAAAGCTTCCTGCTTCTATAAACTTGCCAGGCCCAAACACTTTATTCAGAATTCTTCTTGGTTTTTTCATTATTAAAACTGTACCAGAAATTTATTTTCCCCTGAATCCACTTATCACTGTTTGGTTACATCTGGTGATGGAGTACCTTTGTATTTTCTCTCCAGATTCTTCTCAGAAAGTGACCTTAAATGGGCTCATCAAATTTTTGAGACCCTGGCATACATATATGACCTCCACAGAGTTCACCCAAACTTTGAATAAATATTGACCCTGGAAAAGCACAAAGTTTCTGTCCTGAAGACCTGTGTGTACTGCTATAGTCACAATATTGCAATGTGAGTACCTTCAAAACAAACATAGAGAAACCATGCTGGGTGGACCTGGGAACCTGACTGGCCTCATTGTCAGCACCAGGATATTCACTCTCTCAGTGACTTCCTTGAGCTACCCACACAGTCCCACACTCCTCATGTATCCAGGCTCACTAACCCTGCTATTCACAAGGGAGCTTCCATGTTGGATAGCAAGAGCTCTTGTGATATCTCTGTCTTACTCATCTAGTGCTGCTATAAAAGAAATACTATATGTCGGTGGCTTTAACAAGCAGAAATTTATTCTCTCATAATTTAGGAAGCTAGAAGTTCTAAATCAGAGTACCAGCTCTAGGAGAAGTCTTTCTCTGTCTGTCAGCTATGGAGGAAGGTCCTTGTCTCTTCCTGGTTCCTTGGAGATCTCCTTGTGTCCTGGCATCTACCTTATCCCATCTCTGCTCATTCATTTGCTTGTTTAATCTCTTCTATATCTCAAAGAGGAGCTCTGGTAGCATAGTGCCTAAGGCACTTGACTGCTAACCAGAAGGCTGACGGTTCAAACCCACCAGCCACTCCTCAGAAGGAAGATGAGGCAATCTACTTCCGCAGTGATACCACCTTGGAAACCCAAGGAGGGGTCGCTGTGAGTCAGGGTCGACTCGATGGCATATATCAACAACAACATATCTCAAAGAGAGTGACTCAAGACACAACCTACATGAATCCTGCCTCACTAACATAACAAAGATAACCCTTTCCCAAATGAGATTATAACCAATAGCACAGAGGTTAAGATTTACAACACTTATTTTTTTTGTGGGACATAAGTCAATTCATAACAGACTTTAACACTGTGCCTAAGAAAATTTGCACTCAGAGACTCAGTTCTTGAGAGCTCATCTGCCCTTTTACTTGTTTGGTCAACAATGTGTTCAGGATTGATACGAAGGGGACTTCTGGAGTAAGGTCTGGGGAGTTATATAATATATATATATATAATAATATCAACATGGATAGATTCAGAAGACCAAGTACTTATGAAAAATTAGCATTATGTGTGGAGGAGGACATGGATCCAGCCTTGGAACTCAGACCCTCAGAACTGCTGTGCCTCCACAACAGCTATGTTCTGGGCCCCAAGTCCCTGCCATCAGGGCTGGTGCTTGGGCAGAACTGAGGCCTGATGTGGCTAGACTAGAGGGACAGTTGGTGGCTCTTGGGCTCAGGCTCTTGGGCTCAGGCTTGGAACTGGTGGTCAAGTTGGCTGCTGCTCATGCCCTGGTACCACCCCCTCAGCCTCAGCCACCTCCTGTTGCCCTGCAGGACCTGGGAAATGAGTATCACACTACTGGTCTTGGAGGGATTATAATCTGAAGCAGATGGCCTGAAGACTAACAGCTGCTTGGAAGAGAACTTTGGCAGCCCAAGCCATGGAGGGGGCCAGCTCTACTGCAGCCCCCAAGTTCCAAATTACCCAGGCCCCATCCTACTACAATACTTGGGCCCTCCAGGACACTTGAGTAGAGGGGAGCAGCAGTAGCAACCTCCCCCACCCCTGCATCCTCTTGGGCCCCTCTGGCAATTCATGGGCTCTTCTCAGAGGGACTCTCTCAAATTCCACCTCAGTCTCCTCTGTTGCAAAAAAGCTGCAACAGTGGCTCCAGTGGCAGGGATGACACCGGTCAGAGGCCTTCTGGAGAGCTGGCTGTTTCAGCTGCAACCAAACATGGGTGGTTCTGTGGACCAGAAGCTGAACACAGGGAGGAAACCCAGGTTAATGCATAAAGTAGTTGAATGGCAGATTTTTTTACTATTGTCATAAATGTGAAAATTTGGAAAATGAGATAGTCGATAAGTGAGGAATAGATGTGCTGTTAAAACAAAATGTATATTAAGCCAATAATAGAAATTGATTGACATTTATTTAATATAATACTTGCAAATCAGGGTAACATTTTGACTAAGGAATCCAAATTGTTCAAAAGATGAAAGAACCTTACTATACTTGTACCAAATCTTATTGGCATTACTGTGGAACAAAAAAGGTTGAAACAGAACTAATAAACAAAGCTGTAGTCCAGAAGGATTGTCACATAGAATTGTCTTGAAGAATAATTAAAATAATTACTGATTTATCCTAAACATAGTTCCCATTCTGATCCTTGGAGTCCGTTTTCCAAATCTGACTGAATTCTTCAAAAGATCACAAAGCCCAAGGCAAAGTGGTGCTACTAGTTTATCTAGAAACTGTTTGATTCAAAAGAGTCCTCCAGGAACCAATTTCTCAAATGCTGAAAAGTCAAAAGGATGCCCAAGGCCAAATGGCCTGGGTGGGTCACATCGCTGCTTTGACTCAGAAATCTGGCTTCTAGGAGAATTAAAATGGTTTCTCAATATACACACACATTATATATAAGGGCATATATACTGGCCACTAGATGGCCAGTACAGCTACTGATGTAGGCCAAGCCCTATGAGCTGAACCTGTACAGGAAGACTCATCTAAACCCCTGCAAAAAATACCTCTGAACCTCTTTAAACAATAGGGAAGGAGGGCTTCATCCAAGTCATTTAAGATTTTCTTTCTAAAGGCTTTGTTATTCCTTGCACCAGCCCATGTAATACTCCTATCCTGCCCATCAAAAAGCCAAACAACAGGAACTAAAGATTTATTCAAGATCTATGGGTGATTAACTGCATTGTCATTCCTAGGTTTCATGTAGCTCCTAAACTCTTTTATTACTTTCAAATATTCTCCCAGAACCCACTCCTTTTACAGTATAGAACCTCATAGTCCATTTTTCAATATTCCTGTGCATCTCAACAGCCAATATTTGTTTACTTTCACTTGGGAAGACCTGCAGTTTACTTGGATTTTTATGCCTCAGAAGTTCACTGAGTCCCCTACCTGCTTTTCTCAGGTCCTCCATGAAGATTTGCAACATTTACAATTTAAGAATGGCTCCAAATTATTGTTTTTGTTTGCCGTCGAGTCAGCCCCGACTCATAGTGACCCCTCCTTGGGTTTCCGAGGCAGTATTGCTACAGAAGTAGGTTTGCCCAACCTTCCTTCCTAGGGGTGGCTGGTGGGTTTGAACCGCCAGCCTTCTGGTGAGCAGTCAAGTGCCTTAGGCACTATGCTAATTATAATATGTAAATAACTTGCTTCCCAGGAAGACTGTTGCTGACAGTATAATTTCATAATATCTACCTGCTGGTGCACACAGTCTCTCAAGATAAACTGCAACTTGCTCTGCCTTCTCTTAAATATCTAGGTGAGCTATCTCTAAGAAAGGTATTTATATCACCTATAAATAGAAAGAGACCATCTTTGTTTTCCTTATGCCTAAAACCAAGAAGCTAGAATGGTTTTGTCAGGTTTTGTCAGCATATATATATTGCTGTTGTTATATGCTGTCTAGTCAGACCTGACTCATAGGGACCGCTCCTTGGATTTCTGAGGCAGTATCACTACAGAAGTAGATTGCCCAACCTTCCTTCCGAGGAGTGGCTGGTGGGTTTGAACCGTCAGCCTTCTGGTCAGCAATCAAGTGCCTTAGGCACTATGTTACCAGAGCTCCTATATATATGTATATGTATATGTATATGTATATATATATATGTATATGTATATGTATATGTATGTTGTTGTTGTTGTTATGTGCCGTCGAGTTGGCCCCGATGCATAACGACCCCTCCTTGGGTTTCCGAGGCAGTATCACTATGGAAGTA
>NW_006921614.1:11836711-11849365 GCF_000298275.1 Orycteropus afer afer
ATTTGCCCAGTGCTATACATTGCCTGATGTCCTGACTGCTGTTTCCATTGGCGTCAATTGTAGAACCAAGCAATGTAAAGTCTTTGAAAATGTCAGTCTTTTCTCCATTTATCATAATGCTGCTTATAGGTCCAGTTGTGAGAACTTTTGTTTTATTTATATTGAGATATAATCCATACTCCAGACTATATTCTTCAATTTTCATCAGTAAGTACTTCAAGTCATCCTCACTTTCAGCAAGCAAAGTTGCATTATCAGCACATTGCAGGTTGTTAATGATTCTTCTTCCAGTCCTGATGCCATGTTCTTCTTCATATAATCCAGCTTCTTGGATTATTTGCTCAGCATACAGATTAAGTATGGTGAAAGGATACAACTCTGACGCACTTGCTTCTTGATTTTAAACCATGCAGTGCTCTCTTTTTGTTTGAATGAAAGCCTCCTGTCTATGTACAGGTTCCTCATGAGTACAATTAAGAGTTCTGGAATTCCCATTCTTCTCAATGTTATCCATAATGTGTTATGATCCACACAATCAAATGTTTTTGCATAGTCAATAAAACCCAAGTAAACATCTTTCTGGTATTCTTTGCCTTGAGCCAAGATCCATCTGACAACAGCAATGATATCCCTTGTTCCACATCCTGTTCTGAATCCAGTTTGCATTTCTGGAAGTTCTCTGTCAGTATACTGCAGCAACTGTTTTTCAATTATCTTCAGTAACACTTTACTTGCATGAGATATTAATGAAATTGTTTGATAATTTTCACATTCTGTGGGATCACCTTTCTTTGGAAAGGGTACAAATATGGACCTCTTCCAGTTAGTCAGTCAGGTAGCTGTCTTACAAATCTCTTGGCATAACTGAGTGAGTGCCTCCAGTGGGGCGTCCATATGTTAGTTAAAACTTCTCAATGGGTATTCCATCAAATCCTGGTGCCTTGTTCTTTGCCAGTTCTTTCAGTGCATCTTCTACTTCTTCCTCAATACCATTGCTTCTTGAACATATGCCACCTCCTGAAATGAATGAAGATCAACCAGTTCTTTTTGGTACAGTGACTCTGTGTATTCCTTCCATCTTCTTTTGATGCTTCTTGCATCAGTCAATATTTTGCCTTTAGAATCTTTCAATATTGCAACTTGAGGCATAAGTTTTTCCTCAGTTCTGTCAGCTTGAGAAATGCCAAGCATGTTCTTCCCTTTTGGTTTTCTAACTCCAGGTCTTTGCACATTTTGTTATAGTAATTGGCTTTGTCTGCTCGAGCTGCTCTTTGAAATCTTCTGTTTAGCTCTTTTATCTTGTCATTTCTTCCATTTGCTTTAGCTACTCTTTGCTCAAGGGCAAGTTTCAGAGTCTCTTCTGACATCCATTTTGATCTTTTCTCTCTTTCTCATATTTTTAATGACCTCTTGCTTTCTTCATGGATAATGCTCTTGATGTCATCCAACAATTCTTCTGGTTTTCGGTCATTGGTGTTCATTGCATCAAATCTATTCTTTAGATGGTCTCTAAATTCAGGAGGGATATATTCAAGGTCATATTTTGGCTCACGTGGACTTGTTTTAATTGTCTTCAACTTCAAATTGAACTTGCATATGAGTAGTTGATGGTCTGTTCCACAATCACCTCCTGGCCTTGTTTTGGCTGAAGATATTGAGCTTTTCCATGTCCTCTTGCCACAGATGTAGTCAATTTGATTCCAGTGTACTCCATCTGGTGAAGTCCATGTGTATAGCCGCCATTTGTGTTGTTGAAAAAAGGTATTTGCAATGAGTAAGTCTTTGGTCTTGCAAAATTCTATCATGTGATCTCCAGTGTTATTTCGGTCACTAAGACCAAATTTTCTAACTATTGGTGATTCTTCTTTGTTTCCAACTTTTGCATTCCAATCACCAGTGATAAGCAACACATCTTGATTGCATGTTCAATCAATTTCAGACTGCAGAAGTTGATAAAAATCTTCAATATTCTCATCTTTGGCTTTGGTGGTTGCTGTGTAAATTTGAATAATAGTAGTATTAATGGATCTTCCTTATAGTCATATGGATATTATCCTACCACTGACACCATTGTACTTCAGGAGAGATCTTGAAACATCCTTTGTGATGATGAATGTCATGCCATTCTTCTTCAATTTGTCATTCCTGGCATAATAGATCATATGGTTGTCTGATTCAATATGCCCAAACCTGGTCCATTTCACCTCACTAATGCCTAGGATATCAATCTTTATGCATTCCATTTCATTTTTGACAACTTCCAATTTTCCTAGATTCATATTTCTTACATTCCATTTTCCGATTATTAATGGATGTTTGCAGCTGTTTCTTCTCAATTTGAGTCATGCCTTGTCAGCACATGGAGGTCCTGCAAGACTTACTTTATCCATATCATAAAGGTTGGTTCTACTCTGATGAGGTAGCTCTTTCCCAGTCCTATTTTGAGTGCCTTCTGACCCAAGGGGCTCATCTTCCTTCACTGTGTCAGACAATGTTTCCAAGCTATTCGTAATCTTGCCCAGTAATGTATCAGACAGTGTTTGTGTACTATTCATAATGTTTTCCCTGGCCAATTTTTGAGAAGTGAATGGCCTCTTCCTTCTTGCTAGTCTGTCTTATTCTGCAAGCTGTGTTGAAACCTGTGCACCATGTGCAAGTGAACACCAGTAGCACAGTCTCTAGCCTCACAGCAATGTACAAGCCCCACAGGATGATAAACTGACAGACAAGTTTGTCTCCCTTAGCTGTTGGAAACCTCTGCACCCTCCCCTTACCTAATTCCTACCTGGAATCTGCCACTTTGTGGTCCCTGGCCATTCTCCTCCCTCCCTTTCCTGGTTCAAGGTGACTTGGAGCCTATCCTTGCCTCAACCCCTTACCTGAATCCTGCTGCTTCGGTGGTCCCCAGCTGCTCTGCTCCCTCCCTTTCCTGGCTATAGGGGGCTTGGGTTCCAGCCTTGCCTCTCATCCCTTACCTGGATCCTGCTGCTTCTATGGTCCCTGGCCACTCCACTCCCTCTCTTCCTCTCTTTCCTGGTGCACTCTCTCTCTCTCTCTATATATATATAGATATAGATAGATAGATAGATAGATAGATAGATAGATAGATATAGATATAGATATAGATAGATAGAGATGTAGATATAGATATAGATATAGATATAGATATAGATATAGATATAGATAGATACAGGTCTCCAAGCTAGAGACCAGGATATGAAACCAAATTTAATGACCACCTCTATTTTTTGTCACTGTTATTAGGTGCTATTGAGTCAGTCTCATCTTATAGCTACCCTACGTACAACAGAATGATACACTGCCTGGCCTGTGCTGTTCTCACAATCCTTGTTATGCTTGAGCCCATATTGTACCCACTATATCAATATGTCTCATTGAGCACCTTCCCCTTTTTCACTGACCCTCTACTCCACCAAGAAGCTCTGGTAGTGTAGTGCCTAAGGCATTTCACTACTAACCAGAAGGCTAGAAGTTCAAACGCACCAGCCACTCTTAGGAAGGAAGGTTGGGCAATCTACTTCCTTAGTGATACTGCCTTGGAAACACAAAGAGGGGTCACTGTGAGTTGGATCCGACTTAAAGGCAGTGAGTTTGGTTTTTGGTTCTTCTACTTTACCAAGTGTGATATCCTACTCCAAGAACTGGTCCCTTGTGACACATGACCTAAGTACAAGAGATGAAATCTGTCCATTCTCACTTCTAAGCAGCATTCTGGCTGTACTTCTTCCAAGACAGACTTGTTCGTTCTTCTGGCAGTCCATGGTATTTTCACTATTCTTTCTCAATGCTATAATTCAAATGCATCAATTCTTTTTGATCTTCCTTATTCATTGCCCAGTTTTCACGACCATATGGGGCAATTGAGAATATGATGGCTTGGGTCAGACAGACTTTAGCATTTAAAGTGACATCTTTGTTCTTTAACTGTTTTAAAAGATTTTTTGCTGCAAATTTTCCAATGGAATATATCACCTGATTTCTTAATCCCTGCTTCCATGAATGCTGATTGTGGATAAAATGAAAATGAAACCCTTGACAACTTCAGTCTTTTCTCCATTTCTCATGATGTTGCTTATTGGTCCCATTGTGAAGATTTTTGCTATCTTTATGTTGAGGTTTAATCAATACTGAAGGCTGTATTCTTTGATTTTCAGCAATAAGTATTTCAAGTCTTCTTCAGTTTCAGTAAGCAAACTTGTGCCATCGGCATACTGTAGTTTGTTAGTAAGTCTTCCTCCAATCCTGATGCTATTTTCCTCTTCATATAGTCCAGCTTATCGGATTATTTGTTCAGCATACAGACTGAACAAGCATGGTGAAAGGATAAAACCCTTACTCACACCTTTCTTGATTTTAAAACATGCACTATCCCTTTGTTCTGTTTGGATAACTGCCTCTTGGTCTATGTACAAGTTCCTCATAAGCAAGATGAACTGTTTCAGAATTCCCATTGTTTGTAATGTTATCCATAATTTGTTATGATCTACACAGTTGAATGCTTTTGCATAGTTAATAAAACATAGGTAAACATCTTTCTGGTATTTGCTTTCAGCCAAGATCCATCTGACCTCAGCAATGATATACTTCTGTGGTAGTTAAGGCATTAATTAGCAGAAGTGTAGTGACTCAGCCTCAAGGGTAGGACCATGGCCTTTAGGGATGGAATGACCACAGCTTCCTAGGTTCCAAAGAGTCAGACCTTCACCAACTTGGTTCTGGAGTGTGGAGCTTCTCGCTCATGTGGGCCAGTGGGATGGAGCCATAGCCACTGCCCAACAGTTAGGGGGCAGGGCTGCCATGCCCAAGAGGCAGAGGAATGGGGCCCACCAGGCCAAAGGGGTGACGTTGCCACTCAGAGGAACTAGGGGACTGGAGCCACCCAGTAAAGGAAAGCTGTACAGATGCCACCCAATGAGGATCTGTACAGGTACCAAGTTGGCAAGTGGGGGTGGAACTGTGATAGTTAGTGTTGCTGTCAATTTGGCTGGGCCTGGTTGAGTGCCTGGGCAGCTGGATGTGCTTATTTCCCATGGGGAGATTGGCAATCAGTCCCATGGTGGAATCTACTGGAGCAGCTGAGTAGCTGCTTTAGAGATGTGGTCTGTTTCTAGTATATAAGAAGTACCTTTGAGGAAGGTCTCTAGCTTTTTGGCACACTTGAACCCTCCATGTAGCCAAGTCTTCATTCAGCAGCCTACCATGCTCTACTGATCTTGAGACTTTTAATGGGCTTGAACCAATGGCCTGCTGTGTGGTTTGGTAATGTTGGGATTGTGCCTTTTCACTTGTCAACCTTCGGTTTGTCAGCCTCAGCAGCCAGCAGCTGCCTGAGAGAAGAGATGCCTCTAGCTTTGGGAGTAGGAGGCAGAGTTGAAGCCCAAGATCGAGGGGCTTTGACCAAGGCCCTAGAGCCTGGCACCTAGAACTTGAACTTCTATCCTCCAAAATTGTAAGAGTATAAACTTTTGTTTGTTAAAGCCATCCCATTTGTGGTATTTCTGTCAGAGCAGCACTAGGTACCAAAACTCCTTCATTCCACATATTCTCCTGAATCAAGTACGAATTTCTGGCAGTTCCCTGCCTATGCACTGATGCAATTGTTTTTTAAGTATCTTCGGAAAAATTTTACTTGCATATGATATTAATGATATTTTTTTGATAAACCTCGCTTTAGGTTTTCCTAATTGGTGTAGTGCCTAAGGTACTTGACTGCAAACCAGTAGGCTGGTGGTTCAGTCCGTCAGCCACTCCTCAGATGGAAGATTGGGCAATCTGCTTCCATAGTGATACTACCTCAGAAACCAAGGAGAGGTTGCTATGAGTCAGATCTAACTCAATGGCAGTGAATTTTTCATTACCAATAAGACTTTTCTCTACTTGTACTTGAAATGTCAAGCAATCCCATGAGTGTTTTGACCCAGATACATGGAGGATAGGAAATATCTGTGGAGTATTATGGTCTTCAGCTTAATCTAGTAGTCCTAGGGTCCTCTCCTTGCTTGAAAGCTATAGCTTCCATAGCCAAATTAATGGAAACTACTGCTGGTATAGTATTTGTAGCTTCCTAGACATATATGTCTCCCATGCTGCATCTGCCTTGTGTAACTTAGTCTTAACTCAACATTTATCAGGCAGCAGGCTCACCTCTTATGATATTCTCCTTCTGGTTTCTAATGTTAGATTACACTGTATAACTCACTTAAATCCAACTACTTCTTCATGCCAGAAATGAAAAAGATTTCCTTATGAGTGACTGTTTGGACTTAACTGAGCAACTTTTAAAAGCCTGAAAAGACTTAAAAGAAACCCCTTTAACAAATTCCAACCTAATTTTATATTTTATTTTTAGATAAAACCTACTCTTGCCAGCCACTATCAAGCTGGGTATGTTGAAGTCCTTGAGAAGAACTCTCACCTGAAGCCACCTCAGCTCAATAGGCTGAGTTAATCATTCTTACTAGAGCCTGCCAGTTAGCATCAGGAAAGTCTGTGAATATTTACATGGATTCAAGGTATTGTTTTGGAATTGTTCATAATTTTAACATGCTATGGAAACAAAGAAGATTATTACATCTTCAGGCAATTCTATTAAAAATAGAGCACTTATATCAGCCCCTTTATATGCTTTACTATTCCCTGCAGAAATTACTGTAATCAAAATAAAAGCTCATCAGCCAAGAGGAGTTCTTCAAACTGAGGAGCTCTATGGTAACAACCTCACTGATAAAACAGCCAAATGGACTACATCACAAACATTGACAGCCCTTGTTTTAATGAAACCTTATAAAAGGACAGGAGTTGATTTTCATGCTGCTTTATAACTGCTTTTTGATTACTAATAAGCAGCTCCTAAAAATAAAATAATGCTTTTGGGAAAAGTTGAAGCTATTAGCACCCCACCACCGAGTTATGGCTTGGACCCAGTGGGAAAATTGTTTTATCAAAATATTTACACCTTCCTAGCTCTGGTAGCATAGTGCCTAAGGCACTTGACTGCTAACCAGAAGGCTGGCGGTTCAAACCCACCAGCCACTCCTCGGAAGGAAGGTTGGGCAATCCTACTTCCGTAGTGATACTGCCTCGGAAACCCAAGGAGGGGTCGCTATGAGTCGGGGCCGACTCGACGGCACTTAACAACAACAACAACATAATTACATAGTGCCTAAGGCATTTGACTGCTAACCAAAAGGCTGGTGATTCAAACTCACCAGCCACTCCTTGGAAGGAAGACTAGGCAATCTACTTCCATAGAGATACCACCTCAGAAACCCAAGGAGGGGTTGCTATGATTCGGATCAACTCAATGGCAATGAGTTTGGTTTTTGGGTTTTTTTTATAATCTCTCTGGATTAACTCCAGAATTCTTGAAAAATGTCAACAATTAGTTTTAAAAGATGAAATAGAGATATGAGGAGAAGAGGATTGTTATCAAGATCCCAACACCAAGTTGTAGACTGGACCTAATGGAAAATTGGTCTTAACTAAACAGTGGTATATTCCTATGATGCAAGCCTTAATGATTGAAATTTTAAGGAAATATTGATGTGGCAAGTTTGTTTTGAAATGCTAACTATGTCACGAGTCATTGTCCTGTTTGTCCATGGTATAATCCTGGAAAACACTTCAAGGTGCTTCCCAGATAATAAATTTATTTTCTGGGCCTGTGCTTGGAGAGTAGATTTTATTCAACTCCCACTTTCAAATGGCTAAATATATATATTAGTAATGGTTTGCAGTTTTCACATTGGGTGAAGGCTTTTCCTAGCCTAAATGCTACCACAACCTTTGTAGCAAACAAATCATCTTAGAAATATTATACTTACCCAGGGAGCACCAAAAATTCTTTGTAGTGACTGAGAAACTCACTTCATCTGTCAAATTATTCAAGAATTATTTATCATTTTTCATGTTTACCAGAGATTGGATTGCCCCTATCATCCTCAAAGTGATAGTTAAGTTGTGTGTCAGCTTGGCTGGGCCTGGTTTTGAGGGGCTAGGCAGCTGGATGTGGTTATTCTCCATGACGAGATTGGTAATCAACTCCATGGTAGAATCTACTGGAGCAGCTGAGTAGCTGCCTTAAGGATGTGGTCTGCTTCCAATATATAAGAAGCAGCTGTGAGAAAGGTCTCTGCAGATTTTTTGCACACTTGGACCCTGCATGCAGCTGAGTCTTCATTCAGCAGCCTACCATGTTTCCTGCAGATCTTGGGACTGTCTCTGGACTTGAACTTGAAAGTGACCTGCCGTGTTGTTTGGTAATCTTGGGACTGTGCCATTTTATTTGTTGAACTTGGGGGTTTGTCACCCTCAGCAGCCAGCAGCTGCCTGAGTGACGAGACACCTCCAGCTTCAGTGGGCCAGGAGCAGAGGCAGAACTAAAGCCCAAGGTTGAGGAGCTTTCATCCAGCTTCTAGAGCTGGCACTTTGAACTCAGACTTCTAGCCTCCTAAACTGTAAGAGAATAAATCCCTGTTTATTAAAACCATCCACCTATTTGTAGTATTTTCTGTTAGAGCAGTACTAGAGAACTCTGGTGGCTTAGTGCCTAGGCATTTGACTGCTAACCAGAAAGCTAGAGGTTCAAATCCACCAGCCACTCCTCAGAAGGAAGATTGGGCAATCTACTTCCAAAGTAATACCATCTCAGAAACCCAAGGAGGGGTGGCTAAGAGTCGGATCAGACTCCATGGCAGTGAGTTTGGTTTTTTCATTTAGAGAACCAAAACACTCAATCTTCTAGTTTAGTAAACAGAACAATTAAAGCCAACTTGCTAAGCCTTTTGAAAGCTTAAGTGTACCTTTGACTAATGTCCTCCCTTTAGTTCTTTTGAATTTGAGATCCACACCTTTTGGATATCATAAACTCACTCTATATGAAACAGTTACTAGATCATCTGTGATCTTTCTTTATGTTGACAGCACTGATCCTAATATTGCACAAGCCATTTTATTAAACTATTGTCAGTTTTTAATGCATCTTGCTAAGAGTTATCACTCACAAGTTAAAAATTAGGAGACATATGTCCAGGAACCCCCTAGCATTCTTCCCAATGACCATGTATATTGGAAAAGACATCAACTAATGGTTACCTAATGCTACTCTGACAGGAATATACCAAAAATGGGATGGCTTGAAAAAACAGGAGTTTATTCTCCTACAGTTTGGAGGCTTTAAGTCTGAGTTCAAAGTTCCAGGTTCTACAAGCTGGGTGAAAGCCCCTCAATGCTAGGCTTTATCTCTGCCTTCTGCTCCCAGCCCACTGAAGCTAGAGGCTTTTCTTCACTCAGACAGCTGCTGGTGACTGAGGCTGACAAGCCCAAGGTTGACAAGTCAAAATGCATAGTGACAATGTTACCAAACCACACAGCAGGCCATTAAAGTCCATTGAAAGTCCCAAGGTTGGCAGAGCATGGCAGGCTGCTGAACAATGACATGGCTACATGCAGGGTTCAAGCATGCCATAAGCTAGAGAATGTTCCCCCAAGGCTTCTCCTTATATACAGGAAGCAGACCACATCCCTAGGACAGCTACTCAGCTGCTCACAGTAGATTCCACCATGGAGTTGATTAGCAGTCTCACCATGAAGAATACTACATTCAGTTGCCCAGCCACTCAACCAGGCCCAGCCAAGATGACACACAAATTTAACTACCATGGGAATCTTTAGAATTCCTTTGGAAAAGGCTATACCAACTTTTCACCCACCCTTGTACAGCCAAATTAGGAGTCAAATACTGGATCCTTTTGTCGCAACTGAAGAAAGCCAAACCAAACCCCCTATTTGAACTTCCAAACTCAGTGGAAAACCTGGTCTCAACTTTAAGTGTTTACCAGGCTAGAAGAAGACAACTCCAGGCATAACTAGCTGATCCCAAGATAACAGAATAACACCTCATGCAAGTTATTGACATTTTGGATTCTGCTTTATGATCATAACTATTCTCATGATAATTGCTGTGCTACATGAGGTAGGTCCTATCAGTTGGTGGTTCTGGTAATGCTAGTTATGGAAAATGTATTTTGTTTAATACTTACTGTATTTGAAGTGGTTTTATTTTACCAATTAAGTTTCATCTCTTGGTAATTTTTCTTTTTTCTTTGTATGCAACCCATGGAAGAAACAGTTTGTTTTATCATAGCTGTTGTTTTTTATGATATTTGCTTTGTTGCATTATTTTTTATTAGCTGTTCTTCATCATGAAACTCTTCTTAAATTATCTCTACTATCCATAATAGCAACTAGGGCTAGAAAAGAAAACACTTTGTTAGACTAGCTCAATTTGTAGCCAGTGCCAGAAATTTGGCTAATTCTTGGGTATGCTGTCCTCCTCTATGCTCAGGACATTCAAATTCTGATCCATTAGCCACCTCAGTATGGAACTATAGTCTTGTAACTAATGCCACTGTTAATTTTAAAATTACTGTTAATAGTCTTCCATGTTAGGTTATGGCATCCTCTTGGATTAGCAGCTGCATCAAAAGTACTATGTTTCAACCTAACACAAGTCTGGATTAAGCCAAACAAAGACCTCCTAGATATGAACAAGACTTAACTGACTATATTAAAGTCCTTTCAGAAAGAACTTGGTTATTCTGTAATTGTGGTAAACATCTCATAACACCCTTAAGATGATTGTCTATTTGTAATAATTCTTTAACTGAAAGCCAGTTAGAACAAGCTAATCAATCTATTCCTGTCCCACAAAAATAATTTGACCCCATGACTGGCTTGATACTTAACCCATGGATATATATTTTTATGTGGAGGTTCATAATTTCTTATATTCACTGACCCAAATCCCATTAATGGACTTTATGCTTGGGCACTACCCTGCATAAATGATTTTAACATTATAGGCCAATGTACAGTGAGTCTCTTTGGAATCCCTTTAAATGTCCACACTTATGATGAAACCAGGGAGCTCTGGTAGCGTAGTGCGTAAGACACTTGACTGCTAACCAGAAGGCTGGCGGTTCAAACCCACCAGCCACTCCTCGGAAGGAAGATGGGGCAATCTACTTCCGTAGTGATATTGCCTCGGAAACCCAAGGAGGAGTTGCTATGAGTAGGGTCCTACTCAACGGCACGTAACAACAACAACATGATGAAACCATGCATTGAGCGGAAAAATTGAACCTTTTCTTTTGCCTCAGAAGAGATAAAACCCCAGCAGACACATTAGGATGGGCAGATAACATGAAACACAGCAACCCCACTGCTAAACAATTAAGCCTCAAATGAGTGTTCTTCCATGCATTTTTTCCTTGGGCTGGTGTTGATCTTGAAAAAGTAGCATGAAATTGTTACTATGTCTCAAATAGCAAATGATAGTATGGACACCTGTTATTGATTAAATTATAATCCTCCCGAAATATGTGTTACTTTGGTTAGGCCACTATTCTCAGTATTATGCAATTATCCTCCATTTTGTGATGTTATAATTTTGCTATGTGTTGCAAATACTAATCTATATGATGTTAATAAAACAGGATACAATCCACAAGATTAGGTTGTACCTTCAGTCAATCCTTTCTGAGATATGAAAGAGATTAAACAAATGAGCAGAGATCACAGGGACCTGACTAATATGAAGAAAAAAGACCCTGGAGTGAAATGTGTCCTTTGGACTCAGGGTCCCCATACTAAGATATTCCTAAAGCCAGGGAAAGATTGATAAGAAGGACCTTCCTTCACAGCCAAGAGAAAGAGAATGACTTCCCCTGTAGCTGATGCCCTGAATTTGGACTTCTAAACTCCTAAGCAGGTAGTGAATAAATTTCTGTTTGTTAGAGCCATCCACTTGCAGCACAAGATGACTAAGACAATTCCCAACAGAAATCCTTAGAATGTCTGGCCAAAATTGTTTTCAATAATATAATTGTTTTCTATTTCATTCTAGTCCAACAAGGGGGTGCATGTGCAATTGCTAATATCTCTTGCTCCACTTGAATAAACACCTCTGGAGAAGTAGAACAAGATATCAATAGAATTCACCAACAAGTTTCCTGGTTGCTTTCCATTCCACCCATGACTGATTTCTCTTTCTTAGATTTTTAAACTGGCTTCCTGAAAATATCAGGTCCTGCCTATGCAATAGTTATGCAGGCTGAAATTATAACTATAATAATTATTGTAATAGTTATGTTGTTGTTGTTGTTGTTGTTGTTAGGTGTTCTCGAATCAGTTTTGACTCATAGCAATCCTACATACAACAGAACAAAACACTGTCTGGTCCTGCATCATCCTCATAATCATTGCAATGCTTGAGCCACTGTTGTAGTCACTGTGTCAATCCATCTCATTGAGGGTCTTCCACTTTTTAGCTGACTCTATATTTTTTCAAGCATGACATCTTCTTCAAGGAACAGTTCCTTTGAAAACATGACCAAAGAGCAAGAGATGAAGTCTGGCCATTCTAGCTTCTAAGGAAACTTCCAGCTATAATTCTTTCAAGACAGATCTGTTCATTCTTATAGCAGTCCATAGTATACTCAATATTCTTCACCAACACCACAATTCAAATGAATCAATTCTGTGCTCTTCTTATACACTGAACAGCTTTCACATGCATATGAAGCTACTAAAAAGAGAATGGCATTGATCAGGCACACCTTATTCTTCAAAGTG
>NW_006921614.1:11849838-11852411 GCF_000298275.1 Orycteropus afer afer
TTTTTTTTTTTTTTTTCAATTTTGTTCCACATTGTTTTCCCACTCTATACAGAATCTCCTACATAGATCTCCTTCTGAGTGGATGACAGTGGTAGCTGGACACCATTCTAGCTCCTCTGGTCTCACAGTCATATAGACTGATGATCACAAGTGTCCAGTCCCTTGCACTAACTGTTTCCAGGCATCATTGGTTTTCTTTATTCTTCTCTGTTCTGGATGAGGAAAGACCCATCATTGCACCTAGATGACTACTGCCAAGCTTTTAAGATCTCAGTCGCTACTTGCCAAAGTAGGATGTGGAGCAATGTTTTGGTTTGTTTGTTTGTTTGTTTGTTTCCTTGTGTTTTGGGTGAAAGTTTACAGAGAAAATTCACTTTCCATACAGCAGCTCACACACATGTCTCATGACATTGACTACAACAACTCCTCTACCGCTTCCTCCCAATAGTTACCTCTTCCCTGTGTCCATCTCTACATGTACTCCTGCCCCCTGAACTGTCTCCCTGTGCATAAGCAAACCTTCTTTCTCCCATGATTGTTCTCTCAAAGGAGTGTATGTACCTCAGGTAAATGCTCAACTCATATGTCTGTCTTTTGTTTGGCTGGAAGCCACAGGTGTGGGTTCAATTCCAGACCTGAAAGGCAGCTAGGTACCATAGTCTCAGTGGTTCCACCAGGCTTTATCAGACCAGCAAACCTGGTCCCCCCACCTTTTTTTCCCAAAAAATGATTTTGAGTTTTGTTCCACATTGTTTTCCCTTTCTATCTATCCAGGATCTTCTCCATAGATCCTCAACTGAGTGGTTGACAGTGTTAGCTGGGAACCAGCTAGTTCTTCTGGTCTCATAGTTGTATAGGCTGAGGATTGCATGGTGTACCAGTCATGAGGACTAATTCTTTCCACGAATCTTTGGTTTTCTTCATTCTTCTTTGCTCTGGATGAGGAGAGACCCATCGTTGCATCTAGATGGCTGCTTGCAAGCTTTTAAGATCCCAGTCACTACTTGCCAAAGTAGGAGGTGGAACAATGTTTTGCGTAGTATGTTATGCCAATTGAGCTTGATGTCCCCTGAGACTATGGTCCCAAGCCCACAGGTCAGTCCCTCTGAGTAGCTGGCTGTGACCAAGAAGTGACTACAACCTTGCCTCTTGTCAGCTCTACTATACCCCTTGGAATTCTTACTGAACATACAAATATACTTCTAGGACCATTGTCTGCCAATCCTATACATGGTCTTAAGTACACTCCCTGCTGCATAAACATGCCTAATAGTTCAGCCTGCCCACCCATCTATCCACCTGTATATCTATGTTTGTCTTCACTGACAACAAAGTACTATATGTGCAAAAGCATTCTTCTTTGTTGTCTGCACCTCCCATGTACCTCTATATGTCCTCCTCTTCCTCAATTCCACCATGTTGATCACTCACATTTGGTACATTGCCCTTCTCTTCACCCAAATCAACACTTATCTCTACCTATCTAACAGTGTTCCCTCCCCTCCCCTCCCACCCCTGGTAACCAACAAAGAAAATTTCCTTCCATATATAAACCATTCCTTGACTTTTACAATAACAGATTAATACAATATTTGTCCTTCTGTGATAGACTTATTTCACTCAGCATAATGTCCTCCATGTTCGTCCATATTATGTGGTGATTTGCAGATTCTACATTATTCTTCAGCATTTGACAGTATTCCATTGTGTGTATGTGCCATAGTTTGGTTATCCATTCCTCAGTTAATGGACACCTAGGTTGCTTCCATCTTTTGGCTATTGTAAATAGTGCTGCGATGAACCTGGGTCTGTTCTTGTCATGGCTCTCACTTCTTTAGGATATACACCTAGTAACAGAAGGGCAGGATCAAATGATATTTCTATTTCCAACTTTCCAAGGAATTGCCATACTGCTTTCCACAGTGGTTGTACATTTTACAGTCCCATCAGCAGTGTAGGAGAGTCCCAATCTCTCCACATCCTCACCAGAATTTGTTCTTTTCTGTCTTGTTGAACTTTGCTGTTAGTACTGGGGCAAGATGGTATCTCATTGTTTTGATTTGCATCTCTGCAAAATCTTTGATTTGCTAATGATCATGAACATTTCTTCATATGTTTGTTAGCTGTCTCAATATCCTCCTTGGTGAAGTGTCTATTTATGTCTTCTGCCCACTTTTTAATTGGATTATTTGTCTTTTTGTTATTGAGATTTTGGAGTTTTCTATAAATTGTAGAGACAAGTCCCTTGTCAGATATGTTATTGCCAAATAAACTTTCCCAATCTGTAGGTTCTCTTTTGACTCTTTTGGAGAAATCTTTGGCTGCACATAAAAATATAATTTTGTGAAGGTTCCATTCATCTAGTTTCTCTTCTGCTGTTTTTGTATTTTGTGTTATGCTTAATAGTCTATTTATGCCATATATTAGGAACCCTAAATTTGCCCCTAGTTTTTCCTAGAGGAACTTCATAGTTTTAGGTTTGACATTTAAGTCTTTAATCCATCTGGAGTTCGTTTTTGTGTATGGTGTGAGGTACAGATCTTGTTTCATTTTTCTGCAAATGGATATCCAGC
>NW_006921614.1:11866448-11868767 GCF_000298275.1 Orycteropus afer afer
AAAAAAAAAAAAAAAGAATAATGTTGGCTGTTGGTTTTGCATAGATGCCCTTTATTATGTTGAGAAATGTCCCTTCTATTTCTATTTTGCTGAGAGCTTTCATCAAGAATGGTTTTTGGATTTTATCAAATGCCTTTTCTGTATCAATTGATATGATCATGTGGTTCTTTTTCTTTGTTTTATTTATGTGGTGGATGACATTGATTGTTTCTCTAATGTTGAATCATCCTTGCATACCTGATATGAACCCCACTTGGTCATAATGAACATTTTCTTGATATATTGTTGGAGTGTATTGGCTAGGATTTTTTTGCATCTATATTCATGAGGGATATTGATCTGCAGTTTTCTTTTTGAGTGATGTCTTTGCCTGGATTTGGTATCAAGGTTATGCTTGCTTCATAAAGTGAGGTAGGGTGGATTCCATCCTTTTCTTTGCTGTGGAATAGTTTGAATAGGATTGGTGTCAGTTCTTCTCTGAATGTTTGGTAGAATTCTCCGGTGAAAACATCTGGGCCAGGACTTTTTTTGTTGGTAATTTTTTGATGACTTGTTCAGTTTCTTCTTTTGTTATGGACCTGTTCAACTTTTCCACATCAGTCTGTATTAATTTAGGTAAGTGGTGTGTTTCTAGAAATCTGTCCATTTCTTCCAGATTTTTAAATTTGTTGGAGTACTGTTCTGCATAGTATCCTGATAGTATCCTTTTTATTTCAGTTGGTTCTGTTGTGATGTCACCCATTTCATTTCTTATTCATGTTACTTGTATTCTCTCCCTCTTTTCCTTTGTTAAATATGCCAGTGGCTTTTCAATTTTATTAATCTTTTTACAAAACCATCTTCTGCTCTTGTTGATTTTTTTCTATTATCTTTCTATTTTCTATTTCATTGATTTCTGCCTGAATCTTTATTATTTCCTTTCTTCTGATGACTGTAGGCTTTTCTTGCTGTGCTTTTCCTAATTGTTGGAGATGTTGATTTAAAGAGTTGATTTTGGCTCTTTCTTCCTTTTTGATGTGTGCATTTATTTCCTTAATTTGGCCTGTGATCACTGCTTTTGCTGTGTCCCAAAGATTTTGGTATGTTGTGTTTTTATTCTCATTTGATTTAAGGAATTTTTCAATTTCACTTTTTATTTCCTCTCTTACCCAGTCTTTCTTAAAGAAGGTGTTGTTCAGTTTCCGTATGTTTATTTATTCTTTTTCTGTGGATCTTTCTATTGTTGATTTCTAATTTGATAGCATTGTGATCTGAGAAGATGCTTTGAAGTATTTCAATGTTTTGAAATTTATTAAGGCTTGATTTATGGCCTAACATATGGTCTATCATGGAAAATGTTCTATGTGCACTGGAAAAGAGTGTATATTGTGCTGTCATTGGGTGAAGTGTTCTATTGATGTCTATAAGGTCAAGGTGGTGAATTGTATTGTTTAGCTCTTCTGCATCTTTGTTGAGTTTCTTTCCAGTTGTTCTATCTTTCATTGAAAATGGTGTATTAAAATCTCCTACTATGACTGGTAGCATAGTGCCTCAGGCACTTGACTGCTAACCAGAAGGCTGGCAGTTCAAACCCACCAGCCACTCCTCAGAAGGAAGGTTGAGCAATCTACTTCTATAGTGATACTGCCCGAGAAAACCAAGGAGGGGTTGCTACAAGTCAGGTCTGACTTGATGGCACATAACAACAACAACATCTATGACTGTGGAGTCATCTATTTGCCTTTTCACCTCTTTTAAACTCTGATTTATGTATTTTGGGGCTCTTTCATTATGTCCATGAATATTTATTATGGTTCTATCTTCTTGTTCAATTGATCCTTTAATCATTATATAATGTACTTCCTTATCTTGTATGGTGGTTTTTATCTTAAAGTCAATTTGATCAGAAATTTATATTACCACTCCTGCTCTTCTACAGTTGCCATTTGCTTGATATATGTTTTTCCAACCTTTGATTTTTAGTCGATTTTTGTCTTTGTCTCTAACATGTGTGTCTTATAGACAGCATATTGATGGATTTTATTTTCTTATCCAATCTGCAACTCTCCATCTCTTGAGTGGTGCATTCAATTCATTAACATTCCGTGTAATTATTGACAAGTATGAATTGGTTGTTGTCATTTTGTTATGTATTTTTTCATGGTGTCCCTGGTTTCTTTGTTCCATATTATTTTCTGTGCTGAGCTCATTATGTTTCTGAATCATGTTATCATTTCTTTGTTGTTGTTATATTTAGTATTTGCTGAATATTTGTGCTTGTCCTCTTTTTTATTGTGATGTGAAGGTTTATCATTTTTCTTTGAGGTTACCCTGTGATTT
>NW_006921614.1:11869127-11878778 GCF_000298275.1 Orycteropus afer afer
TTCTTGGTTGAAAATTTTTCTCTTTCAGGGTTTTATATATACCATCCCATTGCCTTCTTGCTTGCATGGTTTCTGCTTAGAAATCAGAGTTTATTCTTACTTGTTGTCCTTTGTAACTTTTTTGTTTTTCCCATGTTACTGTTAGGATTCTGTCTTTTTCTTTGGTTTTGATAAGTTTCATGATGGTATGTCTTGTTGATTTTCTTTTGGGGTCTATCCTTTTTGGGGTTCATTGGACTTCCTCAATGGATGTTTCCCATCTTCCATCATATCACGGAAGTTCTCATCCAACAAATTTTGGACAATTTTCTCAGTGGTTTTATTTTCCTCTTCCTGTTCTGGAATTCCAATGACACGTAGGTTATTCCTTTTGATGGTATCCCACGTGAACCTTAGACTTTCTTTATTTTATTTTTATCTTTTTTTGTGATTGATCCCTTTCCAAATAAGTATTCAGGTATTCATCTTCAATCTCATTAATTCTATCTTCCATCGCATCAGTTCTACTCCTTTGCCCTTTCAATGTGTTATATATTTCTTACAGACAATTTAGTATTACTCTTCTCAATTTCTATCTGTAGATTTTGAATAATTTCTAATTTTTCATTTATTTTGTCATTTTGTTCTTGTATTGTCTTCCAAAATTTTTCTAGGTATTTGTCCGTGTTTTCCTTGATCTGTATCTCAATGTTTTGGAGATACCTAAATATAATTCTTTTGAATTCCTTGTCATGGCGTTCCAATGCTACTTCCTCAGGGATGTGTTCTGGGTCTGTGTCCTGCTCCCTTGTTTCTACCACTGTATCTTGCTTTTTTGTGTGGACTGTGATGGTCTGTTGTCTCTGAGACATTGTGACATTATTGTATTTTGATCTCTGTTAAATGTTTGTGAAAAGCAATTAAGGGTGAGTCAGACTCTTCTTGGTGGTTGTTTATCATAGGCCCTTTGGTGGAGAAGGAGGTGGTGACTCTTACTCAGTAAGTGAACCTGCAGGAGGTGTGAGTGTAGTTATGTCGTATGGAGATCTTTGCTGTCTCCCACTTAGTTAGACAAAAATAACAATTGAAAAACCATCAAAAAAGTAAAAGCAAATGGACAAAAAACACACTGTATAATCACAGGAACAGTAACCAAAAAAACACAATGGGAAAAACAAAACAAAAAACACCAAAATACTTGGGGAGAAGGCAATGAGAGAAAAAAGTGGAGAAGGAGAATAATGAAGAAAAAAATGGGAAAAATGCAAAAAGAAAAACAAGTGATGAGTTTACCCACAAGAAAGAAAGAAAAAATGGAACCAGAAACAGGGAAAAGAAAAAAAGCTGAAAACTAGAACCTGGGAAGGGAAGAATAAAGAATGATAATAAAAAGGACAAAAGTAATAATAATAGTAGTAGTTTTAAAACAGACAAAAACAAACTAAAAAAAAAGAAAAAAGAAAAAAGAATCTGAACAGGGTGGAGCAAGGCATTCAGGCTCTGTGAGAGCACACAGACTGGAATGGAATTCCTTTCAGCCTACAAGATGGGTGGGAGTAGGTGATGGCCACACCTCCATTCACCAAGAGGGCGTGGAGTATAAGAGTAACAAGGGGAATGTCGCACCTTTCTAGTAATTGGTGAATCTGGGATGTCTTTGCAGTTCCCAGCAAGGGGAGACTGTTCTTAAGTCCCTGGAACCTGGGAGAATGCTGTTGCTTTAAATATCCAGAATGGTCAAACTGCTTGTAAACATTCAAAATGGCTGTGCCCTCTGGAAAGGCAAAAGTCCATAGCTCAGCCTGCCTTCTTCACTGCTTCCCCTTTTATTCCCCAGCCACCAGAGCAGTCTTCCTTGCAGTCCCTGGCTAGCATGGCTGATTTTTAGGTTAATTCTCAAGTCCTACCACCACTTGGCAATAGCCAAGCTGTCTGTGCCGTCAGGATCACTGCCCGATCATAGCTCCATATATCTCCTTTTTTGGTATTTTCATGAAAATTCTTCTGCTAGTTGGAGTTTAGTCCACTTCTGTATCCTTCCCTACAAAGCTCAGGAGTCCAGGATTATCTTCTGTATCTGTGTTAATTGGTTCCCCTTTTCTTTGTTGAAGAGGGTCTGTGCAGTGTTTCTGCCTATTCCACCATCTTACTGGAACTCCTGGAGCAATGTTTGTGTGTAGTACGTCATGCCAGTTGAGCTTGATGTCCCCTGTGATCATGGTTCTGAGCCCACAAGTCCAACTACTTGCTCCCTCTGGGTAGCTGGCTGTGACCAAGAAGACTACAACCTTGTCCCTTGTCAGCTCTACTATATACCTTGGTATTCTTTGTTTTTTCTTCTCTCTCTCTCTTTTTTTTTTCTTTTTTATTGTTTACAGAGTAGAGTTTGTTTTACATTCAACATTTCATGTGTATTTAGTTTCACTCAACATTTACCATCCCCAAACCTAACCCTGTCTCTTTCCCTCCCTGCCCATTAAAACCCCCCATGCCCCTCATAGCTATGCACTCATGTGTGTCCTGAATTTCCTCCATGTGAATGTTGCACCTCTGGTTACCCATGGTCGATTGCTCCAAGGGTTGCTCTTCCATAGCGTATGTAGGTGCATCACCCTGGGTTGAGTGGTCTGTGTGTACGTCTTGTTTAACGTTGGGCTGAGAGCTAGCCCCTGGGAGTGAGTTTTATTCCAGGCTCAAAATGGAATCCAGGACCATAGTATTGGGGGTCTCACCAGACTCCATCCGACCAGTAATTCTGGTCATTATTTTGTTTTGGGATTTTGTGTCACATTTTTCCTTCCACTCTGTCCTGGGTCTCTACTTTTGATCCTTTCCTGAGTGGTTGGCATTGGTAGCCAGGCACCATCTAGTACTAGGGCTGATTGCTTCCAAATGCCCTTGGATTTTTGCATTCTTCTTTGCTTCTGATGATAGGAGACAATTGGCTACATCTTAGATGGCTGCTTGAAAGCTTTTAAGACCCTAGTTGCTACTCACTAATGTAGGATGAAGAACAAAACTTTATGTATTTTGTTGTGCCAATTGAGTCTGGGGGTCCTGCAGTACTATGATCCTGACTCAGTATATCTATTGGATCTCTCTGCCACAGTTCCTGGCTGTCTGTGAGGGATTACTCTTCATCTGTCTTCTGTTGTTTCTGTAAGGATTGTGGATATTTTGTATCACTGGTGTCTGTGCAAGATTAGCCTCAGTTGAATCTAACCTTGGTCTAGAGTATACTCTTGTTCACTGACCTCCATCGGATCTTCTCAGATGTTTATGTGTTTATCTGTAGCCTGGTGTTTGGTGTTAATGGTAATGCATTATTGTGAATATACTAGTTGGTATTAGCATCTGTCATCTGTATCTTATGTACACAGTTCGGTGTCTTCCCTTTTCTTAATGTTATCATGGTGGTCACAGACTCATTCTATACTATCCTTCCCCTGTACCTGGACGTTCTTAAAAAACATACAAATATGCTTGTAGATTCATCATCTGTCAACCCAATACACGGTCTTGGGCACATTCCCCCCTGCCTAGATATACCTGATTGTTCAGCCTGTCCATCCATCTATCCACCTTAGATCAATATTTGCCATTGCTGACAACACAGTATTGTATGTGCAAAGGGTTCATCTTTGTTGTCTGTATCTTCCATATACCTCTCTATGTCTTCATCTTCTTCAATACCACTGTGTTGATCACTTAGATTTGGTGCATTGTCCTTCCCTTCACACAAATCAATACTTGTCTCTACCTATCTAGCCATGTTCCCTCCTTTCCCCTCCCAACTCCAGTAACCAACAAAGTTTCCTTCCATGCATAAATCTTTCCTTGACTTTTCACAACAGTGGACTAAAACAATATTTGTATTTCTGTGATTGACTTGTTTCACTCAGCATAATGTCCTCCAAGTTCATCCACGTTATGCAGTATTTTGCAGATTCTACATTATTCTTTAGGGTTGCATAGTATTCTGTTGTGTGTATGTACCATAGTTTTGTTATCCAGTCTTCTGCTGATAAGCACATAGGTTGTTTCCATATTTTTTGCTATTGTAAATGCGATGATGATGAGCATCAGTGATGCATATATCTGTTCTTGTCCTGGTTTGCACTTCTTCAGGGTATATACCTAGTAATGGGATTACTGGGCCAAATGGTATTTCTAATTCCAGCTTTTTAAGGAATCGCCATATTGCTATCCACAATGGTTGTACCATTTTACAGTCCCACCAGCAGTGTATGAGAATCTCAATCTCTCCACATCCTCTCCAGCATTTGTTATTTTTTGTCTTGTTGAACTATGCTACTAGTGCTGGGGAAAGATGGTATCCCATTGTTGTTTTGATTTGCATCTCTCTAATAGCTAATGATCGTGAGCATTTCTTCATATGGTTGTTGGCAGCCTGAATATCCTCTTTGGTGAAGTGTCTATTCATGTCTTAGGCCCATTTTTTAATTGGATTGTTTGTCTTTTTGTTGTTGAGGTGTTGGAGTTTTCTATAAATTCTAGAGATCAGTCCCTTGTCAGATATGTCATTGCCAAATATTTTTTCCCAATCTGTAGGTTCTCTTTTGACTCTTTTGGAGTCTTTGGAAGCATGTGAAGTTTAACTTTGGGAAGGTCCCATTCATCTAGTTTCTCTTCTGCTGTTTGTGCCTGTTTAGTTATGCTTGATAGTCTATTTGTGCCATATATTAGGGCTCCTAAATTTGCCCCTAGTTTTTCCTTGAGGAACTCTATTGTTTTAGGTTTGACATTTAAGTCTTTGATCCATCTGGAGTTCATTTTTGTATACGGTGTGAGGTACAGATCTGGGATCATTTTTTGGCAAACAGATATCCAGTTTTTCCAGCACCCTTTGTTAAACAGATAATCTCTTCCCCATTTAATGGATTTTGGCCTTTTGTCAAAGATCACTTGACCATAGGTCAGTGGATCTATTTCTGGGTTCTCAGTTCTATTCCATTTGTTTATGTGTCTGTCATTGTACCAATACCAGGCAGTTTTAACTACTGTGGCTGTATAATAGGTTCTGAGATTTGGGAGTGTGAGACCTCCTACTTTGTTCTTCTTCCTCAATAATGTTTTGTTTATCTGAGATCTCTTTCCTTTCCATATAAAGTTAGTGATTGGTTTTCCTTATCCTTACAGAAGGTAGATGGGATCTGGATTAGGATTGCATTGAATGTGTGCTTTGGGTAGTATCGACATTTTCACAATGTTCAATGCTCTTATTCACGGGTGTGGTATGTCCTTCCATTTATGTAGATCTCTTATGGTTTCTTGAAGTAGTGTTTTGTGGTTTTCTTTGTACAGGTCTTTTGTGTCCCTGGTAAGATTTGTTCCCAAGTATTTTATTTTTTTGGCAGCTATTGTAAATGGTATTGATTTCCTTATTTCTTTTTCAACAATCTCTTTGCTGGTGTAGAGGAATCCAATTGATTTTTGGATGTTGTCTTGTATCCTGCCACTATGCTAAATCTATCAATTAGTTCCAGTAGTTTTTTTTTTTTTTTTTTTGCTGAGTCTCTTGGGGTTTCTCTATATAAGCTCATATCATCAGCAAATAGGGATAGTTTTAGTTCTTCCTTACCAATTTGGATGCCTTTGATTTCTCTTTATTGCCTTATTCCCCTCGTTAGGACTTCCAGTACAATGTTGAATAGAAGTGTGACAGAAGACATCCTTGTCTAGTTCCCCTTTGCAAGGGGAATGGTTTCAGTCTCTCTCCATTTGATACCTTCAATCTTCTTTTGATGCTTTCTGGATCATTCAATATTTTGCCTTCAATAGGCAAGAGTCCTTCATTATTTTTTCTTTCATCTTGAGAAAAGGAAAGCACATTCTTCTCCTTTGATTTTCCAACTCCAGGTCTTTGCACATGACATTATAATATTTTACTTTGTATTCTAGAACCACCCTTTGAAATCTTCTGTTCAACTCCTTTATTTTGTCATTTCTTCCATTTGCTTTAGATACTCTCAGTTCAAAGTCTCTCAGTTCAGAGTCTCAGTTCAGAGTCTCTTTCAACATCCCTTTTAGTCTTTCCTTTCTTTCCTGTCTTTTTAAGGAACTTTTGCTTTCTTCATATATGATATTTTTGATGTCATCCCACAACTCCTCTGGTCTTCAGTCACTGGTGTTCAATGTGTCAAATCTGTTCTTTAGATGGTCTCTTAATCCAGGTGGGATAAAATCAAAGTCATATTTTGGCTCTCATGGACTTGTTTTAATTTTCTTCAGCTTCAACTTGAACTTACATATGAGCAATTGATGGTCCATTCCACAGTCAGCTCTTGGCTTTGGTCTAACTGATGATATTGAGCTTCTCCATCATCTCTTCCCACAATTGTAGTTAATTTGATTCCTATGTATTCCTTCTGGTGAGGTCCATGTGTATAGTCATCATTTATGTTGTTGAAAAAAGGTATTTGCAATGAATAGGTTGTTGGTTTTGAAAAAGTCTATCATATGATCTCCAGCATATTTGTCTCAACAAGACATTATTTTCCAACTACTGATACTTGTTTTTTGTTTCCAAATTTCCCATTCCAGTTATCAGTAATTATCAATACATTTTCATTTCATGTTTATTCAATTTCAGACTGCAGAAGTTGGTAAAAATTTTCAGTTTCTTTACCTGTAGCTTCAGTAGTTGGTTCATAAATTTGAATAATAGTAGCATTACTGGTCTTCCTTGTAGATGTATGGATATTATCATAGCACTGGCAACATTGTACTTCCTGGTATTATTGACATGTTCTTTTTTTGATGAATGCAACTGCATTCCTCTTCATTTTGTCATTCCCAGAATAGTAGAACATATGATTGTCCAATTCAAAATGATCAACACCAGTCCATTTCAGTTCACTAATGCCTAATATATCAATCCTTATGCATTTCATTTCATTTTTCACAACCTCTAATTTTCTTAGATTCATACATTTTATATTCCACATTCTGATTATTAATGAATGTTTGCAATTGTTTCTTTCAGTTTTGAGTCATGTCCCACCAGAAAATGAAAGTCCCAAAAGCTGTACTCTAACCACGTGATTAAAATTGCCTCTGCTTTGAGGAAGCAGCTATCCCCCAGTTGTATTTTGAGTACTTTCCAACCTAAAGGCCTCATCTTCTGGCACTATATCAGATAATTTTCACTGCTATTCATAAGGTTTTTGGTGGTCAGTTTTTTTTCAGAAGGAGATTGTCTCTTCTTCTTCCTAGTCTGGACACTCCACTAAAATCCTGCTGGTATTTGAAACACCTGTAAAATAGCTTCCGGCATCACAGCAACATGCAAGCCATCACTGACAAATGGTGGATAGTGATTTTAGGTCTTATCAAATGCCTTTTGAAATGTCTTTCTAATATTTGTAATCAGTCAGCTCTTCCCTGTGTCATGCAAAGTGTTAAGTATTTCAAGGGAACTAGAATGTCAGTTGACCTTGCCCTTTAGAATGATCTCCTTTGACTACCAGATGATTCCCTCTAATCTAGCCCCACTCCACACTGCCTGTTAGGCCTAATTTATCCACCCTGAACATGAGGCCTATTAGCATGGTGAGGTGAAGCAAATAAATTGGATGCTGCCTGATGTCATTCTAATTAGCAGAATCTGGGGTCTTAAAAGTTTGCACCTGACGAGCTGTCATCTATAAACTTCAAGATAATCCTCTAGAAGAAAGGAAACTCAGTTTTGGATGATTAGTGCCCCTGGTGGGGGTTTAAGCAAAATGGGGAGATGTGTAGGATTACTTAAAATCTAAGACATTTCCAATTTCTCAATGGCTAAGACAAAATGCAAGCCAAACTCCATTCTGTTGGCTCTGAAGAGTATTCTGAAATTGAGGCATTCAGCATACCCAGGAATCACTGACTGAGATTGAATTGGACTCCATCTTAGCTCTAAAGACTCAATTTTTTTTCAGGCCCTGCTTCTGCTTTAAAGTGTTTAAGGATACATCAAAGTCTAGGATTCTTGGCATCATAAAATGAGTGATACAGGAACAAATAAAACTCCACTTTGTTGCACTTCTGCATCTGCTTTAAAGCTATAAACCTTGTATTAATTTTCAACAGTTTACTGAACAAGCAATGTGGCTGTGCTCATATAAGTCTGGGTAAGGCCAAGCTATGTTTCAACAAATCCGGGCAAGCCCAGGTAGAGTCAACTGTTCAAAATTTTGCTGAGAGTTTCCTACTTTTTAACTATAAATATCTATCCTCAGATATAGCAAACTGGAGCCCTTTATAACTGCTTGGTTGCTCTATACTATCCTAATTTGCAAATCTCTGTATCTTTCAATAAACTTCTCTTGCTTTTACTTTAAGCAGACTCCATGATTTTATTTAATGATGCAGTAAAATCTGTGAAGCCAGAATTTGTGTTAGGTAAAAAGGAAAATTCAAATATTCAAATATTTTCTTCTAAAAAGAGTGATAGAAATGTGAGAAGATTGCACCCTCTCAAAGGTGGAAAACTTTCGAGACTCAGAAAAAAAGGCAGTCTCATCAAGTTCCAGCTCTCAATTTTCACTGTATCTCCACCACCTTTTTTATTAGTTTGTTGGGCTGTGGTGGCTTGTGTGTTGCTGTGACACTGAAAGCTATGTCACCAATATTTCAAATACAAGTAGAGTCATTCATAGTGAACAGGTTTAAGATAGACTAGGAAGAAAGATTTGGTAAACTACTTAGCCAATGAAAGGATCTATTGATCTTTATCTCATTACCTGATGAATACCCTATGGATCACAACAGAATAATGCCCAATATAGTGCTGGAAGATAAGCTCACTAAGCTGGAAGGCATTCAAAACAGTGGCCCCAACAATGAACTTAAGTATACCAATGACCATGAAGATGGTCCAGGACCAAGCAACATTTTGTTCTGCTGTACTGTACATGGGGTTGACATGGGGGGAAGACAGAGAGGAAGGGAGGGCAAGAGAGAGAGAAAGGGAAGAAAATAGAAAGAAGAAGGGAGGGGAAGAGAGAGAGGTAGTATTTAATTTCTTTTTATTGCTTACTTTATTTCTCTTTTTTCTCTATGTCTTAATCTTATAATACAAAGAACCCTTGAGTCCCCTCCACTTTCCCATGCTGTCATTCTTACAACCAGTTCTTACATGATTTCCACCTCATCTTTGACTCCAAATCCAAATGAAATAGAAATCTACTGAGAAGTTTTTACTCATTTCTCAAATCTTTATCTGTTAACTTATTTTTGCTCGTAGCTCTCCGTTCCTTCACACTTTCTGGAGTGGTTTGGATCCATCTGAGACTTTCTCCACACTGCTGCTTTTAGGGCAAAGGGACCACAGAGTACTTTTCCTGTCCATGACCCACCAAACACACAGCCCCTGTTGGAGAAGAAGCTGGCTGGGTCCTGTCCATCAGCCTCTGAGCTCCCATGAGCTTTTGTTTCAAAGCCTTATTTAGAGATTCTCATTATGCCAATTTCTTCAACAAGGTTGATGACTTCATTACAATCATTAGTCATTTTATTCACTATAAACATGATCAATTTGTGAAAAAAAAATTACACAATCATGCTTTATCTTAAAGAAACTCATTGGAGGTGGGGCAAGATGGCGGACTAGGCAGAAGGATTGCACAGACCCTCTTCAACAAAGAAAAGGGAAACCAATTAACACAGACA
>NW_006921614.1:11895449-11896741 GCF_000298275.1 Orycteropus afer afer
CATGTTGCTGTGCCCATGCATAACCTCCATCCCTGCCACCATGGCCACTTTGTTCATGAGCCCATTGAGCAATGACAGGAGTAGCTGGGAAAAAATGATGGCTGGTTTCCACTGAACGTGTCATCCTGACTGTCCCCTCACAGAAGGGTGAGTGGAGGCTGGGGCATGGGCCTGGCTGTGCTGACACAGCCTGGAGGATCAGACATCACTGCTTCTCCCAGAGGAACTGAGGTCCAGGGCATGTTGTGGTACAGGGTGTCTGAGTCCTCACTTTAACGGCAGACACTGTTCTGGGTTGGCAATTGAGCTGGCATTGTAAATCGGCCACTCTTACAATAAGACTCTGTATTTGGGTTTTAGCTATATCAGCCCTGGTAGTAGAAGCTATAAGGCTTTCTTTCAAAGCACAGCTGGAAGCACTGAGGTCATTCATGCAGTGCTTAAGCCAAGACTCAACAGCTTTGAGCCCATCTCACTCTTCCACCAATTTATCCAGTGTAAGTAGGACTGACCAACCAGCTTCCCTATACTTCTCATACTGACAAAATTTCAGAAAAATATCAAATATCCGATCACCCAGAGTGTCACTTCTCACAAGTACATGATCTATTGGTGGTGCTATTTTGCGTATTAATTTTGCCACCTCACACCATGGATTAGTAGGGCTCTCTTTACTAGAAAATGCAGAGTCACTAGTGTCATCAAAATTAATCAAACTGGAGAACCAATCTAGGAAACCCATCCTTATGATTTTGTCTCTCTAGAACCACTCTGGGTACCAAATGTGTTAGACTGGGTTCTCTAGAGAAACACAAAATCCAGCAAAGCATATATATAGAGAGAGAGAGAGACAGAGAGAAAGAGAAATTTATCTTAGGAAAATGGCAACCAAACATATAGAAGCTGGCAAGTCCAAAGTCCCTGGAGGAAACTTTGGCCTGGCGGCAGCCTCAGCTTCTACAAGCACAGGGACCGAGCAATTCAAGGCTGGCAGGCAGTACACTGGTTGTTGACTCCAACAAAAGACGAATCCAAGATCTCCAGGCCGAGGGGTGGGCTGCTCCCTCATGGAAGTTTGTAGTCTGCACAACAGGGTTCCAATCCCTCAAAGAATGTATCTCTTCTCAGGATGTCCCTGGATATCTTGGAAGCAGGCCACACCCCTAGGGAAACTCCCCTTGGGCAGACTGGCCACTCAGAACACAGTCATCTGATCCCATCATAGGAACAACCACACAGAACTGGGGTCCAGCCAAGTTGACACACAGCTCCAACTATCACAACAACCAACC
>NW_006921614.1:11897546-11898330 GCF_000298275.1 Orycteropus afer afer
TGGTTCAACATTAGAAAAACAATCAACATCATCCACCACATAAATAAAACAAAGGAGAAGAACCACATGATCATATCAATTGATACAGAAAAGGCTTTTGATAAAATCCAACACCCATTCCTGATCAAAACCCTCAGCAAAATAGGAATAGAAGGGACATTCCTCAACATATTAAAGGGCATCTATGCTAAACCAACAGCCAACATTAATCTCACTGGGGAGAGACTGACCATTCCTCTTGAGAACAGTTACCAGGCAAGTATGTCTGCTATCACCACTTTTATTTAACATTATACAGGAAGTCCTAGCCAGGGCCATAAGGCAAGAAAGGGAACTCTAAGGCATCCAAATTGGTAAGGAAGAAGTCAAACTATCCTTATTTGCTGATGATACGATCCTACACCTAGAAAACCCAAGGGACTCAGTCAAAAATCTACTGGAACTACTTGAGAGATTTAGCATTGTGGCAGGATACAAGAACAACATCCAAAAATCAGTTGTATTCCTCTACACCAGGAAAGAGATCGCTGGAAAAGAAATAAGGAAATCAATACCATTTACAATAGCTACCAGAAAATAAATAAAATACTTGGGAATAAATCTTATAAGGGACACAAAAGGCCTGTACAAAGAAAACTTATGGTTTCTTGAAGTATGGTTTCAAGAAACCATAAAAGATATACATAAACAAAAGAACATCCCATGCTCATGGACAGGAAGATGAAACACTGTGAAAATGTCAGTTCTACCCAAAGCAATCTATACATTCAATGCAATCCCAATC
>NW_006921614.1:11899115-11902790 GCF_000298275.1 Orycteropus afer afer
ATCATTAGCTATTAGAGAGATGCAAAACAAAACAACAATGAGATACCATCTTGCCTGAGCACTAGTAGCAAAGTTCAACAAGACACAAAATAAAAAATGCTGGCAAGGATGTGGAGAGATTGGGACTCTCATACCAATGAAATAAATTGTAAAATGGTACAACCACTGTGGAAAGCAGTGTGGCGATTCCTTCAAAAGTTGGAATTAGAAATACCATTTGACCCAGCCATTCCATTACTTGCATACATCCTAAAGAAGTGAGAGCCATGATAAGAACAGACATATGCACACCCATGTTCATTGCAGCTCTATTTAAAATAGCAAAAAGTTGGAAACAACCTAGGTGTCCATCAACTGAGGAATGGATAACCAAACTCTGGTAATACATACAATGGAATATTATGCAACCCTACAGAATAATGTAGAATATGCAAAACACCACATAATGTGGATGAACATGGAGAACATTCTGCTGAGTGAAATAAGTCAATCACAAAAGGACAAATATTGTATTAGTCCATTATTGTAAAAGTCAAGGAACAGTTTATATATGGTAGGAAATTTTCTTTGTTGGTTACCAGGGGTGGGAGGGTAGGGTAGGGAACACTTAGATAGGTAGAGACAAGTGTTGATTTGGGTAAGCAGAAGGGCAGTGTACCAAATGTGAGTGATCAACATGGTGGCATTGAGGAAGAGGAAGACATAGAGCGTACATGGGAGGTACAGACAACAAAGATGAACCCTTTTGCACATATAGTACTGTGTTGTCAGTGAAGGCAAACATGGGTATGCAGTGGATAGATGGGTGGATAGGCTAAACTAGTAGGTATGTCTGTGAAGCAAGAAGTGTACCCAAGACCATGTACATGGTTGGCAGACAGAGGTCCTATAAGTTTATTTGTATGATCTGAATTCCCAGGTGTATAGGAGAGCTGACAAGGGACAAGGTTGTAGTCACCTATTGGTCACAGCCAGCTACCCAGAAGGACTGAGTAGTTGATCCCATGGACTCAGGACCATAGTCACAGGGGACATCAAGCTCAATTGGTATAACATATTAAACAGAACATTGTTCCACCTCCTGCTTTGGCGAATTGCTACTGGGATCTTAAAAGCTTGCAAGCAATCATCTAGATGCAACAATGGGTCTCTCCTCATCCAGAGCAAAGAAGAATGAAGAAAAACAAAAATTCATGGAAACAATTATCCCTGGCAACTGGAACACCATGCAATCACCAGCCTATACTACTCTGAGACCAGAAGAACTAGATGGTACCCAGCTACCACTTTCAACCACTTGGAGAGGGATCTGTGTAGGAGATCCTGGATAGAGAGAGAGAACAATGTGGAACAAAACTCAAAATCATTTGGAGAAAAAAAAAAGGGGGGTGGGGACCAGGTTTGCTGGTCTGATAGAGTATGTTGGAACCACTGAGACTATGGTCCTTAGCTGCCCTTCAGGTCTGGAACTGAATCCACACCTGTGGCTTCCAGCCAAACAAAAGACAGGTATATGAGGTGAACATTTACCTAAGGTAGATACACTCCTTGGAGAGAACAATCATGGGAGAAAGAAGGGCTGTTGATGCTCAGGGGACAGAAAACATGGAGGGATGGACACAGGGAAGAGGTAACTATCAGGAGGAAAAGGGAGGGGAACTGTTGCATTGTAGTAAATTGTGGTCAATGTCATGAGGCAAAGTGTATGTGAACTGCTGTATAGAAAGTGAATTTGCTCTGTAAATTTTCACCCAAATCTCAATAAAAAATTGTTATGGAAGCAGACTGCATCATTTTCTCCTATAGAGAGTGTCTAGTGAGTTTGAACCACCAACTTTTTGGTTAGCAGCCAAAATTATTTAATCACTGTGCCACCAGAATTATATCCCTCTAAAATGTGTTGTAAATCCTAACCTCTGTACTTGTGGATGTAATCCCATTTGGTTATAGAATTTTCTTTGTTGTTTTTATGAGGTCATTATCAGTGTGGGGTATGTTTTAAGTCAATCATCTTTGAGATATAAAATACAGCAGATTAGGCAAAGAGAAGCAAGGAAGCACAAATGGAAAAAGATTGTTCCCATGTGGAGATCACCAAGGAACTAAGGAAGAAAAGTTGCAAGATGCAAGGATTTTCCCCAGAGGGGACAGAGTGAGCCTTCCCCTAGAGCCAATGCCCTGAGTTTGGACTTCTAGCTTCCTAAACTGTGAGAAAATAAATTCCTCTTCATTAAAGCTACACACAGGTGTTTCTGTTACAGCAACACTAAGAAACTAAGACACATTAACCATTTTCTCCTACCCTTGTTTTTGTATAAACAAGCCTTGGTGGTGGTAGTTAAAGCTCTTGGCTGCAAGGCTGTTAACCAAAAGTCCTGTGGTTCGAACCCACAGCCGTTCTGCTGAAGGAAGATGTAGCAATCTACTTCTACAATGATTCATAACCTTGGAAACTATGAGGCTGTTCTACTCTGTCCTACAGAGTTGCTATGAGTCAGTATTGCTAGCAATGAGGTTTTTTTTTCTTTCTTTTGTTCTTCCTTTATATACCCAGTTGGCTTAATAAACCACTTATATATTTAGTAGTAAAAAAGGTAAATGTCAAACCATCTCCTGGCCAAACTACTACAAATTCAAAATTGGTAGAAATTTTACTTTATGCACATATGCAGTATCAAGTGGCCAGAGGACAACAAATATTCTTTTTGTGGGGCCCCTGTTTATGTAAGAGATCTGGTGGTGCAGGGCCTAAAGCATTTGACTGCTAACCAAACTCACCAGCCACTCCACAGAAGGAAGACAAGGCAATCTAATTCCATAAAGATTTACTCCCTTGGAAACCTAATAGGGGTCACTACAAATTGGAATCGACTCAATGGCAGTGGGTTTGCTTTTGTTTTTTTCTGGTGGCATAGTAAGGAGTTCTGGTGGTGTAGTAGTTAAGGCATTTGGCTGCTAAGCAAAAGGTTGGTGGTGGAACTCTCCAGCTGCTCCATAGAAGAAAGAGAGGCAGTCTGCTTCCATAAAGATTTACAGCCTTGGTAGCCCAATGGAAGTTATTATGAATCAGAACCAACTCAATGGAAGATGGCGGATTAGGCAGAAAGACTGCACAGACCCTCTTCAACAAAGAAAAGGGAAACCAATTAACACAGACACAGAAGATAATCTTGGACCTCTGAGCCTTGAAAGGAAGGGTATAGAAGTGGGCTAAACTCCAATTAGCAGAAGAATTTGCATGAAAATACCAAAAAAGGAGACAGACGGATTTGCGGACTGGCAGCAATCCTGAGCGATTGTGATGGCACAGTACAGACAGCTTGGAGATTCCAGAGTGGTGGTAGGACCTAAGAATTAACTTAAAAATCAGCCCTGCTGGCCAGGGACTACATGGAGGACTGCTCTGGTGGCTGGCGAATAAATGGAGAAGGTGAACAGAAAGGCGGGGTGAGCTGTAGATTTTTGCCAGTCCGGAGTGTGCTGCCATTTTGAATGTTTAAAAGCGGCTTGACTATTTTGGATATTTAAAGAGACAGTGCTGTCATAGATTCCTGGGGCTTAAGAACACATTCTGCTTTCCAGCAACCCCAAGGACACTCTGGAGCGGCAAGACTGAAAAGGTATGACATTATCTTGTTACTCTGATACCCCACACCCGTTTGGTGAATGAAGGTG
>NW_006921614.1:11903122-11905829 GCF_000298275.1 Orycteropus afer afer
CCCCTTTTTTTCTCATGGTTAACCCTGTTCCTTGTTTTTCTTTTTGCATTTTTCCCATATTTTTCCTTCATTATTCTCCTTCTCTTCCTTTTTTCTCTTAGTGCCCTATCCCCTGATATTGCAGGATTTCTTCTTCTTTTTCCCTTTTTTCTTTTTTTAGTTACTGTTCCTGTGTGATTACTTGGTGTGTTTTTTGTCCATGTGCTTTTAGTTTTTGATGGTTATTCAATTGTAATTTTTGTCTAACAGTGGGAGACAGCAACAATCCCCATAAGATACAACTACACCCACACCTCCTACAACTCCACTTAATGAGTGAGAGCCACTGCCTCCTTCTCCACCAGTGGGCCAACAATAAAAAACCACTAAGAAGATCCTGAATCACTGTTGGCTGCTCTTCACAAACAGTTAACAGACATCTAAATACAAAAACACCATGATGCCTCAGAGACAACAGACCATCACAGTCCACACAAAGAAGCAGGATAAAGTGGTAGAACCAAGAGAGCAGGATATAGACCCAGAACACATCCCTGAGGAAGAAGCAGCATTGGAACTCTCTCATAAGAAATTCAAAAGAATTATATTTAGCTATTTTCAAAGGATTGAGAGACAGACCAAATAAAACAGTGAAAAAACCTTAGAAGAATTTTAGAAGAAAGTACAAGAACAAAATGATGAAATAAATGAAAAATTAGAAGTGATTCTAAATCTACAGACAGAAATCCAGAAGATTAATACTAAATTGTCAGAAATAGATAACACGTTGGAAGGGCAAAGGAGTAGAATTGATGCAATGGAAGACAGAATTAATGAGATTGAAGACAAATACTTGAATACTTCTTTGGAAAGGGATCAATCAGAAAACAAAAATCAAAACAAAATGAAGAAAGCCTAAAGTTAATGTGGGATACCATCAAAAGGAATAACTTACATGTCATTGGAATTCCAGAAGAGGAAGAGAAAACAAAACCAATGAGAAAACTGTCCAAGATTTGCTGGAGAAGAACTTCCCTGATATGATGAAAGATGAGTATATATCCATTCAGGAAGTCCAACGAACCCCAAACAGGATAGACCCCAAAAGAAAATCACCAAGACACATCATCATCAAACTCATCAAAAGCAAAGACAAAGACAAAGACAAAGACAGAATCCTGAAAGCAGCATGGGAAAAACAAAAAGTTACCTACAAAGGACAGCCAGTAAGAATAAGCTCTGATTTCTCAGCAGAAACCATGCAAGCGAGAAGGCAATGGGATGGTATAAATAAAACCCTGAAAGAGGAAATTTTTCAACCAAGAATTATATGCTGTTGTTGTTGTTGTTATGTGTCGTCGAGTCAGACACGACTCATAGCGACCCCTCCTTGGGTTTCCGAGGCAGTATCACTATGGAAGTAGATTGCCCAACCTTCCTTCCGAGGAGTGGCTGCTGGGTTTGAACCAAAAGCCTTCTGGTTAGCAGTCAAGTGCCTTAGGCACTACACTACCAGATTTTGTCCCTCAAATATGATGGTGAAATTAGGAGATTTCCAGATAAGCGGAAACTAAGGGAATTTGTTAAAACCGGACCAACCTTACACGACATGCTAAAGGGAGTCCTTTGAATAGAGAACCAAAAATGACAAATAACTAATGACCATTAATACACAAGATGACATAACCCAGAAACCACAGGTATGGACTTATCCAAAGTAAAATGAGCTTACAAGATTGTAAACAGGGAACCAGAGACATCAACTGGCAAGTGAGGACAACTACAAACAAGAGGGAAAAGACTGTGTAGTTACAGAACTTCTAAATGGTGAGGAAGTTAAGGGAGTTGCAAGATGGACTGATATAAACTCGGGGAGAAAATTATAAATCATAGGGTAACCTCTAAGAAAAATGATAAATGTTCACATTACAATAAAAAAGAGGACAAGCAAAAATATTCAGCATATACTAAAACAACAGCAACAAAGGAAATGGTAACACATTCATATCAACTTGGAGGACATTATGCTGAGTGAAATATGTCAATCACAAAAGGACAAATAATGTATTAGTCTGTTATTGTAAAAGTTAAGGAAAGGTTTATCTATGGGGGAAATTTTCTTTGTTGGTTACCAGGGTGGGAGGGGAAGTGAGGGAATGCTGTTAGATAAAGATAAGTACTGATTTGGGTGAAGAGAAGGGCAATGTACCAAATGTAAGTGACCAATATGGCATCACTGAGGATGAGAAAGACATAGAGAGAGGTACATGGTAGGTACAGACAACAAAGATGAACCCTTTTGCACATACAGTACTGTGTTGTCAGTGAAGGCAAACATGGGTATATGGGTGGATAGATGGGTGGACAGGGTGAACTATTAGGTATGTCTATGAAATTCGGAGTGTATCCAAGAACATGTATAGAGTTGGCAGACAATGGTCCTCTAAGTTTATGTGAATGATCAGACTTCCCAGGAGTATAGTAGAGCTGACAAGGGCCAAGGTTGTGGTCACTGCTTGGTCACAGCCAGCTACCCAGAGGGACCGAGTGGTTGAACCTGTGGGCTTGAGACCATAGTCACAGGGGACATCAAGATCAATGGGCATAACATACTATACAAAACATTGTTCCACCTCCTACTTTGGCAAGTAGCGACTGGGATCTTAAAAGCTAGCAAGCTGCCATCTGGATGCAATGGTGGGTCTCTTCTCATCCAGAGCAAAGAATG
>NW_006921614.1:11906144-11913270 GCF_000298275.1 Orycteropus afer afer
ATACACTCCTTGGAGAGAACAACCATGGGAAAAAGAAGGGCTGCTTATGCACAGGGAGACAGCTCAGGGGGCAGGAGTGCATGGAGAGATAGACACAGGGAAGAGGTAACTATGGGGAGGAAGTGGGAGGGGAGCTGTTGCACTGTGGTAAACTGTGGTCAATGTTGTGAGACAAAGTATATGTGAACTTCTATATGGAAAGTGAATTTGCTCTGTAAACTTTCACCCAAATTGCAACTTTAAAAAAGAAGAAAAGAATCAACTCAATGGTAGTGAGTTTTGTTTGGTCTGGTATCTATATAAATAATTTGAGTCACCCCAAATCAGCCTGTTAGCATCATTCTGATAGCTACACCTACTTGGCCAGTGAGAGTAGTCTCACCAGATTACCATCTAGGGTAATGAGCCTATTGCAGTAAGGCCCAGACCTCTGGGCATGTGTTTGGGCCCACATGCAGAGATGTAAGGTAGTTGTTGGAGATTGTCCCAAAGAGCTGAAATGAGATCGAGTTCAGGGTACCCACCCCGACAACATTGCTATCCCTAGCCATCACACTCAGAGCTGGAGGCAGGGTTTTGGTTGTTTGGGTCAAAATGTGGTCTTGACACTTGATAAAGTGTGTGAGTACATGTTAAATCATATGTGAGAGCTAGAGAAATGGATGTAGAAAACTACATTGTTGAAACTTTCAGGAATACATCTCTGAAGTGATTGAACTTAGAATTGAATATCAAAAGAGAAAGCACTGCAGGGACTGCCAGTCCTGAATTTTGAGTATCTTTTCTAGGAACCATTTGCAATTCCTGTGTCATGCATCACTGTGATGTTTCCAAAGAATTCTACGTGCAATTGGATAGGGTAATTATTTTTATAGTATGTAAGGCACCCACAGGGTCTATTGAATTTTCAGCCAGAGAAGAAATATTTCAACCATATCTTTGAAGTTCAGAATAGCATAGCTTCAAGGTGTGAGGATCCATTTTTACACCTATGATAACATTACCAAAAAAAAATCAAAGCTCACTGCCATGGAGCCAAATCCAACTCATAGAGACCCCTTCTTGGGTTTCTGAGGCAGTATCACTATGGAAGTAGATTGCCTTATCTTCATTCCAAGGAGTGGCTGGTGGGTTTGAATCACCAGCCTTCTGGTTAGGAGTCAAATTCCTTAGGCATTAGGCTACCAGAGTACATTACAGACCATGGTAATTGGAACTTTGCAGAACAGCTGCTGGCCTTCACAGACACAGAGGGTAGGCTCTAGGTGTTCCACATGGTATGGAAGTGACCCTGCTTCTGTGTGTCCTCCAACCACATTTGTGGGTACCAGAGTGGGGCTGAAGCATGACATGGTGTTGCAGTGTGCTCCGGCTTTGCAGAAAGGAAGGGTCCCTGTGAACCCTTGGTGACCAAACCCTGAATTCCTGCTCCATGAGCAGTACACCCACTCCTGTGTGTGAAGCCTGGCCTGATCCAGAATAGCAGGGTCCTGGGGGGTCACATATTTAAGCATCCTCCTACAGAAAGCACTTGTTGGTGACTGTGTCATCCACATCACTCTCTAGAGCAGAACTGAGATTGCACAAAGCCCCATGATGCAGGCTCCAGGGCTCCAGAGTAGTGGAGTGGGTGAGGGGTAGTGGTCATTAGGAGTTTTTCCATATTTTCCTGATGTAGTTCTACCTTGTGCTCATGTCACATCTCCTAGACCCACAGGAGGGTCTCTTTTTGCTATCCCTAGCCTCAGTGACAACAGGGAGCATCAGTCAAATATTTGCCTTGGAGGAAAGTGCCTCCTGCCAGAGCTATGCCCTCATCAGCAGCACCCCCCACCCACTTGTGGCCAAGCCCAGGGCTAGTTCTGCCTTGGAGGGACCTTGAAGCCCACAGGTACCTCACAGGCTTCCAGCTAGTTCCTAGAAGGGAGATCCTCAGGCCTTCCAGAAAAGACATTCTTCTAAATTCTATGCAATGCAATATGAGCCACTGATGGGTTTAATCAAACCTACCAAAAAAAGTCTAGATGTTCCCTTGAGCAAGAAGCTTCATTCTAAGGCTGCTTCTGAGAGTTTTTCTCTGGAGAGGACATCCACTTCCCTTCTTATTTTAGAATCCACACGGCTCCCTCTTCCCCTCTTTCAAGCCCTTTTTCAAACATCTCCTCCTAGGGAGGCCAGTCCTGAGCACTCTGTTTAAAGATTCTCTTCTTCACACACATATTCACACACATTCACACTTGCATGCACTCATTCACACTCACACCCACTCATACATACTCACAGACATACTCACCCCCATTCACACTTACACATTCACACTTCCATTCACACACACAGACACACATCCCTACAGACATTCACACATTCACACACACACACACTCATACATTCAAATGCATACACTCATGCTCTCATACACTTACAAACACACCTACATACTCACATACACTCAATACCACGTTCCTAATCTTCCTTTTCCTGCTCTATTTTTTTAAGTCCTTATCACTTTAAAAAGCACTTATATATTGAATTCATTGTTTATAGTCTATCTCAGCACTGCTAAAATGATGTCCAGAGGAACCTGTCTTTTTTCACTAAATATACTGTAGTAGACTGAATCATCTCTCAAAGATACCAGGCTCTAATCCCTGGAACCTGTAAATGGTACCTTATTTGGAAAAGGTGTCTTTGCAGATGTGATAAAGATTTTGAAATAGGGAGATTATCCTAGATTATCTGAGTGGGCCCTAAATGTGTCCTTATGAGAGAGAAGCAGAGGGAGATTTTATACAAACACACAGAGAAGGCCATGTGACCATGGAGCAGAGAGAATTTCAGTGGTGCAGCAGTTAAGGCATTGGGCTGCTTACCAAAAGTTTGGCAGTTCAAACCCAGCAGTCACTCTACTGAAGAAAGATGAAGCAGTCTGCTTTCGTAAAGATTACAGCCTTGGAAACCCTATGAAGGAAACCCTACGCTATGCTACAGGGTCGCTATGAGTAGGAATCATCTCAATTGATGGCTGTGGGTTTGGTTTGGTTTAGGTCCTTGGAGTTACGTGGCCACAGGCTAAGGAATGCTGGCAGACACCAGAAGCTGGAAAAGGCAAGTAATGGATTCTTCCTTCGAGTCTCCACAGGCAGCTCTGATGCTAGTTTGATTTCTTCCTTTTTTTTTTCTTTTTATTGTGATATGGGTGAAAGTTTACAGAGCAAATTCCTTTTCCGCTCAATAGTTCTTACACATTTTGTTTTGTAATATTGACTACAATCCCCACAGTATAACAGCTCTCTTCCCACTTTTCTATATGTCCTTATTTCCTACCTTCTGAGCTTTCTCCTTGCCTAATGCTACTCTTCCAATCTCCAGAGTCTGATTGTTCTAAGGAGTGCACCTCTCTGTTGTAATTGTTCACCTTGCAGCCCTGCCTATTGTTTAGCTTAAAGTTAAGCCACAGAAGTGAGGATAATTCTAGGTCCAAGGGTGACTAGCAGCCTTAGTCTCCTGGATTTCACCAGTCTCTATCAGACCAATAGTCTTTTTTATGATTTTGAATTTTTTAATATATTTTTCTCCCAGTCTATCTAGGATCTCCAATTTTGATCCCTTTCTGAGTGGTTGGCAGTGGTTGTTGGGCACCATCTAATTATTTGGGTCTCAGGGCCATATAGGCTGAGGTTCCCATGGGCCATTAATCTCTTTGATTTCCTTCACTCTTCTCTGCTCTGGACAAGGAGCGACCAATAGTTACACCTTAGACGGCTTGTTCACAAGCTTTTTAGACCCCAGTTGCTGCTCACCAAAGTAGGATATAGAACAATGTTTTTGTGTACTATGTTGTGCCACTTGAGCCTGATGTCCCCTGTGAACATGGTCATGCAGGACCAGTGATTCACTCTCTCAGAGTATTTGATTGTGGCTAAGAAGTTATTATAACTTTGCCCCCTGTTCACTCTGGTACATATGTGGACATTTTATAGCACATACAAGAGCAGATATAGAAATATCATCTTCCTAACCTGTGTATGTTCATAGGTATGTTTCCATGTGCCTACACATACTTGATCATCTTGCCTATTGAGCTATGTATCCATCTGTAGATTAATGTTTGTTATTATTTATAATGCAGTATTATTTATGTAATACTGTTTACCTTTGTTGTCTGTACCTCTTGTTTGCCTCTCCATGTCTTCCTTTTCCCTAGTGACATTGTGCTGGTCACTGGCTTTTGTTATATTGCCTTTCCCTTCCCAAATCAATACCTGTCTCTTACCTAGCTAGCAATTGTTCCCTCCCATCCCTGAAAAAACAAAAACAAAAACAAAAACTCACTGCCATTGAGTCGATTCTGACTCATAGCAACCCCTCCTTGGGTTTCCCAGGTGGTATCTCTACAGAAGTAGATCACTACCAGAGCTCCCATCCCTGGTAACCAAAAAAAAAAAAGTTTTCTTCCATGTGTAAACCTTTCCTTAACAGTTTTATAACAGTGGACTCAAATAGTGTTTGTCCTTCTGTGACTGGCTTATTTTGTTCAGCATAATGTCCTCCAAATTCATGAACTTTATGACAGGTTTCATGGATTCTTCATTATTCTTTAATGTTGCATAGTATTCCATTGTGTGTATTAGTTTGGTTACCCACTCATTCATTCATGGGCACTTACGTTATTTCCATCTCTTTGTTATTGTGAATAGTGCTGCAATGAACATGGGTGTGCATGTATCTATTCATTTCTTAGCTCTCATTTCTTTAACATATATATACCTAGAAGTGGAATTGCTGGATCAAATATTTCTCTTTCCAATTTTTTAAGTAAGTATCATACCATTTTCCGTAGTGATTTACCATTTTACAATCCCACCAGCAGTGTGTGAGAGTTCCAATCTCACCGCACCCTCGCCAGCATTTTTTGTTTTCTGTCTTGTTGAATGTTGCTAATAGTGCTGGGGTGAAAGGATATCTTGTTTTGATTTGCATCTCTCTAATGGTTAAAGATCATGAGCATTTCTTCACGTGTTTGTTGGCCACCTGAATATCTTCTTTGGTGACGTGTCTTTTCATGTCTTCTGCCTGTTTTATATTGGATTATTAGTCTTTTTGATGTTGAGGTGTTGAAATCTTCTATAAATTTTAGAGAGAAGTTCCTTGTCAGATATGTCATTGCCAAATATTTTTTCCCAATCTGTAGGCTCTCTTTTTACTCTTTTGATGTACATAAGAATTTCTTTTTTAGGAGATCCCAGTTTACCTTCTGTTTTTTGTGAATGTCTGGTTGTGTTTGATAGTCTATTTATGTCATAAATTACGGCCACTAATTTGCCTCTATTTTTTTTTTCTTTTGATGACAATTATAGTTTTAAGTTTCACATTTAGGTCTTTGATCCATCTTGAGTTCATTTTTAGTATGATATGAGGAATGGATCTTGTTTCATTTTTCTGCAATAGATACCCAGCTTTGTCAATACCATGTGTTGAAAAGACATTTAATGGGTTTTGGCACTTTTTCAAAGATCAGCTGTCCATAGGTGGATGGATCTATTTCTGGATTCTCATTTCTGTTCCACTGGTCCACTTGTCTGTCATTGTACCAATACTAGGCACTTTTGACTGTCGTGGCTGTGTAGCAGGTTTTAAGATCAGGGAGCGTGAGACCTGCTTTGTTCTTATTCTTCAGTAGTACTTTGCTTATTCGAGAATGCTCCTTTCCATTTAGTGACTGGTTTTTCCACGCCCTTAAAGAATGGATGGAGTCTGGATTGGGATTGTGTTGAATCTATACATTGCTTTGGGTAGTAATGACATTTCCATAATGTTCAATCTTCCTATCCATGAGCATGATATGTTCTTCCATTTATGTAGGTCTCATAGCTTCTCGTAGTAGTATTTTGTAGTTTTCTTTATATAGGTCTTTTGTGTTCCTGGTAAGATTTATTCCTAAGTATTTTATCTTTTTGGTAGCTATTGTAAATTATATTGTTTCCCTATTTCCTTTTCAGAAGTCTCTTTGTTGATGTAGAGTAATTCAACTGAATTTTGTATGTTGGTCCTGTATCCTGCCACTTTGCTGAATCTTTCAATTAGTTCCAGTAATTTTCTTGCTGATTCTCTTGGTTTTTCTTAGTTTGTGTTAGTTTATGTATAAGGTCATAACATGTGCAAATAGAGATAGTTTTACTTCTTCTTTGACAATTTGGATACATTTTACTTCTCTTTCTTGACTTATTTCCCTGGCTAGGATTTCCAATACAATGTTGAATGGAAGTGGTAATAGAGGGCATCCTTGTCTAGTTCTGGTTCACAAGGGGAATGCTTTGAGTCTCTCTCCATTGAGAATAATGTTAGCTGTTGGTTTTGCATATATGCCCTTTATTATGTTCAGTAATTTCCCTTCTATTCCTATTTTTCTCAGAGTTTTTATCAGGAATGTGTTGGATTTTATGAAATGCCTTTTCTGTATCAATTGACATGATCATGTGTTTCTTTTCCTTCATTTTATTTATGTGATGGATTATGATGATTGTTTTTCTAATGTCGAACCAACTTTGCATATCTGGTATGAAACCCATTTGGTCATAGCATATTATTTTTTTGATAGAGTGTTGACTTCTATTGGCTAGGGTTTTGTTGAGGATTTTTGTGTCTATAATTATGAGAGCTATTGGTCAGTAACTTTCCTTTTTAGTGGCATGTTTGCCTGGTGTTGGTATGCTTGCTTCATAAAATTAATTTGGGAATATTCTATCATTTTCTGTGTTCTGAAATAGTCTGAATAGGATTGTTGTCAGCTCTTCTCTGAACATTTGGTAGAATTCTCCATGAAGCTGTCTGAGCCAGAACTTTTTTGTTCATAGTTTTTTTGTTTTTGTTTTTTTTTAATGACCTGTTCAATTCCTTCTTTTGTCATGAGTCTGTTCAAATTTTCTACCTTAGTTTGTGTTAGTTTCTTGTTGCTGTTATATGCCATCGAGTCGGCCCCGACTCATAGCAACCCCCCCCCTTTAGGTAAGTAGTATTGTTCTGGTTACCTAGTGCCACTCTGACAAGAATAAACCACAAATGGGATGGCCTTAACAAACAGGAGTTTATTCTTACAATTTGGAGGCTTTAAGTCCAAGTTCAAAGT
>NW_006921614.1:11913650-11924686 GCF_000298275.1 Orycteropus afer afer
CCCACAATGGAGTTGATTGCCAGTCTCATCATGGGGAATAACTACCACCAGCTGCCCAGCCACTCAACCAGGCCCAGCCAAGTTGACACACAAAAATAACCACCACTATTATGTTTCTAGAAATTTGTCCATCTTTTCTAGGTGTTCAAATTTGTTTCAGTACAGCTCATAGTATGTGGATATTATCCTTTTACTTCAATTGGTTCTGTTGTAACATTGACAATTTCATTTCCTACTTATATTATTTGCATCCTCTCCTTTTTTTCCTTCCTTTAATTTGCCAGTGGTTTTTCACTTGTCTTAATCTTTTCAAAGAACCAACTTGTCATCTTGTTGATTCTTTCTATTGTTTTTCTGTTTCATTTATTTCTGCTCAAATCTTGATTAATTCTTTTCTTCTGGTGACCACAGGCTCATTTTGCTACTCTTTTTCTAATTGTTGGAGATATTGCACTAAAGTAATGAGTTTGTCTCTTTCTCCTTTTTTCTTTTTCTTTTTTGGTGGAGAAGTATTCCTTTATTTATTTTAACTTTTTATTGTGATTTGGGTGAAACTTTACAAAGCAGATTTGTTTTACATTCAACACTTCATATACATTTTGTTTTGTGACATTGAATAAAATCCCCACAACATAAAATCTCTCTTCCTTCCTGTGGTTACCCTTCCCCTATGCCTTCATTGCCCATGCATTCCTGTTTTCCTAGCTTCTCCTGCCTAAATGTGCCCTTCTGATCTCCCATGGTTGATTGTTCTAAGGAGATCATCTGCCTGGTGTATGTAGTTGTTCTTCTCCTAGGACTATTGTTTGGTTGAGAGTTAAGCCACAAGAGTGAGTTCAGAGTGTGACTAGGGGCCATCATCTGGGGGTTTTACCAGTTTCTATCTGATCAGTAATCCTGGTCTTTTTTTTATGTTTTTGAATTTTTTTCCACATTTTTTCCCCTCACTCTATTTGTTGTTGTTGTTACGTGCCGTCAAGTCAGACCCATCTCATAGCGACCCCTCCTTGGGTATCCGAGGCAGTATCACTACGGAAGTAGATTGCCCCATCTTCTTTCCGAGGAGTGGCTGGTGGGTTTGAACCACCAGCCTTCTGGTTAGCAGTCAAGTGCCTAAGGCACTACGCTACCAGAGCTCCCCACTCTATCTAGGATCTCTAATTTTATCCTTTTCTGAATGGTTGGTATTGGTAGCTGAGAACCATCTAGTTTTTCTGGTCTAAGGGTCATGTAGGCTGAGGTTCCCATGGTTCATTAGTCCTTTGGACTAGTTGTTTCCATATGCCTTTGATTTTCTTCACTCTTTTTTGCTCTGGATGAGGAAAGACCAATTGCTGTACCTTAGATGGATAACAAGCTTTTCAGACCCCAGTCACTACTCTCCAAAGTAGGATGTAGAACTGGTGATATAGTGCCTAAGGCATTTGACTGCTCACCAGAAGGCTGGTGGTTCAAACCAACAAGCCACTCCTCAGAGGGAAGGCTGGGCAATCTACCTCCATAGTGATACTGCCTCAGAAACCCAAGGAGAGGTCGCTATGAGTTGGATCCAATTCAACAGCAGTGAGGTGAGGTGGTGAGGTATGTTGAACTAAAATGTCATCTCCTTGCTTTCTTGCTTACATGGCTTCTGATGTGAAATCAAACTTTAGTCTTATTGGTTGCCCTTTTTCCCATTTTGCTTTCAGGATTCTTTCTTTGTCTTTGGTTTGGTGAGTTTGAAAGTCCTGCATTGAGCTCTGGAGCTGCCCCAGTGCTGTTGCAATGCCTCAGGGAGCAGGATATTTCAAAAAACTTCTGGGATCTAAATTTTCTGATGGTGGTAGCTGCCTTGGGTAAGGGTCAATAATACTTCAGCAGGTGTGAGTGACCTACTGGGGTAATGGTAATATTCTTCAAGAAACCTATCTATTAAAAAGAATCTTTCAGGGTTTTTGTTTTGTTTTGTTTTGTTTTTGGATGAAACAATGGTTAGTCTCTTTAAAGGGAGCACCAACATCAGCTTCAATTCATTGACATAAACAAAACCAAAAATCTCTTTAGAGTTCCAATGCTTTCACACCCTTTCTCCTGGTTTCACTGTTCCAGGTAAAGAAAGTAAGAGGTAGCTATGATGTCATGAACTGAGTCCAACTTTTAAAATTCCAGACTTGCTCTACCTCTATCACTAAACAAATTGTGTGTCCTTGAGCAAGTCACTCAACTTCTCTGATTCCTTATCTCACAAATGAAGGTCTTGGAGCTAATCCAACTCATGTATACTGACCCAAGCCCTGACTCAGAGTTGCTTCTCACTGGAGCAAGTTCCCTCATCTGGAAAATGAAAACAAATGAGCTCGCACCAGGCACATGACTCTGTGGGGTTCCCTTTCCATCATTTGGTTTGTGTTTCTGCCTAGTGCCTGTCAGGAGGCTCCTAATAGAGACTCTCTCAAGGTGGAGAAGTAGCTAGGAAATTATGTCTGTGAGGCATCCACCAGGACCCTCTGTCCTATTTAAGAGAAATGTCCCTAGGGATCTTTAATGAGCTCTTTCTCTATGTTTCATCTAGAGCTTGCAACAATCTTATGTGGTAGATATTTTGATCCTATCCTATGGATTAAGAAACTTGGGTTCAGATAGGTCCAAAGAGGTTAAATAAACCTTAACTTATAGAGGTGGGATTCTGACTGCAGTTGATTTGACTCCAAATCCAAGTCCAGCTATGGCTCTTTCTGCTACCCAGAAAAGGTGTTTCTACCTTTAAGCCAGGCAAAAGGCCTCCTCTACTGATAGATGCACCTTTCCACCACCAGCTCACTGAGTAATGTCTTGACTGGGTCTTTTGTTGGCTACTCAAAGATGTGCAGTGACCCTTGGAAGTAGGATCTGCAAAGTAGAAGGTGATCAGCTTTAACATTAAACCAGTTGCTATCAATTCTGACTCATGTGAGTCAGAGTAGGACTGTGTTCCATAGGATTTTTTATGGCTGTTGTTTCCGAAGTTGACTGTCAGGCCAAGGCACCTCTGGTTGAACTTGAACCTCTATCCTTTCAGCCTAGAACCTTAACCATTTGCACTACACAGGGACTACTATCTCTAATTTGAGGTCAGCCTTTTCACTTGAAATAAGAGCAGGTGAGAACACTAGGATACACTAATAATGCCCCTTCCCTATCCAGCATAAAAAACCAAAAACCAAACTCACTGCCATTGAGTCAGATCCTACTCATAGCAACCCCTCCTTGGGTTTCTGAAACAGTATCATTAGAGAAGTAGATTGTCCCATCTTCCTTCCAAGGAGGGGCTGATGGGTCTGAACCACCAGCCTTCTGGTTAGCAGCCAAATGCCTTAGGCATTACACCACCAGAGCTCCCCTATTCAGCCTACAGAAGGGCAAATACATGAGAAGGAGGAAATGGGCACCTCCATTCCACCTGCTGACCTCGCTGCTCCATCCTCACCCTTCTGCTTCCAACTCCCATCAAAGGACTTTCAGAAACCTCTCCTACAATCACATCTTCCCAGGTGGGCTATTTGGAACATGGTTCAGTATTCATCGGTGAGATGAGGAGAAAGGTCTCAGTCCATTCAGATTCTCAAAGTAACCTGGGAGTTGGCAGGACAGGTGCTGTTGCTCCCATTTCATAGGCCTACAGACTTGCCCAAGATCTCAAAGCTAACAAGTGTTACAGTCAAGGCTTAGCTCCAAGTCCTCTTACATCTTGGCTCTTTCTACAATAAGACACCTCAGTGACATTCTAGGGAAATGGTTTGTGGGGTTTGGCCTTCCAGGTTGCAGAGCAGCAGCTCTCCGAGCCTGGTATGGACTAGCAGAAGCACTACCAAGAGCTAGTGAGAAACAAAGATTCTTAGCCCCACTCCAGACCTATTCAAAACTCTGGAGGTTGGGCCCAGCAGTCTGTTTTCACAGGGGATTCAGATATAGGCTAAAATTTGAGAACCACTGGTTGATTATGGCGTGCCCTGGATAACCTTGGGATCTAGGATTTATAGCAATGAGACTTGAGCTCAGAGACATCCTCATGCTCACAAAAGTTTCCAAACTCCATTTGGCAGCAAGCACTGACAAGTAGCCCAAGAATATGCATATGTGTACATAGTAGAGGTGGTGGGGGCAAACAGAAGAAGGTCCTAGTCCCTGTAAGAATATGCTGTTTCCCCTATGAGAATTGCAGCAGACAACCTAGTGGAGGGACCTCCCTTGTCAACGTCCCCAGGGGAGGTGTAAACACAGAGAACACATGGACAAACAGAGACCAGAGGTAGACCAGGGCAAAGGTGATGGGCAAGACAACAAACAGCTGAAATCTGAAGAGCTCACAATAAGCTGCAGCAGACCTGAGCCACCTGGTGCTCTGGCAGTGGATGTGTGGTACCCAGGGTGCCAGCTACCTTGGGAGACTTCAGACAGAACAGGTGAAGGACATAAACACCTGTCTTCGAGGCAGAAACATGCAGCCACATCTGTCCCTTCATGCTTTGCTTATTTCAGAAAGAGCTTAGTCCTCTGCACTAGGGTCAAGATACAGTTGGGAACAGGCAGTGCTGTTTGGGATGTAGGGTGGAGGTGAGGGTGCTTTGGAACACCATTCCAGAGCGTCTTGTCAGAACTCCTCCAAGTGGGGTGATAATCTGAAATGCCACTCTTAGCAGACATCAATTGATGGTATAATGACACCCATTATATTTTCCACAAAAATGTAATGCTTAGATAAAATAATAAAACATATTTTAAAATGTTTTTATTTCTCAGTATAAGGTGATTTAAAAAAAACAGTATCTTCAACAGTTGCTTATCTTAAGTCATTAAGTCAGAGGACAGTTCTTTCCCACATATTCTAGAATAACATGAGATCTCACAGTTTGTTTTATAGTCCACCTCACAAATGAAAGCAAAAGAGGAGGAAGTGGTGATGCTGTTGGACTCACTGTATGGTGGAGTGATTCTACCAGGACAGGTTCACTAATCCTCCCAGGGACCAAGATGAGGATGGTGCTGAGAACAATTTAGAGCACTTCTGCTTGCAACCACTTCTTTGTCATTTCATCTTTACAAAATATGTCACAATGTGTGCTATGAGATCACATAGGAACATGATCAAGGCAAGGAGCTCTTTGTAGACTATGCTTTTCCCTTTTATCTTATGAGAGATTTTGTTGTTTTTATATTTTAAATTTCATTGGTACATTAAATATCATTAGTTTAAATGTTCATAACTTGAGAAATAACATGAGGAATAGTAACATTAGGCAGCTTAAATTAAGATAATTAATTCTAACAGTAATGGAGAAGAATTTCCAGGAAGACTGCTGTGTAATTTTTATTTTGAAAAGAGCAGAAGTTGTGGACAGAAATAGAGTGGGAAAGGAAGGGAAAAATGGCTGTGAACAGACTGAGAAGTAGATCTCTAGGTCTTTTTTTTTCACCAGTGCCTCTGATTGGACTTGAATCTGCAACCTTTTGTTTAGCATCTAAAACCATTTTTGCTACTCAGGAATTCCTCACTCACAGGTAGCTGCTATTTATTTTATAGACTCAGTGGCCTTCTTAGAATAGTAACATAGACACAAAAGAATGAGGATCCGTAATACCCAGGGGAAGTTTTCCACTTCCCTTATCCCTTCCAGTAACCAGCAGTCCAGAGAAGAGAATGACCTTGGAAACAGTTTTTGGAGCTAAGAGGTCATGACCTCCCACTGAAGAGGTACCCTCCCTGGGAGGCAGACAGGACTGTGTGAGCTGTTTAGCCACTTCCTTTCCCATTGACTACCAGTATTATAAGGCACTTGACTGCTAACCAGAAGGCTGGTAGTTCAAACCCACCAGCCACTCCTCGGAAGGAAGATTGGGCAATCCTACTTCTGTAGTGATACTGCCTCGGAAACCCAAGGAGGGGTTGCTATGAGTTTGGGCCAACTCGATGGCACATAACAACAATAATTATACTGAGGCTACAAGACTCCAGGCAGGAGACATAAATGCCTCCTTTAGTCTCAACTCTACTTTAAGGAATTAATTTACTCCTCAAAAAAGACCACAGAAGGAATTCAGTAGGTCAAGCAGGAATGCCTTTAAGGAGAGACATTTTTCATGCATTTTCACTGGCTCCTTAAACCTAGAATGAGACCTGCTGTTTTCCAACAAGAGCTCCCAGATTTCTGCCCCTACCTCTCTGCTGAATGTTGGTGGGAGTGGCTGGAAAGTGAGAGACTCTGTAGCAGCAAAACATTTTGAGTATACCATGTCCAGTAAATATTTTTGGAGAACGAAAGAATGAATGTCCAACCAGGTCAAAGTTGACTTGGTGGCCATCTTTAAAATTGTAGAACTGATCAGATCAGACACACCTGGTTCCATTTCAGTGCCATGTTTAGAAAAGTTGTTGAGTATACTTACCTTTTTAATCTTCATTTGCATTTATTTCTTCACTAATACTACTTTTAACATAAATAGATTGAATTTAGGTTCAATAGATTGAACCAAAATCTCACTTCTAAGCCAAATTCTGGAGAGAATTGGTCTTACAGGCTTTATAGTTTCCAAGCCTTTTCATTATGACATTTTAACCTAACATCAAGCTTATCAAGAGGAGACAAGGTTTTATTAGATAAGAATTTATGTTGTTCAAACTTGTTTTTTGAACATTTTCTGTGGAAGTAAAACAAACAGGAGAAATACCAGTATATACCAGTGTATAGCTTTCTAAAACAATACATAATGAGACCTAGTTTACCAAGTGTTATCCTTAAAAATAAAACTCTTATTCATTTCTCATATAAAGTTTTATTAAACTCTAGAAGTTAGTGCCATTTGTTCTTGACACAAGATTTATATTTGTGTAGACTATGATGGATAACTAGTGGCAAGAGACCTGGATCTTGAACTCTGTATTTAGGACCTCAAGCAAATTACTTTACCTCTCAGACTCTTTAGTTTCCTTCACTGTGAAATATGGTGTGTGGGGGTAGGGGTGGGAATCTATCTTGTAGTATAGTACAGGGCATATTATAAGCACACAACAAATGGTAGCTGTCATCACTTTTACATCAGCTTTATTTTTCTGTAAATTGGAAAATAGTGGAAAAATGACAGGGAATTTTTCTATACCAACTTCACCCTAAATTATTTTTTCTGGTCTTAGAGATTAAGAACTCATCAAGAACAAGGAAAGGAAATGAAGTCTTCATTCATATTTATATAAATAAACAAATCCTTAGTTAATTACTGTTGAATTTTAGATGTACAACTCTTCTCCAGAAGCCCAGTTTTAATTTCCTGAGAATGAAAAATGCAAGGGCCTTCTCTGTACCCATTTGGAAAATGTAGGATGTGGAAAAAAAAAAAAAAGAAAAAGCCCTTAAAGTATTTACATGAAGTTTATTTTTCTCTACTGATGGCTCATATTTTTTGGTGATTTTGTCTATCACACTAGTTAAGGAGGAAATAATCAGTTACAACTCATTTCAAATCTTTCCCTAGATATTTAATTACATTCTATTTAGGCTCAAGGATCACTTCATTAATATAAATGAAAACAATAGAATATCAGAGAGATTTTCAGAAGGGTATACTATGTTTATTAGTAAATAGTAAATAGCTCTACCTGGTCCTTAGGAGTATTTTTCCTTACATTCTAGTATATACTGGGGGCCCAGAACTCCTTTATCATCAACAAACCTCACTGAGTGCCTCCTCACTGAGCACAAACCTCTGTTGACTACAGCTCTTCTTAGACCTGTACCTCATGTTGACCAAGAAAAGATGAGAAAGAAAGCCTTCTCTCAGAGGAGGGTTTCTGGAAGACAGCATCTGAGATGAACCTAATAATGCCTCCCCTGACATTCACATCTTTGTGTGTCCTCTTCCACACTGTACCAGGGTTTGTTGCATGACCAGTAGAATACAACATTAGTTATGGTATATCACTTTAGAGACTAGATTATAAATGAGCTTGTGGCTCCTGCCTTGTTCTTCCTCAAATAATGCATGCAAGTTGCCACACAGAGAAGTCCACATGGTGGGTAACTGAGGCCTCTAGCCAAGAGCTAGGGAGGAACTGAGACCTACTGCCACATTCATGTGTGTGAGCTTGGAAATAGACCCCACAACTCCAGTCAAGCCTTCAGATGACTGCATTCTTGGCTGACAGCTTGACTGCAAACTCCTGATAGACCCTGAGCCAGAATCACCCAGCAAAGCTGTTCCCACATTGACTTTCAGAAACTGTGAGATCATAAATACATGTTATTTTAAGCTGCTAAGTTTTTGGGGAGAAAAATGGGCAACTATAAATAACTAAGGAGCTCTGGTAGTGTAGTGCCTAAAGCACTTGACTGCTAACCAGAAGGCTGGCAGTTCAAACCCACCAGCCACTCCTCAGAAGGAAGATGGGGCAATCTACTTCTGTAGTGACACCACCTCAGAAACCCAAGGAGGAGTCGCTATGAGTCAGGTCCGACTCTACGGCACATAACAACAACAAACATAGATAACTAACAAAAAGGTATGATTTCATTAAGAAGGTTGACCACAAACTACATGGTGGTTTAAGAGTCAAACAAGCAGCAGAAACCAGAGAGGATCAATGTTCAGGAAAGAAAATAGATGATAGATAGATAGATAGAAGATGATAGGTAAATAATGATGATGATAGATAGATAGATAGATAGATAGATCAAAGCTAGCTGTGGAAGTCCACTAAGAATACCATGGAGAAGCTTGCTGGTATAGTGTCTATTCAAACGAACTCTCTTTTATTCTTCTCTAAAGCCCAGAGTCATTCTGGCCAAGGGCTTGCCAACAGGGCTGATGTTTGACTGGTATCCTCTGCCATGACTGTATTGTTGTAAAAATGTTGAAATCTGTCTGTACTAGTTAATAAACAACTTCCATCCCAAGGCCTTTGATTATTCTTTCACCTCATCCCCACCAAACTCTGACCCTGTGGTAGCTGCAGGGTTAATGCATAGCACAGAAGAAGTATCCAGGATCCTAATCCCATGCCCACATGCAATACTAGCATCTGAATCCCTGGCAGTGCCACACCTTGGCTGTACATGGTGGTCCTATTACTTCTTCTTCTTCTATTTTTTTTTATTGTGATTTCGATGAAAATTAACAGAGCAAATTCACTTTCCATACAGCAGTTTACATACACTTTATCTCATGACATTGACCACAATTCACCACAATGCAACTGCTCCTCTCCCACTTCCTCCCAACAGTCACCTTTTCCCTGTGTCCATCCCTCCATGTACACCTGCCCCCTGAGCTGTCTACCTATGCATAAACAGCCCTTCTTTCTCCAATGATTGTTTTCTCCAAGGAGCGTATCTACCTCAGGTGAATGTTCAACTCCTATGCCTGCCTTTTGTTTGGCTGGGAGCCACAGGTGGGGGTTTGATTTCAGACCTGAAGGGCAACTAAGGGCCATAGTCTCAGTGGTTCCACCAGGCTCTATCAGAACAGCAAACCTGGTCCCTGTTTTGTTTTTTTCCAAATGATTTTGAGTTTTGTTTCACATTGTTCTCCCTCTCTATCCAGGATCTCCTACAAAGATCCCCCTCTGAGCCATTGACCGTGGTAGCCAGGCACCATCTAGTTCTTCTGGTCTCATAGTAGGATTGTATGGTGTACCACTCACTAGGACTAATTCTTTCCATGAATCTTTGGTTTTCTTCATTCTTTGCTCTGGAGGAGGAGAGACCCATCGCTGCACCTAGATGGCTACTTGCAAGCTTTTAAGATCCCAGTCGCTACTCGACCAAGTAGGAGATAGAACAATGTTTTGTGTAGTATGTTATGTGTGTTATGCCAATTGAGCTTGATGTCCCCTGTAACTATGGTCCCAAGCCCACAGATTCAACTACTTGATCACTCTGGGTAGCTGGCTGTGACCAAGAAGTGACTACAAACTTGTCCCTTGTCAGCTCTACTATACACCTGGGAATTAATAACATATAAATACACTTCTAGGGCCATTGTCTGCCAACCCTATACATGATCTTGGTACACTCCCTGCCTCATAGGCATACCTAATAATTCAGCCTGTCCACCCATCTATCCACCCATATACCCATGTTTGCCTTCACTGACAACACAGTACTGTATGTGGAAAAGGGTTCATCCCCATGTACCTCTCTATGTCTTCCTCTTCCTCAATGCCACCAAGTCGATCACTCACATTTGGTACGTTGCCCTTCTCTTTACCCAAATCAATAGTTATCTCTACCTATCGAACAGTGTTTCCTACCCTACCCTCCCACCCCTGGTATCCAACAAAGAAAATTTCCTTCCATAGATAAATCTTTCCTTGACTTTTACAATAACAGACTAATACAGTGGCATCAGTAATTTTACTCTGCTTTGTCTTTTCCAGGCAAAACATGTGCTGATTCCCCAATCATTCCCCATCCAACACACTTTCCAGTGTCTTCAATTCCCTGATATTATTCTCCTAAATGCAGTTTGTCAGTGGCTCTCAGTGGCTGTCAGTCACTCTTTTATTTTATTTATCAAAGACAATATTCACCCGTGGCTGAACTTTTTTGTTCTTGAAGCTGTAGATGGAGAAATTCATCAAAAGCAAAGGAAAGTTGGGTAATGTACTTCCATAGTGATACTGCCTCAGAAACCCAAGGAGGGGTCGCTATGAGTCGGAGCCGACTCAACGGCACATAACAACAACAACAACAACACTAGTGCTGGGGCAAGATGGTATCTCATTGTTATTTTGATTTGCACCTCTCTAATAGCTAATGATTGTGAGCATTTCTTCATATGTTTGTTGACCACCTGAATATCCCCCTTGGTGAAGTTTCTATTCATGTCTTCTGCCCATTTTTAAAATTGCATTATTTGTCTTTTTGTTATTGAGGTTTTGGAGTTTTCTATAAATTCTAAAGATAAGTCCCTTGTCAGATATGTCATTGCCAAATATTTTTTCCCAATCTGTAGGTTTTCCTTTGACTCTTTTGGAGAAGCCTTTGGAAGAACCTAAAAATTTAATTTTTAGAAGGTCCCAATCATCT
>NW_006921614.1:11926051-11936244 GCF_000298275.1 Orycteropus afer afer
TGAAGATTTTTGCATATATATTCATGAGGGATATTGTTCTGTAGTTTTCCTTTTGAGTGATGTCTTTGCCTGGTTTTGGTATCAAGGTTATGCTTGCTTCATGAAATGAGTTGGAAAGATTCCATCCTTTTCTATGTTTTGGAATGGTATGAATAGGAATGGTGTCATTTCTTCTCTGAATGTTTTGTAGAATTCTCCAGTGAAACTGTCTGGGTCAGGAATTTTTTTGTTGGTAATTTTTGATGACTTTTTCGATTTCTTCTTTTGTGATGGACCTGTTCAACTTTTCCACATCAGTTTGTGTTAGTTTAGGTAAGGGATATGTTTCTAGAAATCTGTGCATTTCTTCCAGATTTTCAAATTTGTTGGAGTACAGTTCTTCATAGTATCCTGATACTATCCTTTTTATTTCAGTTGGTTCTGTTTTGATATAACCTATTTCGTTTCTTATCCTGTTATTTGTATCCTCTCCCTCTTTGACTTTGTTATATTTCCCAGTGGGTTGTCAATTTTATTGATCTTTTCAAAAAACCAACTTCTGGTCTTGTTGATTTTTTGTTTTGCTTTTCTATTATTTATTTCATTGATTTCTGCTCAAATCTTTATTTTTTCCTTTCTTCTGGTGACTGCAGGCTTTTCTTGCTGTTCTTTTTCTAATTGTTGGAGATGTTGGCTTAAAGTATTGATTTTGGCCATTCTTTTTTGATGTGTGCATTGATTGCTATAAATTGGCCTCTGGTCAATGCTTGTGCTGTGTCCCTAAGATTATGGTATGTTTTGTTTTCATTCTCATTTGATTCAAGGAATTTTTGAATTTCAATTTTTATTTCTTCTCTTACCCAGTCTTTCTCAAGGAGGGTGTTGTTCCATTTCCATGTGTTTAGTCTTTTTCCGTTGATCTTCCTATTATTGTTTTCTAATTTGATAGAATTGTGACCTGAGAAGATGCTTTGCAGTATTTCAATGTTTTTCAATATATGAAGGCTTGCTTTGTGGCCTAACATATGGTCTATCATGGAAAATGTTCCATGTGCACTGGAAAAGAATCTATATTGTTCTGTAGTTGGGTGAAGTGCTCTGTAGATGTCTATAAGGTCAAGTTGGTGGATTGTACTGTTAGCTCTTCTGCATCTGTGTTGAGTTTCTTTCCAGTTGTTCTATTTTCCATTGCAAGCGGTGTATTAAAGTCTCCCACTATGACTGTTGAGTCATCTATTTGCCTTTTCAACTCTTTTTTAAAAGAGTCTGATTTATGTATTTTGCAGCCCTTTCTTTGGGTCAATAGATACCTATTATGGTTATATCTTCTTGTTCAATTGATCCTTGAATCATTATATAATGTCATTCCTTGTCTCGTATGGTGGTTTTGTCATAAAATCAATCTGATCAGAAATTAATATTGCCACTCCTGCTCTTAAACTGTTGCTATTTGTTTGATATCTTTTTCCAACCTTTGATTTTTAGTCTATTTTTGTCTTTGTCTCTAAGGTATGTCTCTTGTAGACAGCATATTGATGGGTTTTGTTTTCTTATCCAATCTGCAACTCTCCATCTCTTGAGTGGTGCATTTAATCCATTAACATTCAGTGTAATTATTGACAAGTATGAATTGGTTGCTGTCATTTTGTTATGTGTTTTTTCATGGTGTCCTTAGTTTCTTCATTCCATATTATTTTCTGTTCCGAACTCATTATGTTTATGAATCGTGTTATCATTTCTTTTGTTGCTGCTGTTTTAGTATATGCTGAATATTTGTGCTTGTCCTCTTTTTTTATCGTGATGTGATAGTTTATTATTTTTCTTTGAGGCTACCCTGTGATTTATAATTTTCTCCCTGAGATTAGAACTGTCCATTCTATCTTGTAACTCTCTTGACTTCCTCACCATTCAGAAGTTCTGTAACTACACAGTACTTTCCCTCTTTTTGGTTTGTAGTTGTCCTCACTTGCCAACTGATGTCTCTGGTTCCCTGTTTACAATCTTGTAAGCTCATTTTACTTGGATATGTCCATAGCTATGGTTTTTGGGTTATGTCACCTTGTGTATTAATGGTCAGTTGTTCTTTGCTATTTTTGGTTCTCTGTTCAAAGGACTCCCTTTAATATGTCTTGTATGGTTGGTCTGGTTTTAACAAATTCCCTTAGTTTCTGCTTATCTGGAAATCTCCTAATTTCAACATCATATTTGAGGGACAATTTTGCTGGGTATATAATTCTTGGTTGAAAATTTTTCTCTTTCAGGGTTTTATATATACCATCCTATAGTCTTCTCGCTTGCATGGTTTCTGCTGAGAAATCAGAGCTTATTCTTACTGGCTGTCCTTTGTACATAACTTTTTGTTTATCCCATGCAGCTTTCAGGATTCTGTCTTTGTCTTTGGTTTTGATGAGTTTGATGATGATGTGTCTTGGTGATTTTCTTTTGGGGTCTATCTTGCTTGGGGTTTTTTGTACTTCCTGAATGGATATATTCTCATCTTTCATCATATCAGGGAAGTTCTCCTCCAACAAATCTTGGACAATTTTCTCAGTGGTTTTATCATTCTCTTCCTGTTCTGGAATTCCAATTACACATAGGTTATTCCTTTTGATGATTTTCCACATGAACGTTAGGATTTCTTCATTTTGTTTTGATCTTTTTTCTGATTGATTTCTTTCCAAAGAAGTATTCAATTATTTGTCTTAAATCTCATTAAATCTGTCTTCCATTTCATCAATTCTACTCCTTTGCCCTTTCAATGTGTTATCTAATTCTGACAATTTATTATTAATCTTCTGGATTTCTATCTGTAGATGTAGAATCATTTCTAATTTTTCATTTATTTGGTCATTTTATTCTTGTATTTTCTTCCAAAATTCTTCTAGGGTTTTGTTTATATTTTTCTTGGTCTGTCTCTCAATTCTTTGAAGATATCTAAATATAATTCTTTTTAATTTCTTATCAGGAAGTTCCAATGCTGCTTCTTCCTCAGGGATGTGTTCTGGGTCTCTATCCTGCTCCCTTTATCTTGTATCCTGTATCCTACCACTTTATCTTGCTTCTTTATGTGGACTGTGATGGTCTTTTGTCTCAGAGACATCATGGAATTGTTGTATTTAGATCTCTGTTAACATATTGTGAAGAGCAGCCAAGGGTGAATCAGGCTTTTCTTGATTGTTGTTTATCATTGGTTCATTGGTGGCAAAGGAATTCGTGGCTCTCACTCAGTAAGTGAAGCTTCAGGACGTGTGGGTGTAGTTTTGTCATATGGGGACTCTTGCTGTCTTCCACTCAGTTAGACAAAAATAACAATTGAATAACCATCAAAAAAGTAAATGCAAGTGGACAGAAAATACACCATGTAGTCACACAGGAACAGTAACCAAAAGAGACAAAAGGGAAAAAGAAGGAGAAAAAAAAAAAAAAAAAACCCTGCAATATCTGGGGAGAGGGCAATAAGAGAAAAAAAGGTAGAGAGGGAGAATAATGAAGGAAAAAATGGGAAAAATGCAAAAGGAAAAACTAGGAATTGGGTTAACCATGAGAAAGAAAAAAATGTTATCAGGAACAGGGAAAAGAAAAAAAAGCTGAAAACTAGAACCTGAGAGGAGAAGAATAAAGAATAATAGTAAAAAGAACAAAAGTAATAATAAGAGTAGTAGTTTTAAAACAGACAAAAACAAACTAAAAAAAAAACAGAAAAAAATAATAATAAAAAAAAAAATTGGGGCAGAGCAGGGCAGGGCACCCAGGCTCCGTCCAAGCACAAAGACTGGGATGGAATTCCTGCCAGCCCAGAAAGTGGGTGGCAGTGAGGGATGACTGCACCTCCATTCACCAAGACAGTGTGGGGCATAAGAGTAACAAGGGGAATGTCCCACTTTTCCCATCTTTCAGGTCTAGAATGTCCTTAGGGTTCCTGGCAAGTGGAGCCTGTTCTGAAATCCCTGGAGTCTGGGAGACCGCTGTTGCTTTAAATATCCAAATGGTCAAGCTGCTTGTAAACATTCAGAATTGCTACACCCTCTGGACAGAGAAAAGTCCACAGCTCATCCTGCCTTCTTCTTCACTACTTCCCCTTTTATTCCTCTGCCACCAGAGCAGTCCTCCATGCAGTCCCTGGCTAGCAGGACTGATTGTTAGTTAGTTCTAAGGTCCTGCCATCACTCTGCAATATCCAAGCTGTCTGTGCCATCAGGATCGCTGCCAGACTGCAGCTCTGTATGTGTCCTTTTTTTGGTGTTTTCATGCAAATTCTTCTGGTCATTGGAGTTTAATACACTTCTATATCCCTTCAAGGCTCAGGGGTCCAGGATTATCTTTTTTATCTGTGTTAATTGGTTCCCCTTTTCTTTGTTGAAGAGGGTCTGTGCAGTCTTTCTGCCTATTCTGTCATCTTACTGGAACTCTCAGGACCTATTACTTCTTGTGACCTCACTACAAGCAAGGCTACTCTTTCTTCCATGCTGTTATTAGAAATTAAAAAGGAGATTAATGAGAAGTTTTCTCCTCCCATAATGTTGAGGTCCTCCATACTACCCCAAAGACAAGATGAAGGGGACCAATAGGGTCTTTTCAAATCAAGTCAAAATTTAATGTATTCCCCTAACCTGTCAGATACTTAAGGAAAAATTGTGATTTTCTTTGTATGATTGGGAAAATTTGCTTGGTTTTAGTGTTAGTTTTCTGCTCCCTCTCCACATTTAAGTGTGGAGCCTTAAGAAATGTTACTTTTTTTTTTGTTTAAGATGCTCTATATGATGTTTGTCTTTTATATGTTAATTCAGGTCTGAGATAACTGCTCCTTTCACCATAATAGAGATTACATATTTGAAAGTGCCATGCATTATCTGGCATATAGTAGCTCCTTAATAAATGTCAGTTTATTTTTCTACAAAAAATATGACTTTATTTTATTAAAAATCCAGTTGCTAGTAAGTTGATTCTGACTTATGGTAACCCCAAGTGTATCAGAGTAGAATTGTGTACCATAGAGTTATTAGTGACTGATATTTCAGAAGTAGATCACCTGGAATTCCTTATAAGGTGCTGCTGGGTGGACTTGAACTTCCAATATCTCAGTTAGTAGCATGAGCCAGGGACTTCTTATTAAAAATAAAGGGTTTAAAATGGAAAAATATCATCAATTTGCAGAAATAGAAGAGACTCATCTGAAGTTTGTCCTATTGTGATTGAAATGAGTAGTGTCTGACTTTGTATGATAAAGAGGTATTGGGGTTCAACATGCCTGGGCCTCTCTTGGCCCATTTAAAAGGTTTTATAGATGTTTTCTCAGTGACTTAGACTAGTGGCCAAGAACAATTTCTCAGCAACAAAGAGCTGCTTGTCAGCAGGCTTATTACTATTTCACTGCTTCCCAATAAAACATCTTTGTGTGGGGGCTTATATGCCCTTCTATACAGAGAGAAGGAATCTCCCTTGTAGAGGAATGTATTCTGCCAATAAACTGAATGGGTAATAACAATGCCAGGCCATAGCATGCAATCCTCACCAAGGGGCCTATTGGGAAGCTTGTCTGTAGGCATGTTCAGTACTTTTTCCCTGTTTTCCTACTGCAAGAGATGTGTTTCCCTATTTTAAGCAGGGCCAATATGGAACTGGCCCTCAGTAAAAGTACATCTGCTCCTGAGAGCTTAGACTGCATATGAATCCTCATGTTGCTGAGTTTTCACCCAGGTGAGTGCCTTAAACTTATGAACTGAGCAAGATGGAACTTTGTACTACTCAAGTGGGTAGGCTGGCCTACTCAGGAGCTCAGAGTGAAAAGTGGGCTCAGCAGCCCTGTGCTAGTGCCATCTGCTGAGTCCAACCCACCCCACCCCAAGGGTGGTGCTGGGCCACCTGGCAGCAGTGCCCCCTGAGACATCAGCTAGATCTATTTTATCTTTGATTTGGATGTAACATGATAGCATGTTAATTAAAGAGTCCAAAAAGAAAACAAACTCACTGCCGTAGAGCCAATAACGACTCATAGTGACCCCGCCTTGAGTTTCTGAGGCACGATATCTCTATGAAAGTAGATTGCCCAATCTTCCTTCCAAGGAGTGGCTTGGTGGATAGTTAAGCTAAGGTTAGTAGACAAACCAAAAGCTGAGGAGAAATAAGTTATTTCATAATATATATATATGAAAGACAAATAATAAATAAAAGTACAATGAACACAAGTAGTATACAAAAAAGAAAATATACAAATGGCAGAAAAGATATTTTAGAAAATTGTCAACCTCACTAATAAAGAAATCCAAACTAAAACAAGATACTTGGGGTGGTGGGGTGGTGGTCAATATTGGCAGGAGACTGAAACCACCTAAGGTAAGCAAAAAAAAAAAAAAAAAAAACACTGAAAAACCCAAATCCACTGCCACTGAGTTTATTCCAACTCATAGTGACCCATACTGCATTTCCGAGGCAGTAAATCTTTACAGAAGCAGATTGCCCAGTCTTCCTTCTGAGGAGTTGCTGGTGGGTTTGAACCACCAACCTTCTGGTTAGCAGTCAAATGCCTTAGGCACTGTGCTACCAGAGTTCCTTTTGGTTAGGCCAGGGTGTGCAAACCAAGCACCCAAATACTGCTGGAGAAAAGTGAGTTTGTACAGTCCTGCACCATCTTCACTTGGTAGTTGCCCTTGAGCTCAGCTCTGACTCATGGTGACTCCATGTACGATACAAGAAAACATTGCTCAGTCCTGCACCATCTTCATCATCATTGGTGTGCTTTAGTCTTGTTGTTGTGGCCATTGCATCAATTTATCACAGAGAAGGTTTGTTCATCCTCAGTGACCCTGAACTTTACCAAACATGATGTCGTACTCCAGTGATTGGTTCCTCCTAATGATGCATCAAAGTAAGCAAGTCTAAGTCTCAGACAATATTCTGTGATCTATAGGGTTTTCATTGGCTAAGTTTTGGCAATAGATTGCTAAACCTTTTTTCTTAGTGTTTCTTAGTCTGAAGTCTTTGTTAAAACCTGTCCACCACAGGTGACCTTGCTGGTACGTGAAATACTAGTGGCATAGCTTTCAGCACCACAGCAACACACAAGCCTCCACAGTACAACAAATTGACGGATAAGTGGTGAACTTTCACATAGATGGGGTCATTGGGTACAGACAGCAACAGGTGACTATAACCTCAGGTAAACCTCTCTGCCCTGGCACACATTGCTTATTCAGTCCTTTCCTCCACTTTGCCTGTCTATCTGACATATGGTACATGGGAAGGTGCTATCAGGACTTCAGCAATAAAAGAATCAATGCCTTATGGCATTAGCAATAAGGACCTAAGGCTCCCTTGGTATTACATTTTGAAAAGTTCTTCAGTAAATTTTGTAAAGCAAAATTTAGCATCAATTATTTTGGTGCATAACTAGTGAACTCTTTACTATGATCATGCCTTTGGACAGTGGAGACAAAATGATTGTGGAACACAGAACAGAAAATTGACAAGAATTGTGTGAACTTTGATAATATGAGAATAAACAAGCCAGCAGATGAGAAATACCACCATTGACAACCACACCCCACCCTGTCCTTTTCATTGGGTCATTAACACAGACAGTCACTTGTGTCATGGGTGCTTTCCTATCCTCAAAATACACACCACTGTGAAATGGAGACATCTGTGAAAGGAGAGTACAATTATCACTGCCATTCTTTAAAGAATAAATTTCCTCTTGAATTTTAGTTTGATTTTATAGCCCTCCACCACCTCCCACACAAATATAATTGCACACACTCACAATCTCTATGAACAGCAGCTAAGCTTGTTAACACATTCCATTTGGGGAAAATGCTGGGCCTAACAACAACAACAACAACTGAAGTCTGTAGATGGCAAAGCTGGGCTAAATCAGTTTCTTTCACCACTAAACCAAAAATCAATGGGTCACTTGTTCCATTCCCATAAAAGCAGCATTTGGTTGTCCAGGAGCACGTGAGGCCAAGCTCCTGCAAGCTAGAGATGCCCTATGTGCCGCCAGCAGATATTCCTTCAAGGCTGGAAGATATCTCTGAATACAAATACCTGTACTCTGCTAAGTAGGTAGACAAAGGGCTTGTGGAATTTAGAATCAGCGTGTTTTTGAATGAGAATAAAGCAGACAGAATTAGTAGGAGCTCTGATGTCATAGTGCCTAAGACATTTGACTGCTAATCAAAAGGCTGGCGATTCAAACCCACCAGCCACTCCTTGGAAGTAAGATTGGGCAATCTACTTCTGCAGAAATGTTGTTGTTGTTGTTGTTATGTGCCGTCGAGTTGGACCCAACTCATACAGACCTCTCCTTGGGTTTCCGAGGCAGTATCACTACGGAAGTAGATTGCCCCATCTTCCTTCTGAGGAGTGGTTGGTGGGTTTGAACCGCCAGCCTTCTGATTAGCAGTCAAGTGCATTAGGCACTATGCTACCAGAACTCCCTCCATAGAGATACCGCCTTTGAAACCTAAGGAGGGGTCGCTATGAGTCGAATCAACTCAATGGCAGTGAGTTTAGAGTGGCTTGCACATTTTAGCACCGGGGAAATTAGATATCACAAAAATATAGTAGTTACTGTTCTCTCAAAGCATAACTGGAGGAGATAGGCTTTGATATTTGTGCCTATTACCTTCTTTGCCCCAATTAACACCAAAAGGAATATTTATGAAAAGGAATCAGGAGCCTAGATGGTACCAGTTGCAATGGAGATGCAGATTCTGGAGCCATACTGACAAGGTAGGAGTCCTGACTCGACTTCTTACTAACTGTGTGACCTTAAAAAATTACTTAAATAATTTCTCCATTACTCATTTTTCCAAAAATGTAAAATGGGTATACTTGTAGCATCTCTCATGTCGTGTTTTAATGAGGAGTAAATAGTGCATTTCTTGTAAGCACTGTATGAATTTTACCTCCTATAGTAGAATAACTGAGATCTCCCCATGCCCTGAATCCTTTCTCTGCCCTGAAATGATCCTGCAGTAGATTGTGTTTCCAAAGATGGGTACAGTAATGTCTCTCACACCAAGTGCTCTTTTCTGATGTGACTTTGCCACTGCCTTATCACTAGGTGAAGTTTGTTTCCCTTTTCACTTGAATCTGAGATGGCCTTGTAATCTTTTTTTGACCAATAGCTTGTGGTGCAAGTGATAGTGTGTAACTTCCAAGATTGAGCTTTAAGAGATGTTCCCTTAATCTTCACCTTTTGAAATGCTGCTTCTTGGAACCTAGTTACCATGCTGTGAGGAAGCTTAAACATCCAAATCGAAAAGTCCATGTCAAACAGAAACAAGGCTGACAGTCCCAACTGATCTCCTTATTGGTGGCCAGCATGTGATTAAGGCCATTTTGGACCTTCAAGTTGCCCCAGTTTACATAATTTACAACTATGTAAAGCAAAAGAACCTCCCGATGAACCAACCAAATCATAAGAAATCATAAATTTTGTTATTTTAAGCCACTAAGATTTGGAGCCTGATGGTATAATGGTTAAAGCATTTGGCTGCTAACCAATAGGTCAGTGATTCAAAAACACCAGCTGCTCTGTGGGAGAAAAATGAAGCAGTCTGTTTCCATAAAGATGTATAGCCTTGGCAACAATACGGGGTATTTCTACTGTCTTAAAGGGTCACTTGGAGTCAGAATCAACTCAATGGCAGTGGAATTGGTTTGATTATATATATAAAAATTGGTAACCAAAAAAGACCTCCACCCTAAGTGACTCAAATTATCTAATGACACAGGAAAAGTAGCAGGTGTTTTGTATTACTGTATTACTCTCTACAAACAACACTATCATGTAGCTTCAATCCACACCCTGAAAGGTTGCCTATGTTCCACCATAACAGAGTCTTTGACCAGGTTGGATGTCCACCCTCAGTGTTACAACTCTCTTTTCTAGCTACAAAAAAAAAGGTCATATGCTTTTTCATATTATCATACCTTTATACTGAGGAAATGATGGCAAATTCTCTAAGACTAGACCATTATTTCCCCTGAACTTTCCCTTCTCTAACACCTTCTGTCTCCTCTACTGCCCCATACTCATTTCAGGGAAAATTTCCTGAATCCTCAGGAGAAGGCCTGTCTCTGTCAAGACATCTATCCAGGATCATATATTTGCCCTGCCTATAGGAGCTCTGGTAGCATAGTGGCTAAAGCACTTGACTGCTAACCAGAAGGCTGGCGGTTCAAACCCACCAGCCACTCCTCGGAAGGAA
>NW_006921614.1:11936344-11939644 GCF_000298275.1 Orycteropus afer afer
TCCTACTTCCGTAGTGATACTGCCTCGGAAACCCAAGGAGGGGTCGCTATGAGTCGGGGCCGACTCGACGGCACATAACAACAACAACAACATTGCTTTCTAAGGAGCTCTGGTGGTGTAGTGGTTAAAGCAGTTGGCTGCTACCCAAAACATCAGTGGTTTGAACCCACCAACCAGTCTGTGGAAGGAAGAGGAGGCAATCTGTAAAGATTTACAGCTTTGGAAACCCAATGGGGGTTGCTATGAGCCAGAATCGACTCGATGGCAGTAAGTTTCGCTTTTTTTGTTGCTTTCTATAATATGCCTATTTCCCAAGACCTCCTGCTGATATAAACCCATCAGAATATAAAACATAGATAGTAATAAAGTGTCCTTCCTTGGGATGAGAGTCTTGTCTAGGCAATCCCCACATAGGTAAGGAACAATTTTGATCTCCATCTTTTAGAGTTCAGTATCCTAGAACTTAATCCACAGCCCACTGTCTCCTCACTCTATCTCTCAGGAGGGCTGGGAGTTCTTCATGCAAATGAGCAATCAGGAGCTTCTCTGGTATTCCAGAGTTCCTGAGTTAAATATTAGGTTTCGCATTCTATACCTATCAAGTCAGTGCTAGATGAATAGCAACAAATCATTTGTTTAAATGTTGTTGCTTTACAATAAGTCAATAATGAAATAAACTAACAATAAAATTGAAAATGGCATGTTTTCCAGTGTTTACTTACTCTATACACACATATATCATGTTCAATATTAAATCTTCAGTGAAATATGGGGGCAGGGATTGCAGAACTCAACAACTAGGTTACACCAGTTTAAAATACTTACACTCAACAATTTTTAATGCATTTTATTGAAATACAATTTATATACAGTGAAATATACAAAATTAAAGTGATATGGGTCAATGCTTTTTTCTTTTTCAGTGTTCCCTCCCCTTCACTACCACCACTGGCAATCACCAAAGAAAGTTTCCTTCCATATATATAACTTTCCTTGACTCGCCACAACAGTGAACTAATACTATATTTGTCCTTCTGAGATTGACTTATTTCACTCAGCATGTTGTTGTTGTTGTTGTTTGCTGTTGAGTCGGCCCCGACTCATAGCGACCCCTCCTTGGGTTTCTGAGGCAGTATCACTACGGAAGTACGATTGCCCAACCTTCCTTCCAAGGAGTGGCTGGTGGGTTTGAACCACCAGCCTTCTGGTGAGCAGTCAAGTGCCTTAGGCACTATGCTACCAGAGCTCCTCTCAGACTCAGCATAGTGTCCTCCAAGTTCATCCAAGTTATGAGGTGTTTTGGAGATTCTACACTATTCTTTAGTGCTGCATAGCATTTCATTTTGTGTATGTGCCATAGTTTGGTCATCCACTCTTCATTTGTTGGGCACATAGGTTGTTTCCATCTTTTTGCTATTGTAAATAATGCTGCAATGAACATGGGTGTGCATATATTTGTTCCTGTCCTGGCTCTCTCACCTCTCTAGGAAATACACCTAGTAATTGGATTGCTGGATCAAATGGTATCCCCAATTCCATCTTTCTAAGGAATTGCCATACTGCTTTCCACAGCGATTGTGTCACTTCACATTCCCACCAGCACTGTATGAGAGTCCCAATCTCTCCACATCCCTGCCAACATTTGTTATTTTCTGTCTCATTGAACCTTGCCATCAGTTCTGGGATGAGATAGTATCTCACCGTTGTTTTGATTTGCATCTCTCTGATGACCAGTAATCATGAGAATCTCTTTCATATATTTGCTGGTCACCTGAATATCCTTCTTGGTGAAGTGTCTATTCATGTCTTCTGCCCATTTTTCAACTGGGTTGTTAATCCTTTTGCTGTTGAGACATTGGAGTTTTCTATAAATCTTCGAGATAAGTTCCTTGCCAGATATGTAATTATCGAGAAGTATGAATTTGTTGCTGTCATTGTGTTATGTGCTTTTTTTGTGGTGTTGATTTCTTTGTTCCATACAATTTTCAGTGTGGAGATCATTTTGTTTATGACTAGTGTTATCACTTCCTTCATTGCTATTGTTTTAGTATATCCTAAATATTTGTACTGGTCCTGTTTTTTTTATTTTGATGTGAAGGTTTATCATTTTTCTTTGAGGTTACCCTGTGATTTATAGTTTCTCCCCAAGTTTAGAATGGGCCATTCTATCTTGCAGTTGTCTTGACTTCCCTACCATTGAGAAGTTCTGTAACTACACGGTTTTTCCCTCTTTTTGGTTTGTGGTTGTCCTGATTTGTCCATTGATGTCTCTGGTTCCCTGTTTACAATATTGTAGACATATTTACTTTGGATATCACTAAGGAAGTAGATTCTCCAACCTTCCTTCACAAGGAAGGTTGGAGAATAAGTAGATTCTCCAACCTTCCTTCACAAGGAAGGTTGGAGAATCTACTTCCATACTGATACTGCCTAGGAAACCCAAGGAGGGGTCGCTATGAGTTGGGTCCAATTTGATGGCACATAACAACAACATAACTGGGTTGATTTCTGGGCTATGTCATCATGTGTGTTAATGGTCAGTTGTTGTTTGCTGTTTTTGCTTCTCTGTCCCAAGGAATCCCTTTAGCATCTCTTGTAAGGTTGGTCTGGTTTTAACAAATTTCTTTAATTTCTGCTTACCTGGAAATCTCCTAATTTCACCATCATAATTGCAGGAGAATATTACTGGGTATATTATTCTTGTTTGGAAATTTTTCTCTTTCAGGGTTTTATATATACCATGCCATTGTCTTCTTGCTTACATTTTTCTTCTGAGAAATCTGAGCTTAGTCTTATTGGTTGGCCCGGGTGAGTAACTTTTCATTTTTCCTGTGCTGCTTTCACTATTCTTTCTTTGTCTTTGGTTTTGGTGAAATTGATGATGTCTTGGTGACCTTCTTTTGGGGTGTATCCTGTTTAAGGTTTGTTGGACTTCATGAATGGATATATTCTCATCTTTCATCATACCAGTAAAATTCTCTTCCAACAAATCTTTGACAATTTTTTTTTTGTGGTTTTATTTGTCTCTTCTTGTTCTGGAATTCTGATTACACATAGGTTATTCCTTTTGATGGCATCCCACATGAATCCTAGGCTTTGTTCATTGTGCTTTGAACTTTTTTCCTGATTGATCCCTTTCCAAAGATGTATTAAGGGGAATTCTGACAAGATGGCGGACTAGGCAGAAGGACTGCACAGACCCTCTACAACAAAGAAAAGGGAAACCAATTAACACAGACACAGAAGATAATCTTGGACCCCTGAGCCTTGAAGGGAAGGATACAAAAGTGGACTAAACCC
>NW_006921614.1:11946399-11962773 GCF_000298275.1 Orycteropus afer afer
TGGTAAACTGTGGTCAATGACATGAGACAAAGTATATGTGAACTGCTGTATGGAAAGTGAATTTGCTCTGTAAATCTTCACCCAAATCACAATATATATAAAAAAAAAAAAAATTAAAAAATAAAAAGATGTATTAAGGTATTTGCCTTCAATCTCACTAATTCTGTCTTCCATTGATTCAATTCTACTCCTTTGCCCTTTCAATATGTTATCTATTTCTGAAAATTTAATATTAATCTTCTGAATTTCTGTCTGTAGATTTTGTATCATTTCTAATTTTTCATTTATTTTGTCATTTTGTTCTTTTATTGTCTTTTGAAGTTGTTCTAGGGTTTTCTCTATGTTTTCCTCAATTTTGTTAGTGTTTTCCTTGATCTGTCTCTCAATTCATTGAAGGTACCTAAATATAATTCTTTTGAAAAGAAGAGAGTTCCAATGTTGTGTCTTCCTCAGGGATGTGGTTTGGGTCTGTATCCTGGTTCCTTGCTTATCCTGTTTTATCTTGCTTCTTTGTGTGTGCTGTGATGTCTCCAAGGCATTGTGACATTTTTGTGTTTGTATTTAATTGGTGATTTTATGTTATAGTGACTTGTCCATGTTTTTTAATTTTCTTTGATTTGTTTATCTATGTAACCAGGGCACTGTGCTGTGCTCCTCTATTCGCTAGTTGGCAGCACTTATACACTCACTACCTGCCTCCAATCCCATTGTCAGCCTCCATATGTCCCTGCCATCCTTGGCAAATGGAGCCTATCCTTAGGTCCCTGGAATCTGAATGAGAATGCTGTCACTTTAAAATCCTAAATGCCTACCACTTGTATGGATTCAGAAATGCTGCACCTTCAGTCACTTCAAATATCCAAAATGGCGACTGCTTGTAAAGATTCAAATGACTGTGCCCTCAGTCACTTTAAATATCCAAAATGGCCACCTCTTGTAAACATTCAAAATGGCTGTGCCCTCAGGACAGCTTAAAGTCCACAGCTTAGGTTGTCTCCCTTCTTGCTATATCCCTTCCTAGTCATAGGCCACCAGCACAGTCATCCCTGCAGCCCATGGTGACCAGGGCTGATCTTTAGGTCAATTCTCAAGTCCCAATGGCTCTTGGAAATATTCAAGCTGTTGGTCCCATCAGAGTAGCTGACAGTCCCCTGCTCTGACTATCTTCATACTCACTGTTTTTGTTTGGGTTTTTCCACTCGTTGGTGCCTCACCCACTTCTGTATACTTCTTTTCAAAGCTCAGGGTTCCAGGATTATCTTTTGTATGTCTATCAATTCATTTCTTCACAAAATGCACTGTTCTAAAAATGTAGAGCAAGAATACTTTCCAAGGTACCCACACAGAAAATTAACAATCCCCCTAAGCAAATCCAGATGGAAAGAAAACATATGGGTTTAATAAGCACAAAACCAACAATAAAGAAGAAAATAGAGGAAGCACTAAGCAACAAACCAAACTCAGCACAGAAAAGTATACGGACCAAGGAAACACCAACAACACAACAAAACACACAATAGAATGACAGCAATCAATTCATATCTATCACTAATTATACTCAAAGTGAATGGACTAAATGTACCAATCAAGAGAAAGAAAGTGACAGACTGGACAAGAAAAGAAGACTCATCGATATGCTGTCTACAAGAGAGACACCTTAAACACAAAGATAAAAACTAATTATGAGTTAAGGGATGGAAAAAAATATACCAAGCCAATGGTAACCAAAAAAGAGCAGGAGTGGCAATATTAATTTCTGATAAAATAGACATTAAGGTGAAAAACATCATAAGAGAAAAAGAAAGACATTATATGATGCTGAAAGCGTCAATTGACTAAGAAGACATTACAATAATAAATATTTGTGCACCTAATGAAAGTGCCCCAAAATACATGAAGCAAATATTAACTGAATTAAAAGGGACAGTAGACAGCTCTACAATAGTAGTAGGAGCTCTTGTAGCATAGTGCCAAGGCACTTGATTGCTAACCAGAAGGCTGGTGGCTCAAACCCACCAGCCACTCCTCGGAAGGAAGGTTGGGCAATCTACTTCTGTAGTGATACCACCTTGGAAACCCAAGGAGAGGTCACTATGAGTCAGGTCTGACTCGAGGTCACATAACAACAACAATAGTAGGAGACTTTAACACACCACTTTCAAAGAGGGACAGGTCAACCAGAAAATAGTCAAGATATAGAAGAACTCAACAACACAATCAACCACTCGACCTCATAGACATATACAGAGCATTTCACCCAACAAAAGCATGATTCACATTCTTCTCCAGTGCACATGGATCCTTCTCCAGAATAGACCATATGTTGGGACATAAAACAAACCTCAATAAATTCAAAAGCATTGAAATACTACAAAGCATCTTTTTGGACCACAATGCTATAAATTAGAAATTGGTAATAGGAAGAGCAAGGAAAAAACATCAAATATATAGAAGCTGAACAATTCACTGCTCAAAAACTACTGGGTATTGGAACAAATAAAAACTGAAAAAAATATCCTAGAAACAAATGAGAATGAAGATACATCATACCAAAACCTATGGGACACAGCAAAAGCAGTACTCAGAGGACAGTTTATAGCAATAAATGCATACATCAAAAAAGAGGAAAGAAACAAAATCAGCATTCTAACTCATCAACTCCAACAACTAGAAATAGAATAACAAAAGAATCCTGCAGCATCTAGGAGCAAGAAAATAATAAAGATCAGAGCAGAAATAAATGAACAGAAAAGAAAAAAAAAACATAGAAAAAATCAACAAAACAAAAAGCTGGTTCTTTGAAAAGATTAATAAAAGTGATAAACCATTGGCAGATCTAACAAAAGAAAAGAAAGAGAAGATCCAAATCACAAGAGTTGTAAACAAAAAAGGTGTCATCACAATAGAACCAACTAAAATAAACCAGTACTGACAGGATATTATGAAACACTGTACTCTGACAGATTTGAGAACCTAGAAGACATGGACAAGTTTCTGGAATTACAAGACCTGCCTAAACTATCCCAGTAAGAGATAGAATACTTGAACAGACCCATAACAAAGGAAGAAATTTAACAGGTCATAAAAAAACTTTCCAAGAGAAAAAAATCTGGTCCTGATGGCTTCTCTGGAGAATTTTACATGCAGACCACTCAACCCAGGATGATAATTAATGGCTCACTGAGTGGTTTTTTATCAGCCTCATAATGGTCTTTTAAAATCATGTAGTACTTTGAGTGTTCAAAAAATATAAACTGAGATGAACTGTATCCCTTAGAGCAATAGACCAGAGGGCACCAGAGGACCAACATTCAAATTGAAGAAATGTAGGACAAACAGGATTGCATAAATATGAGGGGCACAGGGAGAGGGTTAGTGGGTAGGGAGGGGAGGAGACTGAGTTAGGGCTGGGCATGGTAAATGGGGAGTGAAACATATAACGTTAAATTAAAAACAAGCTTTTAAAATAAAAAATAAAATAATAAAAAATAAAAACAAATAGAAATGGAAAATGAAATACAAAAATATTTGATCGACCAAAAAGAAGACTGAAAAGGAAAATCAAAACAGTAAAAAACAGGTGGAGCTTAAATAACCAGATGATAGACATAAGCCCACTATGTTAATAATTAAATGTAAAGAGATAATACATTTTAATTAAAATTCAGAAGTATTCAGACTGAACAGTAAAGTAACATCGATTTATATACTGTGTACAAGAAACAAACTAAATATAAAGATACCAAAAAATTAAAAGTAAAATGATAGAAAAATATATATGCTATGCATAATATACCAAACCACACTCACTGACATTGAGTCGGATCCAATTCATAGAGACCCATCTTTGGGTTTCCAAGGCAGTATCACTACGGAGGAGCTCTGGTAGCATAGTGCCTAAGGCACTTGACTGCTAACCAGAAGGCTGGTGGTTCAAACCCACCAGCCACTCCTTGGAAGGAAGGTTGGGCATTCCTACTTCAGTAGTGATACTGCCTCGGAAACCCAAGGAGGGGTCGCTATGAGTCAGGGCCGACTCGATGGCAAATAACAACAACAACAACATCACAACGGAAGTAGATTGCCAAACCTTCCTTCTGAGGAGTGGCTGGTGGGTTTGAACCACCAGCCTTCTGGTTAGCAGTCAAATGCCTTAGGCACTATGCCACCAGAGCTCCCCTATGCCTACATTAAAAACTGAAAAGTAAGCTTCCGGACAAGAAGTATTATTTAGGGCTACATCTCCATCCATCCATCCATTTGTTTTTCTGTCCATGTGTCAGGAGGGACATTTCATAAAAGTGAAAGAGTACAGTGAAATGAATTACTTAATATGGCCCTGCTAGCCATAGTCTTCCATTTTGTGATATACTGTAAATCCTAGCGTCTATACCTGTGATTATGGTCCCATTTTGGAGTGAGTCATCTGTTGTTAATGTGGCCCAATTATGGTGGAATGTATCTTGAGTTATCACCTTACTAGAAGGTATGACTCAAGTCACCACCCTTAGTTGCCTTGAGAGTATGGTCTGCATCCAACATATATGAATGTTCTGGCAAACTTGTCTCTCTTGCTCTGGATCCTGAATCTGGTTCATTGTCATCTGACTTCTGGTTCATTGTCATCTGACTTCTGGTTCTTGGGACTTGAGTCAGCAGCTTGTCATCTGACCAGCCAATTTGGGTTCATCACCTCCTGAAATCACATGAGTGAGGAGAATCCTCTAGACTGATGCCTTCCTACAGATTTGAGACTTGCCAACCTCCACAAGCATGTGAGCCATTTCCTTGGTGGTTCATGAGTTATGGGAGACATTAACATTACAGTGAATTACAGAATTCTATGATAGGAGGTGGCATAGTACCTGAGGCATATGACACTAACTAGAAGGCTGGCGGTTCAAACACATCAGGCACTCCTCAGAAGGAAGGGCAATCTACTTCCAAAGAGATACCACCTCAGAAACCCACAGAAGGGTCACTATAAGGCAGTGAGGTTTTTTTTTTTTGTTTTTTTTTAATGATAGGAGGAAGGGTATTGAGAAGAGTAGTGGTAGTTGATGTTAGAGATGATAGAGTAGTATAGAATTGGACATTCGTGACATCTTTAACCTCTGCCTCAGAAGGACCAACCTTATACTGATCCTTCTAAAAGAGTAAAAGGTTAATTTATCAGGAGAACAGAATAATCATAAATGTGTATGCAAATCCATATATGCAAATGCAATAGAGCAGGACCCAAAGTTTTTGTCATCTCCTTATTCGCAATGCTTTGGTATGTTATGGGCACTCAATATATATCTTATTTAATAAAGTCATGAAATGACTTCTGGTCTGTCTTCCCACAAGGTTGTTGTGAGGATCTAATCTTTCAGATTAGGACCAGTTCCCCTGTTATCTGCTCTTCTCAATCCCTCTACTTTCCTATCACAACATTTACTGTGATTGTGACTAATGATTGAAGCCTGGAGGTGTTTCTTTAATGTCTGTCCCTTGTCACAACACACACACATTTCCCTACAACTTGGCTTGTTCATGGTTGTATCTAACGTAGTACCTGGCACTGAACTGGTACTCATAAATACATGCTAACTGAATGTGCCAAATGAGATATGAAAGCATCTTGGAGATTGCAGCTTCAGACACCAGTAATTATCTCCGTTTTTTTCCCCCTTTCTAATGTTATCTTCTTTATAATACCAGGATTCAGTGTGTAAGTTGGAGCCACAATAGAAGCTAGCTCTATGACCTTGAGCAAATTTCCCATTCTCTCTGTATCTCAGTTTCTTTGCCTATGAAATATGAATAATAACAATACCTACCCCATAAGACTGTTTTGAAGAATAAACAAGTTTCTACAAAGTTCTTAGAACAGTGCCTGGTTCACACTATGTGCTTACAAATATCAGTTTTAATTATCCCACCAACCTAGCTGGTTTACACTCTTCCACCTTTTGACCTGCTCAGCCACTGAACACTTATGTTGTCAGCCCAGTCAGGGCTAGTATGAGAGTTACACAGAATGTAGAAAATAAAATGACAACAATAAACCTTTCTTCTTCCCAGACAGGAAGTAAGCACAATTTTAGGGCCATTTGTCATCATTTTGCTCTCAGATTATTATAGACTTCTGCTCCTGAAATTCTCTCCTATTTGGGTTTAAGAATTAGATTTTAAACTCATAAAAGAAAAAAAAAAAAAAAGGAAACAGAAATGCAAGTTCCTCTCTGTTAAAGGGAAAAAAAAAAAAAAAAACTTATTCATCAGCAGAAATCCCTGAAGGCCACCCAGTCCTTAGCCCCTCCCTCCCAGTTCACCATTCAGCTCACACATGCTTTCTCCCCTCTGCATGACACTGAGGGCACAAAACATGCTCCATTGTGTCCCTGCGGGGTGCTTTGTCAATCCTATGAAGATGTTTGGGTATAAATTCCACTGTGCTGAGACTGAAAGGAAAGGAGATTAAAGAACATGGCTGTTGAGAAAACAACAGCAAAACTGGGGAAAGAACAAAGGAAAATGTGAAGCAAAAATAAAATTCAAACTTGGTTCAAAACAGAAAAGGATTTTAAGACTTTTGGCTTGCTTTCCTTTTTGTCATTCTCAGTACAGTAAGAAAGCACTGCCTTGGCTTGGATTTTAAGATTGAGAATTTTTTAGATAGCAGAGAAAGACCGTTTTCTCTCTCTTTTTTTAACTGAATTAGCAAATAGAAGGAAGTAGAGGACTGGTTATAACTCAAATAATTTACCCCAACTTACGGAAGCAGGAGATAAAGCCCCTACACAGCAATACACTTGTCCATTGATCCTGTCTGGCACACATTCTTCTTCAGTCTCATAAACTGTGAGGTCCATAGAAACAAAGATAGCGCCTTTCTTATTTATCTGTGAATCCTTAGTACTCATACTGTGAATCTCAAGCCTGGTTCATAGAGTGGGTGCTCAACACATGGCAAGTGGACACATGGACAGATAAACAAATGGGTGGATGGATGGAGGATATAGCCCTAAAATTAGTTGGGAGGTAAACAGGAAGCAGGTATAGAAAACCCATTCAGAATAATCAATGGCTCACTGAGTGGTTTTTAATCAACTTCATAATGGTCTTTTAAAATCATGTAGTACTTTGAGTGTTCAAAAAATATAAACTGAGATGAACTGTAGTGACCTGGGCTGATGGAGCTGAATTTCTAATTTTCACTGATGGTCAATGCCAACAAAATCATGAGTCCAGTTTGGATTGTCACCATGTCCAGTGGTAACCAGGAATAAAGGAAGAAGCATTAGTAAACCAGCAAGAATGTTCCAGTGTTCTTTCATATCCTGTTGACAGCCCTGATCTTAAAAAATTAATCAGTCTTTTTTCCTCATGACTTAAGCAAGTTCAGTGATTTAGGTCCAATTTTTGTCACCAGATAAAACAGACACTGTTGATAGCAACTCAGACTCCATTCCCCTTCTTTCTTACACACAAAATCTTACTTTCTTTGAGTGGGGGGCGGGGTGAGGGGAGACACAGCTGAAAAACATATTCCCAGCAACTCTTACAACTAACTAGGGGTGTTCAGTTAACTGAAGAAAAAGAATTAATCCAGACCCATTTCTTAAGTGATACCTCTACTTTTCTGGCTCTAAACAGTAACTGCAACAAGTTACCATGGGGGCATAGCAAGCAGAAAAGGGAGAGATCTTTAAAGATGAACTGAGGTGGTGATTCACATGATGAGCTTGGTGTGACTACTAATTTAATAAGATTGCATTTAAAAAATTTATGGCCAATTTCAACCATCTGGACAAGTGCTGTCTCATTCAAAATAGTTGCCTTAGGAAGCAATACTGTCATTTCTCAAAATATATTTGAAACTTCTTTCCAAAATGTCTTCTGAAATAATTTATAGGCTACATAATCTCAATTTCCTTTAAACTCATAACTCATCTGAGAACGAGATAGCATCACTAGCTTGATCAGTCATCTCATTGACCAGGTATGGCTCTACTCCAGATGACTTGAATTGAAAATTAATCAATATATCTTCAAAGGATGAATGTTGCCACCACTGGGGGCATTAAATGAATTGTAAGTATGCTGATCCTAGGTCATCTGTTGGTCCCTTTCCATCAAAACAATACACAAAGGGGAACCAGATGAGAGGTTTTGAACATCCACACCTGCCTGCATAAAGCCCCCATTCCCTTTGGCACCTCAGAAGTTGGTATTTGGCTTTTGTTCTCCTACACAACTTGGAGCCACTTCTCATTCCCTTAGCCCTGACCCTGCCCTACCTTGTTTTTAGTGATCTCTAAATATGACTCAAGCTAGGTCCACATGACACATGACAAAAGATTAGGAAAAGTGAAGAACAGACAATTCTAGCCAGTATCAAAAGTTAGTAGTATGCACAGAACAGAGAAGTGCCCATTCATAGCATCCCTGTGCCCATTCATGGGTGTGGATGATCCTAAGTACAAACTAGGTAGTCAGTTTGAAGAGATGCCACAACAAGAAGGAAGATTCTAGAAAAGCCCAGGGGGAAAAAATGGTAAATCAACTGCCTAGAAAGTTAATGGATTAGTTTGTCACAATGGCTGTTAAAACACAAGAGTTGGGAAGCTATCAAGTATTAGAAAGTATGGATGGTTTAAAAGCTGATTTAAAAATTAATCCTGAACTTCAAATGGCAGCCAGGATGGAGTGAGCCCATTATAGCCATCTCACCTATTGATTAGAACTAAAGACTCTGGACAAAATGCAAAAACCAACTACCCGAAGACTCTGAAACATAAACAAGAGCAGAGGACCCAGGGAGATAAATCAAAACTTGAAGATTGACCAATATAGCAGTGAGTTTACCCATTTTAATTCCTCCTTTAATTTCTGACTGTAACAAAAGGCAAGCCGAAGACTTAGAACTACAAATAAGGTGCAGACTGCAAAACATCCATGAGTAATCTACTCATTTAGCCAAAGGACAGGAAAAAGGGATCTTGTGAGCCAGAGGGTTTCAGAGGAATCCTCATTTTTCATTTCCAGCTTGACTCCATTTCACTAGTTGCAAAATGGCATTGCTGCTGCCACCACAGCATAGGCACCTAAACCTGTGTGTGTGTGTGTGGGGGGGGGCGGAGATCTGTCTGTCTCTCTGGACAGAGGAACAAGGAAAAGGGGACACTGGTAAAAGGAGAGGATGGAAGATATCCTGGTCAGGAGGGAAATGGAGAGGGGCATCCTGTAATTCTGTGAGTAAACCAACATAAATCCCAGGCTCACCTTGAATGGTGCATACTTGAGGCAGACACAAAGAAGCATAGCAAAGATGCTGAAAACCAAACTACAATATAAAGCACAGCCCAAGTTTCACACTAACCACTGACTGGTGTGTGCATGTGACAGACACAAAGTAAGCAAAGGCATTAAAAATTGAACTGACTTTGGAACCACCACCCACAAAAGGTGAGACAGATCTTGTAGTATGAACTTAAGCAGTTTGATTGCCCACTGAAACAAAAAGATAGAGTAGCCAGAGAATTTTAATAGGCCCAGAATCTCAACCTAGTATTCAAAATGTCCAGGATTCAATCCAAAATTAAAAGAATTATGAAGATGTGGGAAACATATCCAATTATCTAGGAAAAAGATAATCAATAGCTTCCAATGTGTAACAAAGTAGATATTGGAATTATCTGAACAAGACTTTAACACAACTATTATAACTATAATCCATGAGGTAAACATGAACACTCATGAGACAAATAAAAAACAAAACCCATTGCTGTCTAGCTGATTTCAATTCATGGCAATCCTATAGGATAAAGTAGAACTTGTCCATAGGGTTTCAAAGGCTGTAATCTTTGAGGAAGCACATTGCCACATCTTTCTCCTGTGGAGCTGCTGGTGGGTTTGAACTATCGACCATTTGGTTAGAAGCTGACCACTTAACCACCTCACCACCAGGGCTCCCTCTTGAAACAAATAGGAAATGACAATTTTCAGAAGACAATCACCATCTACTTCTGCTCCTTAGGTAACCCCTGCTAGCCCCTTTCTCATTAGAATTGCCATCTCCAACAGCTACAACAACTGCCCCCCAACTTCCCTACCCTGAGTTTGGTATATTTGGAGATCTTACATACCAGAAACAAAAATTTCCTAAGCCTTTCTCCAAATGTTCTGTATGTTTCCCTGCTATTACTAAAATTTGACTGCTCCAAGGACCTGGGCTCTTGGGCACCTCAGAGCAGTAACTGCTCATGATGTGTGTCTCTACACACCCTCAGGTGAGTAAGTATCTCCCAGAATTCTGTAGATCGTTCCACTCTCACTTGTGTGCATAACATCCTTCCTCTTTAAGGCTCATGCCATCATCATGGTTACATTAGCTCCTGAATAAGCTCCACTCAGCCTTCCCCAAGTCTGTATCACCCTTGTAGTATCCAATGACTCCTCATCCTCAATGATCCCCAGGAGCTCACATCTGTACCAAGCCTGTTTCTCCATTCCCACCCTTTCTCTTCACTCCTCACTTGTATCCCCCTTTCCCAACCCCTGGTCAAACTGTCAGCCTTTGAAGTTGAGTGTTGTGTCTATAAAGAATTTTACATTTTATCACTTCTATAAGGAATCACCAATCATTGTCTAACCTCCCAGAAGTATTAAAACCTAGTATCTTCTGTTTATATTTTTGTTCATAGTATTATATTTGGTGATGGATTTTTGCCAAATGAAAAAAATGAATAATATTGATAAGATGTAAGATGTCTAAATGTTGTTGTTGTTGTTGTTAGGTGCCATCAAGCTGTTTCTGGTTCATAGAGACCCTATGCACAGCAGAACAAAACACTGCTCTGTCCTGTGCCAGCCTCATGATCCTTGCTATACCTGAGCCCATCATTGCAGCCACTGTGTCAATCCATTTCATTGAGGGCCTTCCCCTTCCTTGTTGACCCTCCACTTTACCAAGCATGATATCCTCCTCCAAGGAATGGTTCTTCCTGACAACCTGACCAAAGTAGGTGAGATGAAGTATAGCCATTCTTGCTTCTAAGGAGGATTCCTGCTGCACTTCTTCCAGAACAGATCTGTTAGTCTTTTTAGCAGTCCATGGTACTCTTAGCATTCTTCTCCAATATCACAACTTAAAATCATCAACTCTTTTTCATTTAAGAAATGAAAAACTGAAATTGGACCCTAGGGAGGTTCTATGATTTCTCAGGGTTGTATGGCTAGGGTCAGAGCCAGGCCCAGAGTCAGGCTCTTTTGAACCCAGCCCAGAGCTCTCTGAGCTATGCTATACTTCCTTTCTGTTCCTATATGTGTTTCAGTTTTAAAATTAAGGAAGTCAATCATTAATAATGTCTGTAAGTCAGAAATCATGCAGCCAAGGAGGCAGTGGGATGACATATATAAAACCCTGAAAAAAAGAAAAAAAAAAAAAAATGCCAACCAAGAATTATATATCCAGCAAAACTATCCTTCAAATATGATGGCAAAATTAGGAGATTTCCAGATAAACAGAAATTAAAGGGAATTTGAAAAATCCAGACCAACCTTACAAGAAATGCTTAAAGGAAACCTTTGGACAGAAAATCATCAACATCAGACACATGAGATTAAGACACATGACAATACCATCTGGAAACCAACCCAGAAAAAGAATTCTCAAAAATTAAATAAATTTCCATGACTAAAAATAGGGAACCAGAGGTGTCAATGTGTAAATGATGGCAGCTACTAAACAAAAAGAGGAAAAAAATGGTATAGTTACAGAACCTCAAAATGGAGAGGAAATCAGGACAATACAAGATAGAACAAACTGTTTTCAACTTAGAAAGATAAAAATAATTTACAGGGTAAGAACAAAGAATAAATAAACCTTCTAACCAAAAGAAGAAAGAAGAAAATCTTAAGAACTTAGTAATACAAAATCAACAACAACAACAAAATCTGTTAACAAAATTAACTCAGCACAGAAAATATAGATAAAAATTATATCTACATTATATATATAGATATTTGTTCTATATTGAACAAATAATCAATACCACAATGAAAAACAAAAAAATGGCAACAGTAAATCTGTACCTATCATAATTATAAACCAAAAACACCAAACTCACTGCCATCGAGTCAATTCCAACTCTTAGCAACTTCCTTTGCGTTTCCAAGGTGGTGAATATTTATAGAAGTAGATTGCCCAGTCTTCCTTCTGTGAAGTGGCTGGTGCCACCAGAGCTATAGTAAATGTAAATTTATTAAATGCACCAGTCTTTCTCTTCAAGACAAAGAGAATGGCAGAAAGGATAAGAAAGCAAGACCAATCAATATGCTGCATAAAGAAACTCACTTTAGACACGAAGATTAAATTAAAAATCAAAAGATGGAAAAAATATATAAATTAAGCAAATAGAAACCCAAAAAGAGCAGGAACTGTAGTAGTAATTTCTGATAAAATAGACTTTAAGGCAAAAACCAGCATAAGAGACAAGAAAGGATATTATATAATGATTAAAAGGTCAATACAACAAGAAGATATAACCATAATAAATATACATGCACCCAATGAAAGTGCCACAGAATACATAAAGCAAAAGTTAACAAAATTGAAAAGAGAAATATACAACTAACTCCCTAGTAATAGCAGGAGACTTTAACACACCACTTTTTTTTTTTTTTTTTTTTAATTTTGTATTATGATTTGGGTGAAATTTTACAAAGCAGATTCATTTTACACTCAATAATTCATACATATTTTGTTTTATGACACTAGTTACATTCCCTGCAATGTAATAGCTCTCCTCCCACTTCCTCCCTATGGTTACCCTTTTGCCTATACATTCCTCCCTCCCTACCTTTCTCCCTGTGCAAATGCTACCTTTCTGATCTTCCATGGTTGATTGTTCTAAAGAGTGCATCTCCCTAGTGTAGGTGTTCAGCTCGTAAGCTTGCCTCTTGTTTGGATGAGAGTTAAGCCACAGGGGCGAGTTCAATTCCAGGCCTGAAGAGTGACTAAGGGCCATAGTGTTGGGAGTTTCAGCAGTCTCTATCAAACCAGTAGCCTGATCTTTTTTATGATTAATTTTGTGTCACATTTTTTTCTCACTCTATCCAGGATCTCCAGTTTTGATCCCTTTCTGAGTGGTTGGCATTGGTAGCTGGGCACCATCTAGTTCTTTCAGTCTCAGGATCATATAGGCTGAGGTTCTCATTGTCTATTAGTCCTTTGGACTGTTCCCATGCATCTTTGATTTTCTTCACTCTTTTTGCTTCAGATGAGGACAGACCAATAGTTGCATCTTAGATGGCTGTTGCAAGCATTTAAGATGTCAGTTGCTACTTACCAAATAAGATGTAGTACAATATTTTTCTATGCCATGTTGTGCTAATTGATCTTGATGTCCCCTACAACTATGGACCTCAGCCTGCAGGACCATTGTCTTACTCTTTTAAGGTTCTTAGTTGTGGCTAACGTTGCTTCCTGTTAGGTTTAAATTGCATATGGACAGTTTTATAGCACATGCAAATACATATGTAGGAATTGCATCTGCCAAATCTATGTATAGTTGTGGGTATATTCCCATTCATCTACCCATACCTGATTTTTTTACCTATCTACTTAAATATTCTGGAGCTTGCTTGATGGCATAGTGCCCAAGGCATTTGACTGCTAACCAGAGGCTGGCAGTTCAAACTCACCAGCCATTCCTCAGAAGGAAGATTAGGCAATCTACTTCTGTAGTGATACTGCCTTGGAAACCCAAGGAGGGGTCGCTATGAGTTGGATCCAACTTGATGGGAGTGAGTTTGGTTTTGGTTTTGACTTAAGTATTCCCCCATAGCAATGTTTGCCATTACTGATGATACAGAATTGTGTATGGAATAGTATTTGCCTTTATTGTCTGGACTTCTCTGTGCACCTCTCTGTGTCTTCCTTTTCCTTAGTGATATCGTGCTGGTCATACACTTTTGTTATATTGCTTTTCCCTTTACTCATATCAAATTTATCTCTTAACTATTCATCTATTTTCCTTCCTTTCCCCTCCCCTCCCATCCTTGGTAACAAACAAAGAAAATTTCCTTCTCTGTGTAAATCTTTTCTTGCCTTTTTATAATAATGGACTCATACAATATTTGTCCTTCTGTGATTGACTTATTTCATTCAGCATAACGTCCTCCAAGTTCATTCATGTTATGAGATGATTCATTGATTCTTCTTTATTCTTTAATGTTGCATAGTATTCCATTGTGTGTAAGTACTATAGTTTGGTTATCCACTCATCTGGTGATGGGCACTTAGGTTATTTCTATCTCTTTGCTATTGTAAATAGTGCTGCAAGTAATATATCTATTCATGTCCCAGAAGGTTGTGTGTCAGGATTGTATCCTTTCATTATACTTATTCACTCTGTATGCTGAGCAAATAATCCAAGAAGCTGGACTTTATGAAAAAGAATACAGCATCAGGATTGGTGGAAACACAACATGGCTTGCTGAAAGTGAAGAGGACTTGAAGCACTTACTGATGAAGATCAAAGACTACAGCTTTTACTATGGACTACACCTCAACATAAAACTCAACTCAAAACTCACTGCCATTGAGTCAGTCCTGATTCATAGCAAGCCCTGTTTGGGCTTCTGAGGCAGTATCTCAATGGAAGTAGATTGCCCAATCATCCTTCCGGTGAGTGGAAATAAAGCAAACAAAAATCCTCACAACTGGACTAATAAGCAACATCATAATAATTGAAGAAAATATCGAAGTTGTCAATAATTTCATTTTACTTGCATCCACAATCAATGCCCATAGAAGTAGCAGTCAATAAATGAAATGACTTATTGCCCTGGGCAAGTCTGTTGCAAAAGACCTCTTAAAAGTGTTTCAAAGCAAAAATGTCATTTTGAAGACTAAGATACACCTGACCCAAATTATGGTATTTTCAATAGTTCACATGCATGTGAAAACTAGACAATGAGTAAGAAAGACTGAAGAAGAATTGACACATCTAAATCATGATGTTCGCTGAGAATACTGAATAAATCGTGGACTGCCAGAAGGACAAATAAATCTGTCTTGAAAAAGGACAGCCAGAATGTTTCTTAGAATTGAGGATGGTAAGACCTCAAAGTCATGTTATCAGGAGGGACCATTCTCTGGAGAAGGATATTATGGTTGATAAAGTAAAGGGTCAGTGAAAAAGAGGAACACCTTCAATGAGATGGAGAGAGACAGTAACTGCAGCAAGTGAAGATAGAGCACATCTGGGCAGTGTTTTGTTTTGTTGTACATAAGATTACTATGAGTTGGAACCAAATGGATGGCACCTAACAACAACATGAAGAACTGTAGTCCAACAAATTTGAAAACCTAGAAGAAATGGACAAATTTCTAGAATGCACAACTTACCTAAACTAACAGATTGAGGTATTAAATTTGAACAGACCCATAAAAAAAGAAGAAATTGAACAGGTCATTGGAAAAAAAAAAAAAAAAAAACCTCCCAACAAAAAAAGTCATGGGCCAGACAACTTCACTGGAGAATTCTACCATTCAGAGAAGAACTGACACCAATTCTACTCAAACTATTCTAGAACATAGAAAAAGATGGAATATTCTCTAATTCATTTTATGAAGCAAGCATAACTCTGATACCAAAGCCAGGCAAAAACACAACTAAAAAAGAAAATTACAGACAAATATCCCTCATAAACAAAGATGCAACTATCCTCAACAAAATCCTAGTCAACATAATCCAACACCGTATCAAAAATAATAATAATAATATTACAACCAAGTGGGATTCATACCCACTGCTAGTTATATATTCTAGAGAAATGAGAGCCAAGACATGAATAGATATATGCACATGCATCTTCATTGCAGTATTATTCACAATAGCAAAGAGATAAAAACAACCTAAGTGCCCATCAATGGAAAAACGGATAAAGAAACTCTGGTACATACACATAATATACCCTTAAAGAATAATGAAGAATCTGTGAAACACCTCATAACATGGATGAACCCGAGGACATTATGCTGAGTGAAATAAGTCAATCATAGAAGGATAAATACTGCATGAGTCCAACTATAAAAGTCAAAGAAAGGTTTACACACAGAAAGAAACATTTTTTTATGGTTATCAAGGATGGGAGGAGCTGCAGTGAAAGAATTGGTGAAGAACAAGGCTCCAGGAACTGATGGAATACCCATTGAGATATTTCAACAAATGGATGCCCCATTGGAGGCACTCACTCGTTATACCAAGAAATTTGGAAGAGAGCTACCTGGCCAACTGACTGGAAGAGATCCATATTTGTACCCATTCCAAAGAAAGGTGATCCCACAGAATGTGGAAATTATAGAACAATATCATTAAT
>NW_006921614.1:11963903-11988764 GCF_000298275.1 Orycteropus afer afer
ATGGATTGACACAGTGGCTGTGATGATGGGCTCAAGTATAGCAGGGATCATGGAGCTGGTGCAGGATTGGGCAGTGTTTCATTCTGCTGTGCATGGGGTCGCTATGAGTTGGAAATGACTCGACAGCACCTAACAACAACATAACAACAAGGATGGCAGGGGAGGAAAGAAAATAATTAACTCAATAATAGACATGTATGAATTTGAGTGAAGAGAAGGACAATATACAATAAGGGAATGACCAGCAGAGTATCACTAAGGCAAAGGAAGGCAAGGAGAGGTACACAAGAGTTACAGACAACAAAAGCAAATACTGTTACATACACAATCAAGCAATATCAGTAACAACAAACGGCAATTTATGAGTGGATATATAAACAGACAGACAAGTTAAACAGGTCTGCATAAGTAAATGGGACTACACCCACAACCATATACAGGTTTGGCAGAGGATATTTCTACATATATACTTGTATGTGCTGTAAATATATCCATGTATTTGTAGAGAGAGGAACTAGGAGGTAAAGCTATGAAAACTTATTGGCCATAACCAAATACCTTGAGGTGATATGTTTCTGGGCTTGTGAGCTCATAACCACAGTCCTGGGGAATAGTTTATTCAATAGGTTACAAAAACAATGTTCTACATCAACTGGGAAATCTATTTCCATAAAGATTTACTGCATTGGAAACCCAAAGGGGGTTGCTATGAGTCAGAATCAACTAGATAGCAGTGAGTTTGGTTTTTTGTTGTTGTTGTTTGTTTGTTTGTTTGTTTTTACTGTGGTGAGTAGTGACTGGGATCTTAAAACCTAGCAAGCGGGCATCTAAGATGCAACTATGGGCTCCCTCCACCTGCAGCAAAGAAGAGTGAAGAAAAGCAAAGACACATGGAAACAAATAGTCCAAAGGACTAATAGACTATACAAACCTCAGCCTCCTCAACCCTGAGACCAGAAAACTAGATGGTACCCAGCTTCCACCACCAACCTCTCTAAAAGGGGTCATAATAGAAGATCCTGGATAAAATAGGAGAAAAATGTGGAAGAAAACTCAAAATCATAAAAAAAAAAAGATCAGGCTTACTGGTCCGATGGAAACTGGTAAGCCTACAACTGAAGTCACTCCAGTGGCTGAACTTTCAGCCAAGAAATAGTCAGATCTATAAGTTGAATAATAACACTGGAGCAGTACTCACTCTTTAGAACATTCAGCTACATGAGATCAAATGAGCAGCTTTTCCCCAGGGATAAAGCTCAGAAGGCAGTAAAGGACAGGAAAGAAATATGAACGGAAATGGTAAACACAAGGAGGAAGTGGGAAGATGTTGTTACACTGTGGACATTGCAATCAATGTCACAAAACAAAATGTATGAATTGTTGATTGGAAGCCCAATTTGTTATGTAATATTTCACTCAAATCACACAAACACACACAAAAGTATGCAAGCCTACAGACACATACTTTCATGCTGTCAAAAATAATTTCTAAGAATGATGATGCTATAAACTCATAATTAAAATATAAAACAAAACAAATAAACAAGGAGTTCTGGTAGGATGATAGAATAGACAGACAAACTACATAGAAAAGAAAAGATGGACCAATTAACAGAGACACAAAACATAATCCTGGAGCCCTGAGCTTTGAAAGGAAGGATACGGATATAGACTAAACTTTAACTAGTAGAAGAATCTGCATGAAAACACTGAAAAAGGAGACTTACAGAGCCATGGACGGTCAGCAATCTTGAAGGCATGGACAGCTTGGATATTGCTAAATAGTGTTAGGATCTAAGAATTAACCTGAAAATCAGACCTGCTAACCAGGGGCTGCATCGAAGACTGCATTGGTGGCTGGCAAATAAAAGGGGAAGCAGTGAAGAGTGAGATAGGCTGAGCTGTGGAGCTTTGGCTGTCCAGAGGGAGCAGCAATTTTGAATGTTTACAAACAGTTCAATCATTTTGGATATTTAAAGTAATATCATTCTCTCGGATTCTAGGGACCAAAGAATAAGCTCCACTTTCCAGGGACCACAAGGACATAGCAGATACCAAGGACTGGAATGGTTCTTGTTTTCAGCTTTTTCTCTCTTCCCTTTTCCTGCTTCCCATTTTTTTTCTTTCTTGTGGTTTTCTCCATTCCTTGTTATTCTTTTTGCATTTTTCCCATTTCTTTTTTCATTATTCTCCTACTCTACCTCTTTTCTCTTATCCCCACAACCCCAGATATTATGCCCCCCCCTTTTTTCTATTCATATTTCTTTTGGCTTTTGAAAGTATTTCTTTAAATATTTTCTCTCATTTATTGTCTTTCCTCTTTTTTCTTTTCCTTTTTCTTTTTTCTCTTTTTGGTAATTGTTCCTATGTGTTTATGCAGTGTGTGCTTTTTGTCCTATTGCTTTTACTTTTTTGATGTTTTTTTTTTTTTTATTATTGTTCTTGTCTAATTGAGTGGGAGACAGCAACTGTGCCCACATGACCCAACAACACCCACACCTCCTGCAGCTCCACTTACAGAGTGAGAGCCACTACTTTCTTCTGCACCAACTAGCCAATGATACATGACCAACAATAAGTGCCTGACTCATGCTTAATTGCTCTTCACAAACAGTTAACAGAGATCTGTGCAGCCACTCTCATTCTCTATTACATCCACCAAGAGACAGGTAGTGAGTGCATAAGTGCTACCAATTAGTGAACAGAGAAGCACAGTACCCTGCTTACTCAGATACATCCAAAACAAAACAAAGAAAATGAAAATCTTGAGCAAATCACTCCAACATACAATAACCAATTAAATATAAATACAACAAACTCACAATGTCTCAGAGACAACAGATATCACAGCATACACAAAAAAGCAAGCTAAACAGTGCAAACAAGGGAGCAGGATACAGACTTGGAACACATCCCTGAGGAAGATGCAACATTGGAACACCCTAATAAGGAATTCAGAAGAATTATATTTACCTATCTTCAATGGATTGAGAGACAGATCAAGCAAAACACTGACAAAATTAAGGAAAGACAGACAAAACCCTAAACAATTTTGGAAGAAAATGCAAGAACAAAATGACAAAATAAATGAAAAATTAGAAATAATACAAAATCTACAGATAGAAATCCAGAAGATTAATACTTTTATTAATCTTAAATATTAATAATATTGTCTGAAATGGATAACACATTTCAGCAAAAGAGTAGAATTGAATCAATGGAAGACAAAATTAGTGAGACTGAAGACAAATACCTGGATACTTCTTTGAAAAATAATCAATCATAAAAAAAGATCAAAACAAAATGAAAGCCTAAGATTCATGTAGGATGCGATCAAAAGAAATAACCTTTATGTAAGTGAAATTCCAGAACAGGAAGAGAAAAATAAAACCACAGAGAAAAATGACAAAGACTTGTTGGAAGAGAACTTCACTGAGATGGTGAAATATGAGACTATATCCACTCAGGAAGTCCAATGAAACCCAAACAGGATAGACTCCAAAAGAAAATCACCAAGACATATCATTATCAAACTAACCAAAACCAAAGACAAAGAAAGAATCCTGAAAGTAGCCCAGGAAAAATGAAAAGTTACCTACAAAGGGCAACCAATAAGACTAAGCTCTGATTTCTCAGGAGACACCATGCAAGTGAGGAGGATAGTATATATAAACCCTGAAAGACAAAAATTTCCAACCAAAAATTATACACCCAAAAAAAAATGTATCTCAAATATGGTGGTGAAATTAGGAGACTCCCAAATAACCAGAAATTAAGGGAATTTGTTAAAACCACACAAATCTTACAAGGAATACTAAAGGGAGTCCTTGAACAGAGAACCAATAACAGCAAACAACAACTGATCATTAAGACACATGATGACATAACCCAGAAACTAACCCCATTATGGAAGTATCCAAAGTAAAATAAGCTTACAAGATTGTAAACAGGGAACAGGAGACATCAATTGGCAAATGAAGGCAAAGACAAACCAAAAAAGAGGGAAAATATAATGTAGTTACAGAACTTCTAAATGATGAGGAAGTCAAGAGAGTTGCAAGATAGAATGACCTGTTCTAAACTCAGGGAGAAAATTATAAATTACAGGGTAAACTCAAAGAATAATGATAAACCTTCACACAAATATTTAGCAAATATTAAGACAACAGCAATGAAGGAAATGATAACACAATTCATAAGCAAAATGAGCTCAGCACAGAAAATTATATGAAACAAAGAAACTGGGAACACCATGAAAAAAACACATAACAAAATGATAGCAACCAATACATACTTGTTGATGATTACACTGAATGTCAATGGATTAAATACACCACTCAAGAGACAGAGAGTGGCAGACTGGATAAGAAAACATAACCCATCAATATGCTGTCTACAAGAGACACACCTTAGAGACAAAGACAAAAATAGAATAAAAATCAAAGGCTGGAAAAAGATATATCAAGCAAACGGCAACCAAAAAAGATCAGGAGTGGCAATATTAATTTCTGATCAAATTGAATATAAGACAAAAGCCACCCTAAGAGACAAGGAAGGACATTATATAATGATTAAATCAACCAAACAAGAAGCTATAACCATAATAAATATCTATGGACCCTATGAAGGAACCCCAAAATACATAGATCAGACTTTAACAGAATTGAAAAGACAAATAGATTACTCCACAGTCATAGTCAGAGACTTTAATACACCACTTTCAATGAAAGACAGAACTGGAAAGAAACTCAACAAAGACACAGAAGGACTAAACAATACAGTCCACCAACTTGACCTTATAAACATCTACAGAGCACTTCACCCAAGAACAACACAATATATATTCTTTTCCAGTGTACATGGAACATTCTTCATGATAGACCATATGTTAGACCATAAAGCAAGTCTTAATAAATTTAAACACATTGACATACTACAAAGCATCTTCTCAGATCACAGTGCTATCAAATTAGAAATCAACAACAGGAAGATCAACGGAAAAAGAGCAAACACATGGAAACTGAAAAACACCCTCCTTAAGAGTGACTGGGTATAGAAGAAATAAAAAGGAAATTAAAAAATTCTTTGAATCAAATAGAATGAAAACACAACATACCAAAATCTTTGGGACACATCAAAAACAGTGATCAGAGTCCAATAAATTCACACATCAAAAAAGAACAAAAAGCCAAAATCAACACCTTAAACAAACATCTCCAACAATTAGAAAAGAACAGCAAGAAAAACCTACAGTCACCAGAAAAAACTAAAATCATAAAGATTGAAGCAGAAATCAGTGAAACAGAAATTAGAAAGACAATAGAAAAAAATCAACAACACTAGAAGTTGGTTTTTGAAAATATTTATAAAATTGACAAGCCACTGGCAAATTTAACACAGGAAAAGAGGGAGAGAATACAAATAACACGAATAAGAAACAAATTGGGAGACATCACAACAGAACCAACTGAAATAAAAAAGATAATATCAGAATAACATGAAGAACTATATTTCAACAAATTTGAAAATCTAGAAGAAATAGACAGATTTCTAGAAATATACTACTTACCTAAACTAATACAGACTGAGGTGGAAAAGTTGAACAGACTCATAACAAAAGAAAAAATGAACAAGTCATAAAAATATTACCCACAACAACAAAAAAACTTGGCCCAGATGGTTTCACTAGAGAATTCTACCAAATATTCAGAGAACTGACACCAATCCTACTAAAACTATTCCAGAACATAGAAAAGGATGGAATCTTTTCAAATCCAATTTATGAAGCAAACATAACCTTGATACCAAAACCAGGCAAAGACATCACTCAAAAGGAAAACTACAGACCAATATCCCTCATGAATATAGATGCAAAAATCTTCAACAAAATCCTAGCCAATAGACTCCAAAAACATATATATAAAAAAACAATACATTATGACCAAGTGGGGTTCATATCAGGTATGCAAAGATGGTTCAACATTAGAAAAATAATCAATATCATCCTTCACATAAATAAAATAAATTAAAAAATCACATAATCATATCAATCGATGCAGAACAGGCATTTGATGAAATCCAATACCTATTCCTGATAAAAATTATCAGCAAAATAGGAATAGAAGGGATATTCCCCAACATAATAAAGAGCATATATACAAAACCAACAGCCAACACTATTCTCAATGGAGAGAGACTGAAACCATTCCCCTTGCAAATAAGAACCCAACAAGGATGCCCTCTATCACCACTTCTATTCAACATTGTATTGAAAGTCCTAGCTAGGACAATAAGGCAAGAAAGAGAAATAAAAGGCATCCAAATTGGTAAGGAAGAAGTAAAACTATCCCTATTTGCTGATGATATGATCCTATACCTAGAGAACCAAAGAGACTCAGTAAAAAAAACTACTGGAACTAATTGAGAGATTTACCATAGTGGCAGGATACAAGATCAACATCCAAAAACCAGTTGGATTCTTCTACACCAGCAAAGAGATTGTTGAAAAAGAAATAAGGAAATCAATACCATTTACAATAAAAGTAAAAACCAACTTCATGGCCATCGAACCATTTACAATAGTTACCAAAAAAATAAAACACTTGGGAATAAATCTTACCAGGGACACAAAAGACCTGTACAAAAAAAAAAAAACTACAAAAGACTACTCCAAGAAACCGTAAGAGATCTACATAAATGGAAAACCATACCATGCTCATGGATAGGAAGATTGAACATTATGAAAATGTCAGTTCTACCCAAAGCAGTCTATACATGAAATGCAATCCCAATCCAGATCCCATAAACATTCTTTAAAGTCACACAAAAAAACAATCACTAACTTTATATCGAAAGGAAAAAGACCTCAGATAAGCAAAGCACTATTGAAGAAGAAGAAGAAAATAGGAGGTCTCACACTTCTGGATCTCAAAACCACAGTAGTCAAAACTGTCTGGTATTGGTACAATGATAGACACATAGACCAATGGAAGAGAATTGAGAACCCAGAAACCAATCCATCAACCTATGGTTAACTAATTTTTGACAAAGAGTCAAAATTCATTAAATGGGGAATAAGAGATTGTCTGTTTAACAAATGGAGCAGACAAAACTGGATATCCATTTGCAGAAAAATGAAACAAGATCTGTACCTCACACCATACACAGAAACTAACTCCAGATGGATCAAAGACTTAAGTGTGAAACCTAAAATCAAAGACTTAAATGTGAAACCTCAAGGAAAAACTAGGGGCAAATTTAGGGGCTTTAATTTATGGAATAAATAGGCTGTAAAGCATAACCCAAAATGCACAACCAGCAGAAGATAAAGTAGATGAATGGGACCTTTTAAAAATTAAATTTTTATGTGCTTCCAAAGACTTCTCCAAAAGAATCAAAAGAGAACCTACAGATTGGGAAAAAACATTTGGCAATGACATATCTGACTAGGGACTGATCTCTAAAATTTATAGAAAACTCCAACAGCTCAACAACAAAAAGATAAACAATCCAGTTTAAATATGGGCAGAAGACATGAGTAGACACTTCACCAAAGAGGATATTCAGGTGGCCAACAAACACATGAAGAAATATTCACAATCATTAGCCATTAGAGGGATGTAAATCAACACAACAATGAGATACCATCTTGCCTCAGCACTAGTAGCAAAAGTTCAACAAGACAGAAAATAGCAAATGTTGGCAAGGATGTGGAGAGATTGGGACTCTCATACACTGCTTGTGGGACTGTCAAATGATACAACTACTGTCGAAAGCAGTATGCTGATTCCCTAAAAAGTTGGTATTAGAAATACCATTTGACCCAGCAACTCCATTACTAGGTATATATCCTGAAGAAGTGAGAGCCAAGACAAGAATAGATATATGCACACACATGTTCATTTCAGCACTATCCACAATAGCAAAAAGATGGAAAAAGTGCCCATCAACAGAAGAATGGATAACCAAGCTATGGTACATATATACACAATGGAATACCATGCAACCCTAAAGAATAATGTAGAATCTGCAAAACACTGCATAACATGGAAGAAATTGGAGGACATGCTGAGTGAAATAAATCAATCACAGAAGGACAAATAAAGTAGTAGTTCATTATTGTAAAAAGTCAAGAAAAGATTTATATATGGAACGAAATTTTCTTTGTTGGTTACCAGGGGTAGGAGAGAAGGGGAGGGAACACTGCTAGATAGGCAGAGATAAGTATTGATTTGGATGAAGGGAAGGGCAATGCACCAAATGTGAGTGATCAACCCAGTGGCATTGAGGAAGAGGAAGACATAGAGAGGTGCATGAAAGGTCCAGACAACAAAGATGAACCCTCTTGCACATACAGTACTACATTATTAGTGATGGCAAACATGGATATAAGGGTGGATAAATGGGTGGATAGGCTGAACAATTTAGTATGTCTATGTAGGGAGAAGTGTGCCCATGACCATATATAGGGTTGGTGGACAATGTTTCTACAAGTGTATTTGTATGTTCTGTAAGAATTTCCAGGTATATAATAAAGTCGGAGATGACTTGACAGCACATAACAACAACAGTAGAGCTGACAAGGGACAAGATTGGTCACTGCCAGCTACCTAGAGGGAGCAAGGAGATGGACCTAGGGGCTCAGCACCATGGTTACAGGGGACATCAAGCTCAATTGGTATAACATACTACAAACATTGTTCCACATCCTACTTTGGTGAATAGTGGTGGGGACCTTACAAGCTTCCAAGCAGCCATCTAGATGCAACAATGGGTCTCTCGTCATCCAGAGGAAAGAAAAATGAAGAAAACCAAAGATACATGGAAATAATTAGTCCCAGGGACTGGTACACTGTGGTGGTTAAGTCTGTGTATCAACTTGGCTGGGCCTAGTTAAGTGGCTGGGCAGCTGAATGTAGTTATTCCCCATGGTGAGATTGGTAATTAACTCCATGGTGGAATCTATTGCAGCAGCTGAGTAGCTGCTTTGGGTATGTGGTCTGCTTCCCGTATAGAAGAAAAAGCTTTGGAAATGATCTCCAGATTATGTCACACTTGAATCCTGCATGTAGCTATGTCATTGTTCAGCAACCTAACATGCTCTGCCGACCTTGGGGCTTTCAATGGACTTGAATTAATGGCCTGCCGTATGGTTTGGTAACATCAGGACTGTGCCTTTTTATTTGTCAACCCTGGGGTTGTCAGCCTCAGAAGCTAGTAGCTGTCTGAGTGAAGAAAACTTCCAGCTTCAGTGGGCCAGGAGCAGGAGACTGAGCTGAAGCTCAAGATTGAGGGGCTTTCACCCAGCCCCTAGAGCCTGGTACTTGGAACTTGGACTTCTAGCCTCCAAACTATAAGAGAATAAACTCCTGTTTGTTAAGGCCATCCCATTTGTGGTATAGTCTTGTCATTGTTAGCATTTTACTGATCCTATGAGACCAGAAAAAGTAGATGGTGCCTGGCGACCACTGTCAACCACTCGCAGGTGGATCTATGCAGGAGATCCTGGATAGAGTGGGAGAACAATGTGGAACAAAGCTCAAAATCATTTTAAAAAAGGGGGAATGGGGAGGGAACAGGTTTGCTGGTCTGATAGAGCCTGATGAAACCACTGAGACTGTGGCCCCTTGCTCCCCTTCAGGTCTGGAATTGAACACACTCCTGTGGCTTCCAGCCAAACAAAAGACAGGCATATGAGCTGAACATTTACGTTAGGTAGGTACATTCCTCAGAGAGATCAATCATGGGACAATAGAAGGGCAGTGTATGCACAGGGAGATAGCTCCAGGGGCAGGAGTGCATGGGAGGGAAGGACACAGGGAAGATGTAACTATGGGGCGAAATGGGAGGGAAGCTGTTGCATTATGGGAAATTGCGCTCAATGTCATGAGACAAAGTGTATGTGAACTTCTGTATGAAAAATGAACTTGCTCTGTAAACTTTCACCCAAATCACAATAAATTTTTTTTAAAAAAATAAACAAAAAAGTACTTTCCCAAATATCTATCAAAAGGAATCTTAAGAATTGCAACCATACTGAAATTAAGAAAACCCTCTGTGTCATTTTTAGCACCTCGAAAGACTAGCAGCCTGAAGGAGCACAGTTTAGATTTAATTAAATGACATCCTTGTCCATTGACACATACCAATATAATATATTATGTGAAAGCTGTGGAAGGAGGGAGTCACTGAGACACCCGAAAGCCTCTCAAGCAAGGTAGCTGGTTCTCCTTCTTGACTTTGGAACATTCCTCAGTTAGTGCCTTCATTTGGGCAGAAGAGATCAGGAAAATGCTAACAATGAAAATGGAAAAAATATTAATATGACATAAAGTACACCTTAAGGCCAAAAACATCAATAAGGAGAAAGCATTTTTAGTCATAAAAGATACACTCTCTAAAGAAACTATAGATCATAAACATTTTTGCCCCAAATCACATTGCATGAAAATGCTTAAAACCCAAAAATTTAGGAATTCAAGGTTATTTTGACAAGATCTCAACTAGCCTTAAAAATACTTTATAGCTAAATTTATCAAGTTGAGTAGATAAAAAATTAATATGATTAGAATGTTTTCATTACACAGCACACGTTATTTAACAGACGTTATTTATAATACCACTTTTGCACCAAACAGAAAATCTTTTAGAAATGTTTATGGACTATTTATAGAAATCTATCATAGACTTAGCTCTAAAGAAAATGATGTTTTTGTTGTTATGTGCCGTCGAGTTGGACCAGACTCATTGTTGGACCCCTCTTTGGGTTTCTGAGACGGTATCACTATGGAAGTAGATTGCCTAACCTTCCTTCTGAGGAGTGGCTGGTGGGTTTGAATCACTAGAAAGAAAATTATAACGATTTTTTTTCAAAGCAACAATTAAACATTCTCTGACAATAAAACTAAAAGAAACCACCAAAACATAGCCCCTCTAATCTAATCTTGAAATTTTAAAGCACTCATAAATAACTCCTGAACAAAAGATGAAATAATTATAATAACAGATTATTCATTAGAAAATAACATCAAAAAAGATTCTATGTGACAAACCCTATGGGACGGGGCTGAGACAGGCAGAAGACAGCAGGATCCAATGGGTTAACTAAAAAAACACAAGCCGCAAGCCTAACTGCTGTAGCTAAATACTAATTCACATCCTGAACCATAGGGTACAGAAGTAAGCAGGCAACTTACCCAGTTCCATGCTCTCTATCCTGCAAGATCTTTTGCAGGTGTTTACAGGCAACCTAACCTCCTCAGCTGAGCATGTGCACATAGCCACAAGATTTCCACTATATAACATTCCTAGGGTGGCGGTATTGAGGCATGGAAACTGACTGGGAATCGAACCTGTGCCCCAAGGGACAGTGCCTGCATGCCACCCCTTTCTAGGAAACTACCTTTCTCAGAAAATTTCTACCTGTTTAAAACACTTAAAAACTCCAGCAAATTTTTGCTCAGGGAGACAAAGGCTAGCTTTGCTTGGTCCCTCTTTGTCTCCATTCATGAGCTACTTTCTGTTTCTCTTTCCCTTAATAAAAGCTTTGTTCATGTGGAAAAACCTTAGCCTCTCCTGGTATTTCTTGGTCAGTAGAAGGCATGGGACCAACTCCTGATGGGGAAGGGTTCCCTGCAACAGGGCCAAAATACTTATCAAAAAAGAGAAATGTGCAAACATAGTCAAGAAATATTTGAAAAAGCAGTCTCCTTTAGTATCTAAGAGCATGGAGTCTAGAGTCAGGTGGCACAGGTTCAAATCCCAGCTTTGCCGTTTACTGAATTTGTGTAATTTTCTGATTGTTATCCAACCCCGAAGCATTCAATTCCCTCATATCTAAAATGGAATTGTACTATTACTTGGGTGGTGCAAACAGCTAATGCTCTTGGCTGCTAAACAAATGGTTGGTGTTTCAAGTCCACCCAGAGAAACCTTGGAAGGAAGGCTTCGTAATCTACTTTTGAAAAATCAGTCATTGAAAATGCTATGTCAGAGTACAGTTCTACTCTGACATATATGGTGTTGCTGTGAGTTGGAGTCAATGCATCAGCAACTAGATTTCTTAGAGTGTTGTGAAAATTAAGTGAAGTAACCCATGTACAAAAGGAGCTGTGGTGGCACAGAGGTTAAAACATTGGGCTGCTAACCCAAAAGTCAGCAGTTCGAATCCACCAGCCACTCCATAGGAGAAAATAAGTCATTCTGCTTCCATAAAGATTTACAGCCTTAGAAACACAATGGGGCTGTTCTATTCTGTCCTATAGGATCATTAGTAGTCAGAATCAACTTGACAGCAATGGGTTTTGGGGTTTTAATCTACTTAAAGCATAAGAGATGAGAAAGAGAGAGAGGGAGATTGATCAAGAGACTTCAATAGTACAAGCAAATCTGCCTGCCTGCCTGCCTGCCTGCCCTAGTCTGACAGTAGGACAGACATAAGCCAAACTCTGTGGCTCCCTTCAGTCTCAGTTGCATCTCTCATGGCATGAGGATCTAAAGAAAACTATCCTCTTCCTCCAGAACTAAAACAGACAAAGAGCAATTAGATCCAACAATGAGGAGAAAATTGGTGGTGCTGAGCTTCAGAACCTAGCACTCTGCACACTGCACTTTGCAGTCAATTTAAAGAATTTTCAATAACAATTTTGTCTACTGGCAATTTCAGTCTTATGGGCTCTTTAGAGCTTAATCTCCACCTAAGCTGCCACTTGGCAGGCTACTGTCATGTCACGTCTGGTGCTGACAAAGAAATACATAAATAGACCACCAGAAAGAGAAACAGATTTGTGTGTGTTCGGTGTGTGGAGTGGGAAGTTTCCAGTCCCACAATCCAGCTCTCCTCCCCTGGAGATGCAGCATCCCTTACCTCAAAGAAGTTTACACTGACATCTGAAGAGGCAACAAAGCATCACTACCAACAGCTGAGTGAGAATTCAGTTGCCTTTTTGCCAAGTTATGCTGGACTTTCCATAAAGCAGGTCCTCTTGCTATGTGCCACCCCTCATATCACTCCACTAACCCCCCAAGAATGGAATCCCCATAGTCTTAAGGGGACATGTAGGTGAAATGGCATAACATAGGGAAACAAAGAGGGGTCACTATGAGTCGGGTCCAACTCCACGGCACAAAACAACAACAACAGTTCATAAAAACAATGATCTACATCCTACTTTGTTAAGTGGTAACTATAGTCTTAAAAGCTTATAAGTGGCCATCTAAGGTGCAATTATTGTTTTCTCTCCATCCAGTGCAAAGAAGAGGGAAGAAAATTAAAGACACTTTGGAAACAATTACTCCAAAGGACTAACGGACCCCACCAACCCCAGCCTCCATAACCCTGAGACCAAAAGAACTAGATGGTGCCCAGCTACCACTACTAGCTATTTTGATTGGGATCACAATAGAATGTCCTGGACAGAGTGGGAGAAAAATGTAGAACAAAATTCAAAACAACAAGAGACAACACTTACTGGTCTGACAAAGACTGGCGGAACCCCTGAGACTGTGGCCTATAGAGAATTCAAACCTGGACCTCAGACCTACTCCTGGAGATCACCTTTCAGCCAAACTACAGACAAAAAAAGTGAACAATAACACCAGTAAAGAATGTTCTTCTCAGAACAATCAACCATATGAGACCAAAAGGGCAGCATTTGCCCAACAACATAGTTCAGAAGGCAGGAGAGGGCAGGAAAGATGGGCAAATGGAAATGAGGACTCCAGGAAGGAAGTGGGAAGAGTGCTGTTACATTGACAGGGCTGCAACTAACTTCATGAAACAAAATGTGTATAAATTGTTGAATAGGAAACTAATTTTCTCCATAAACTTTCACCAAAACCACAATAAAATGTTGTTTTTTTTTTAAAAAAAGGAATCCACTCAGTCATGCCCCACCTCGGTGCTTCTCAAATCCAGACACCATGTACCATCTAGAGATTCACTGCCCCATCCCAGAGATTCTAGTATAGTTGATCAGAGAGGAGGTGGGGGATCTGGAGAAGCACTGTCCCACACACATGTGCAGGTGAGGGGGCAGAAGAGGAAGGGAGGGGCCAGGCTAGCCCACAAAAGTAAGTCTGCTCAGGTGGACTTACACAGGTGCATAAAGTAAAAGGGAAGACCATGCATAACCCTGCCTATAGTAAGATGTGGCCTAATCAGGGAAATGAAAGGAGGAAAGGGCAAATGGAATTCAGTCATTTTGTAGAAATTCAGTCATTTTGCATTTGGCATTGCAAATAGATGAGAAAAAGATAGACTGCTCAATAAATGATGGTAGTGAATTGGCTATCAATTTTGACTGGGTGGGATAGGAAGGAAAAATGTTAAACCTACCTTCCACTTGCAACAATCACCAAAAATAAACTCCAGATAGTTACATATGTAAACATTACAAGACAATAAATAAAATTACTTCAAATATAAGAAATCAGTTCTCTAATTGTGTGGTGGGATTTCATTCTAAGCAGGACACAAAACCCAAAAGCCATAAAAGGACAAAAATGATTAAATTGATTAATACAAATTATATAGCTAGTTAAAGATCAAAGATATTGTAAACATAGTTAAGTGATATATGGCACATTGTAAAAAAGATTTGCACCCTACATATCAGGCAAGAGTAAAAACCATTTTAATATACAAAGAATTCTTACAAGTCTGTAAGAAAAAGACAAAATAATTGTTTTAGTAGACAAATATGAACAGAAAATCCACAGAAGAAATAGAAATGGCCAATAAGGATCTACTAAACAGGAACATACTCACTGCCGTTGAGTCGGATCCGACTCATAGCGACCCCTCCTTGGGTTTCTGAGGCAGTATCACTACGGAAGTAGGATTGCCCAAACTTCCTTCCAAGGAGTGGCTGGTGGGTTTGAACCACCAGCCTTCTGGTTAGCAGGCAAGTGCCTTAGGCACTACGCACCCACCAGCCACTCCTTGGAAGGAAGTTTGGGCAATCCTACTTCCGTAGTGATACTGCCTCAGAAACCCAAGGAGGGGTTGCTATGAGTCGGGGCCAACTCGACGGCACCTAACAACAACAAAACAGGAACATACAAATGATCATGATGGTGAAGAATAATTTCCATCCACCTGAGTGGTAGACAGTATCAAAGATCTATAGGGGTGTGACCTTGCATTTCTGGTGGAAGGTCAATTGATATAAAACAATTTGTCAGCATATTTGAAAATTTTATTAAAAGAGAATCCCTGAGGGTACTAGGACTTTTTCCAGGATGGGGTTCAGGTTGTTAACAGGTAGCCTATGACTCACCCGCAGAGCCACCTCCTCAGTCCATCCCCAGAGCTATGTCCTATAGCCCTGGCCTTTGTCCTGACTCCCCTGAGCCCTCTCAATTGCATCTCAAGTTGTGGCAGCAACTGCTGAAGGAGGCTGTTGACTGCTTTAGTGATTCAGGGCTCACCTCCCAGGATCTACCACCTGCTATCTATCTAACGAGGGAGCAGAAGGAATAGCTTCAGAACCCAGAGGCAAAGATTTTCTCCCCAAAATAGAATTATTAGAATCCTATGTGTTGTGGCTGCTGATGAGGCAATTTTCCTTCTATCTCATTGTCTTTTCTCTTAGACCTACGTAACTCAACCTCTGCAACCATAGAATCCTCTGGACCAGCTCTTCCTGTGATAGGAAGACAAGATGGACAGGATAGAACTGAGTGGTCAAAAGAAGATGTAAGATCCAGGAAGCCGGTTCCTTGTGTGGGGGCCTGGTGATACCTGGAAAGGGGAGAGCCAATATTTCCCCCCTAGTTTCTCCCCGTGCTGCAGGAATCTCAGTAAGCACAAGGATCCTATACCTCCATCCCCCTTCTGCCTTCAATCCCTCTCCCACAACTGGGCCTAGCAATCTTAAATTCTCACGAAATTGTGAATCAAAAATTACGGGGTTCATGTCTTCAGCTAACATTTCCACCATTTGTTTCTCTGCCTATCCGGCCAAGATCATTCATGTGAGAAATCCCACTGTGAATCCTACCAAATGACTCAGATCCCAAACAGTCTACCCTCTGCCTCACTTGCCTCCTTGCCTGATCTTGCATAGTGTCTTTTGGGTCCAGCCAAGTTGACACACAGCTCCAACTATCACAGAGGTGGACCAATGTTTTGTATAGTATGTTATGCCAATTGACCTTGATGTTTCATGCGTCTATGGTCCCAAGCCCACAGGTTCAACTACTTGGTCCCTCTGGGTAGCTGGCTGTGACCAAGCAGTGATTACAACCTTGCCCCTTGTGAGCTCTACTATACACTTGGGAATTCTGATCATTCACATAAACTTATAGGACCATTGTCTGCCAACCCTATACATGTTCTTGGATACACTCCCCACTTCATAGTCATACTTAATAGGTCAGCCTGTCCACCTATATACCTATCCACCTGTATACCCATGTTTGCCTTCATTGACAACACAGTACTGTATGTGCAAAAGGGTTCATCAATGTTATCTGTACCTCCTATGTACCTCTCTATGTCTTTTTCTTCCACAGTGCCACCATATTGATCACTCACATTTGGTACATTGCCCTTCTCTTCACCCAAATCAATACTTATCACTATCTATCTAACAGTGTTTGTTCCCTCCCCTCCCCTCCCATCCCTGGTAACCAACAAAGAAAATTTCCCTCCACAGATAAACATTTCCTTGACTTTTACAATAACAGACTAATAAAGTATTTGTCCCTTTGTGATTGACTTATTTCACTCAGCATAATGTCCTCCAAGTTCATCCATGTTATGCGGTGTTTTGCAGATTCTACATTATTCTTTAGCATTGCATAGTATTCCATTGTGTGTATGTACCATAGTCTGGTTATCCATTCCTCAGTTGATGGACACCTAGGTTGTTTCCATCTTTTGGCTATTGTAAATAGTGCTGCAATGTACATGGGTGTGCATATGTCTGTTCTTGTCATGGCTCTCACTTCTTTAGGGTATATACCTAGTAATGGAATGGCTGGGTCAAATGGTATTTCCAATTTCAACTTTTGAAGGAATCACCATACTGCTTTCCACAATGGTTGTACCATTTTACAGTCCCACCAGCAGTGTATGAGAGTCCCAATCTCTCCACAACCTTGCCAGCTTTGTTATTTTCTGTCTTGTTGAACTTTGCTACTAGTGCTGGAGCAAGATGGTACCTCATAGTTGTTTTGATTTGCATCTCTCTAATAGCTACTGGTAGCATAGTGGCTAAAGCACTTGACTGCTAACCAGAAGGCTGGCGGTTCAAACCCACCAGCCACTCCTCGGAAGGAAGGTTGGGCAATCCTACTTCCGTAGTGATACTGCCTCGGAAACCCAAGGAGGGGTCGCTATGAGTCGGGGCCGACTCGACGGCACATAACAACAACAACAACAACAACCTCCTATGGCAGTGGGGCTTAGAAACTGGCAGTTCAGCAGTAAAGAAGAGCGTGACAAAGCGGAGGGAGATATGACACAGGAGTGGGGAGTATGAGACAAAAGTGGGGGTTGTGACCCAGGAGATGACAATGTGACGCAGGACAAGGAAGTGTGACATAGGAGAGGAGGATGTGACACAGCAAAGGGGAGAATGACATGGGACAGCAAAGTATATCACAGGAGAGGGGCAGTGTGACACAAGAGAAAGGAAAGAGGGAGGAAGGAGAGGAAGAGGAAGGGAGCAGGGTCAGGGCGCTAGAGCAGGCAGATCTGATTTCTCTCTCATCTTGGCTTCAGCCAGAGAGGAAATGTGCCCTAGATAATGAAAGCAATGTTGGGAGTGGCTTTTGCTTCTGTTGCCTGGTTAAGACATTCCAAGCTGCCCCACACCAGCCTTGGGTGTGGCCATATCAACCCAAGCAGAGCAGAGCAGGTAGAGGCGACCCTAGAACCCTCAGGTCCAGCACAGCTCGGGCCAGCCAGGGTCTGGGGTGTCAACGATGGAGTGAATCAAGTAAGGTGCTTGCATAGAGAGTAAATCCAGCAAGGTTCCATGTGCAAGGGAAAATCTGAGCTCTCAGGTGGCAAGTAACACCAGCACAGTGTTAGTGGCAGATTCTAGAGGGGATGCAGCCTGGGGCCCAGGGCATCACCAGCAGATAACACAACAGGTCTCTGCCACATGGTCCATTACTTAAGTCCCTCACCTTTCCACCCATTGAGGCAGACGCCCTCACATGGAGTTTAGCCCGAAGAAAGAGGGGAAGGAAATTAGCAGATGGGGTATACAGTGTAGAGACAGTGACAACCACCAGAAGAAATGGTTTATATTTTTAGGTCAACGTTTGAACTCGATTGGACATTTAATTTAAAAGGTCCTCCTAAGCAGTAAGTCGGGAGTTCTGGTAGCATAGTGCCTAAGGTACTTGACTGCTAACCAGAAGGCTGACAGTTCAAACCCACCAGCCACTCCTCAGAAGGAAGGTTGGACAATCTACTTCTGTAGTGATACCGCCTTGGAAATCCAAGGAGGGGCCCGACTCAACGGCACATAACAACAATAACAAATAGTAAGTAGGAGCTCTGGTGGTGCGGTGGTTAAAACACTCAACTGCTAATCTAAAGGTCAGTGGTTCAAACTCACCAGCCACTAAGTGGGAGAAAGAAGAGGCAGTCTGCCTCTGTAAAGATTTACAGCTTTGAAAACCCAATGGGGCAGATCTACTCTATGAGGCAGAATTGACTCCATGGTCTTGGGTTTAGGTTTCTAACCAGTGGGTGGGGCTCCAGAAGGTAAAGGAACTTACAGGTAGATAAAGAAAAGCACTGGCATTTTCTTTGCATTCTCAGTTGTGTTGTCGGTGCCATTGAGTAGGTTCTGACTCATAGTGATTCTATGTACAACATAGTATAATCCTGCCTAGTTCTGCACCATCCTCACAATCCTTGCTTTGTTTGAGCCCATTGTTGCAGCCACTGCATCAATCACTTCGTTGAGGTTATTCCTCTTTTTCTGTGTATGATCCTGTACTTTACCAAACTTGATGTCTTTCTCCAGGGACTGATCCCTCCTGATAACATGTCCAAAGTATGTGAGATGAAGTCTCCCCATTCTTGCTTCTAAGGAGCATTTTGGGTATACTTCTTCTGAGACAGATTTGTTTGTTCTTCTGGCAGTCCATGGTATATTCAGTATTCTCCACCAACATCACAATTCAAATGCATCAGTTTTTCTTCTGTCTTCCTTATTCCTTGACCAACTATCGTATATGTATGAGGAGATTGAAAATACCATGGTCTGGGTCACATGCACCTTAGTCCTTAAAAGTGATTTCTTTGCTTTTTAACACTTCAAAGAGGTCCTTTGCATAGGTTTTCCAAGTACAATATGTTGTTTGCTTTCTTGCTTTTCTTGAGTTCTATGGGTGTTGACTGTGGATCCAAATAAAATGAAATCCCTGACAACTTCAATAACTTCTGCACTTATTAGGACCTTGCTTATTGGTCCAATTTAGAAGATTTTTGTTTTCTTTATGTTGAGGTATAGTCTTCAACAGGATTATACTACTAAATCCTGTAGTAGGATTACTACTGCTGAAAGCTGTAGCCTTTGAATTTCATCAGCTGGTGCTTCTAGTCCTCTTCACTTTCAGCAAGCAAAGTTTGTGTTATCTGCATATTGAAGGTTCTTAATAAATCTTCCTCCAATACTGATGCCATGTTCTTCTTCATATAGTCCAGCTTCTCAGATTATTTGCTCCGCATACAGATTGAATAAGTATGGTGAAAGGAAATAACCCTGATGTACACCTTTTCTGATTTTAAAACATGCAGTATTTCCTCGATCTGTTCAAACAACTACCCCTCAGTCTATATACATATTCCACATGAGCACAATTAAGTACTGTGGAATTCACATTCTTGTGATGTTATTCATAATTTGTTATGATTCACAAAGTCAAATGCTTTTGCACAGTTAATAAAACACAAGTAAACATCTTTCTGGTATTCATCTGACATCAGCAATGATATCCCTTGTTCCACATTCTCTTCTTAATCCGGCTAGAATTTCTAGAAGTTCTCTGCCACTGTACTGCTGCATCTACTTTTGAATTATCTTCAGCAAAATTTTACTTGCATATGATAATAATGATGTTGGTTGATATTGTTTGATATCCCTCCCACCTTCTGGGCTGGCAGGAATTCTATCCAAGTCTGAGTGCTCTGACAGAGCCTGCGTGCCCTGCCCCATCCTGCCTAGAATTTTTTTCCTTTTTTTAATTTTTAGTGTGTTTGTTTTTCTCTGTTTTTAAATTATTGTTATTATTGTCCTTATTCTTACTATTCTTTATTCTTCCCTTCCCAGATTCTAGTTTTCAACCTTTTCTCTCTTCCCTGTTCTTGATTCACATCTTTTTTTCCTTCTCATTGTTCTCTCCATTCCTTATTTTTCTTTTTGAATTTTCCCCATTGTTTTCATTATTCTCCTACTCTACTTCTTTTCTCTTATTGGCCCTTCTAAGATATTGTGGGGTTTTCTGTTTCTCTGGGTTTCTTTTCTTTTCTTTTTTTGGTGATTGTTCTTGTGTGTTTATGTGGTGTGTTTGTGTGTGTGTGTGTGTGCACTTGCTTTTCCTTTTTTGATGGTTTTTTGATTAATGTTTTTGTTGAAATGGGAGACAGCAATTGTGCCCATACAATGCAAGCACAGCTGCACCTCCTGCAGCTTCACTTACTGAGGGAGAGCCAGCACTTCCTTCTCCATGAACTGGCTAATGAAAACCAACCACCAAGAAGAGCCTGACTCACCCTTAACTGCTCTTCACAAACAGTTAAAAGAGATCTAATTACAACAATGTCAAAATGTCTCAGAGACAACAAACCATCACAAGTCCACACAAAGAAGCAAGATAAAGTGGTAGAAACAAGGGAGAAGGATACAGCCCCAGAACACATCCCTGAGGAAGAAACAGCATTGAAATTCCCTGATAAGGAATTCAAAAGAATTATGCTTACGTATCTTCAAAGGACTGAGAGACAGATCAAGAAAAACACTGATAAAATTTTAAAAACACAGACAAAACCTTATAACAATTTTGAAAGAAAATAAAAGAACAAAATGGCAAAATCAATGAAAAATTAGAAGTGATACAAAATCTACAGATAGAAATCCAGAAGATTAATACTAAATTTTCAGAAAGAGATAACACATTGAAAGGACAAAGGAATAGAATTGAGTCAATGGAAGACAAAATTAATGAGATCGAAGAAAAACACTTGAATAGTTTTTTGGAAAGGGATCAATCAGAAAAAAGATCAAAACAAAATGAAGAATGCCTAAGGATCTTGTGGGATTCCATCAAAAGGAATAACCTACATGTAATCAGAATTACAGAACAGGAAGAGGAAAAAAACAAACAAACAAAAAAAAAAACACACTGAGAAAATTGTCCAACATTTGTTGGAAGAGAACTTCCCTGATATGATGAAGGATAAGAGTATATCCATTTGGGAAGTCCAATGAGCTCCAAACAGGATAGACCTCAAAAGAAAATCACCCAAGATGTATCATCATCAAACTCATCAAAACCAAAGAAAAAGAATCCTGAAAGCAGCTAGGGAAAAATGAAAAGTTACCTACAAGGGGCAATCAATAAGAGTAAGCGATGATTTCTCAGCAAAAGTCATGTAAGTGTGAAGGCAATGGGATGGTATATATAAAACCCTGAAAGAGAAAAATTTCCAACCAAAAACTATATACCCAGCCAAACTGTTCCTCAAATATGATGGTGAAATTAGGAGATTTCCAGATTAGCAGAAATTAAGGGAATTTGTTAAAACCAGACCAACCTTCCAAGAGATACTAGAGGGAGACCTTTGAACAGACAACCAAAAACAGCAAACAACAACAAACCATTAATATACAAGATGCCACAACACAGCTATGGAAGTATCCAAAGTCAAATAAGCTTACAAGATTGTAAACAGGGAACAAGAGACATCAATTGGCAGATGAAGACAAGTACAAAACAAAAAGAGGGAAAAAATAGTGTCATTACAAAACTTCTAAATGGTGAGGAAGTCAAGAGAGTTGCAAGATAGAATGGACTGTTCTAAACTTGGGGAGAAAATTATGAATCACAGGGTTACCACAAAGAAAAATGATAAAACGTCACATCACAATAAAAAAGAGGACAAGCACAAATATTTAGGAAATACTAAAACAATACAACAAAAGAAATGATAACACAGTTCATAAACAATGAGCTCAGCACAGAAAATTATACAGAATAAAGAAACCAGGAACACCATGAAAAAACACATAACAAAATGACAGCAAGCAATTCATACTTGTCAATAATTAAATTGAATGTCAATGGATTAAATGCACCACTCAAGAGACAGAGAGTTGTAGACTGGATAAGAAAGCATAACCCATCAATATGCTGTCTACAAGAGACACACCTTAGAGACAAAGACAAAAATAGACTAAAAAATCAAAGATTGGAAATAGGTATATCAAGCAAATGACAACCAAAAAAGAAAAGGAGTGACAATATTAATTTCTGATAAAATTGACTTTAAAACAAAAATGACCATAAGAGACAAGGAAGGGCATTACATAATGATTTAAGGATCAATTGAACAAGAGGACAAAACAATAATAAATATCTGTGCACCCAATGACAAAGCCCCAGAATACATAAATCAGACTTTAACAAAATTGAAAAGACAAATAAATGACTCCACGGTTGTGATAGTTAGAGCTGTGTGTCAACTTAGCTGGACCACAATTCTGTGTGGTTTAAGCTGTTGTGATGTTGTTATTCCCATGATGGGATCAGATGATTATGTTTTGAGCAGCCAATCTGTTGAAAGGGAGTTTCCCTAGGGGTGTGGCCTGCTTCCAGTAAATCTATGGACATCCTGGGATAAGGGACATTCTTCTGTGGATCAGGATTCTGTTGTGCTGCCTAAAACTGTCCATGAGTGAACAATCCACCATTAGGCCTGGAGATCTTGGATTCATCATTCATTGGAGTCAACAGCTGGTGTACTGCCTGCCAGCCTTGAGCTCCTCAGCCCCTGTAAGAGTTTGGAAAAGCCTCCAGCTTGACATGGAAAAGCCTCCAGCTTGACATGGAAAAGCCTCCAGCTTGACGTTTGATCCAGAAACTTTGGACTTGCTAGCTTCTATAAGTGTGTGAGCCATTTTCCTAAGGTAAATTTATCTATATATACATATAGATAAGCTTTACTGGTTTTGTTTCTCTAGAGAACCCAGTCTAACACATTTGGTATCAGGAGTGGTTCTAGAGAGACAAAATCATAAGGATGGGCTTCCTAAATTGGTTCTCCAGTTTGATTAATCTTAAAGACACTACTGACCCTGCCTCTGTTAGTAAAGAGGCTCTGCTAATGTGTGATATGAAGTGGCAACATTAATATGCAAAATAGCACCACCAATAGATCAAGTACTTGTGAGAAGTGATGCTCTGGGTGATAGGATATTTGATACTTTTCTGCAATTTTGTCAGTATGAGGAGTATAAGGAAGCTGGTTGGTTGGTCCTGCTTACACTAGATAAAGTGGTGAAAGAGTGAGATGAGCTCAGAGCTGTTGAGTCTCAGCTTAAGCACTGCATAAAAGACTTCAGTGCTTCCAGTTGTGCTCTGAAAGAATGCCCTATATCTTCTAGTAACAGAGCTGATATTGCTGAAAACCAAACCCAGAGTCTTATTGTAAGGGTGGCTGAATTACAATGCCAAGTAAATTGCCAACCCAGAATGGTGTCTGACGTTAAAGTGAGGGCATGGATTGGGGAAAAAATGGGATCCTGAAACCTGGAATGGGGACATAAGAACAAATAGTCAGGAAGATCAGTTTATGGAGCCTATAAATTCTGTTGAATCCCTCCCATCTAAAAGGATTACTGTAAAACCATTATTCCCTCCACCCCATTTTGATGGGATTAGCCAAACTGGTCCTGCTGGGTCATTGGTTGAGGCAGAGGCCATGGAAGACATTCCTGAATATTCTCAGGAACTGCCTCAACCACCCATTGTTGCTGCTAGACCTATAACTAAAGTTAAGTCTAAGCAAGCCCCAAAAGGTGAAATAGAAAGTGTGACTGAGGAGGTGGTACGCTATACCTGAAAACACCTACTTGATTTTGCTAACATGTACAGACAGAAACCTGGAGAATATGTATGGGAATGGCTACTAAGGGTGTGGGATAATGGTGCAAGGAATGTAAAATTGGATCAGTCTGAGTTTATTGATTTAGGCCCACTAAGTACGGAACCTTCATTCAATGTTTCAGCTTGAGAGGTGAAGAAAGGGTCTAATAGTTTATTTCATTGACTTACTGAAGCATGAATTATGTGGTGGCCTACCTTAAGTCAAGTTGAAGTACCAGACCTGCCTTGGTATAATGTAGAAGAAGGTATCTGGAGGCTTAGGGAAATTGGCCTGTTAGAATGGATTTATCAGATTAGACCCCCTAGAGCCAGAAATGGAGAGTCCAGAAGACACGCCTTTCACCAGTACGGTGAGGAATAAATTTGTGAAGGGAGCTCCAACATCCTTGAAGACTGCTGTGATTGCTATTTTAAGTAAACTTGATTTGGCAGTGGGAACTGCCCCAATTGAACTAAGACACTTGACTGCAATGGGGCTGATTGGACCCCATGGTAGTAGGTAGTAGGGGCCAAGTGGCAGCAGTTAATCGACAAAGGCAAGTTGGGCATGGTTACCATGATGGATGGCAGAGTCAGAACAGTAATAAGAATAGTCACACTCGTGTGGAATTATGGCATTGGCTACTTGCTCATGGTGTTCCTAGTAGTGAAATACATGGCAAGCCTACTTAATATTTACTTGATCTGTATAGACAGAAGAATTCTGGGTCACATGAACAGCAACCTAGA
>NW_006921614.1:11991068-11998746 GCF_000298275.1 Orycteropus afer afer
TATATGTGCATCAAATATTTTTGTTTCCTTCTGTTATGAACTGTGAAATGTAAATAAGGTTAATGTGTTTTGGTTGTACATGTGTTAGTGTATTATGTTAGGCACAAATATGACTTTATAATTGTCCTTATGTAGAGAGTATACATGGTTAAGATGTGTAAAACTGCAAAGTTGACAAGGGGTGGACTGTGATAGCTAGATTGTGTGTCAAGTTGGCTGGACCACATTTTTGTGTGGTTTAACCTGTTGTGATGTGGTTATTCCCTTGATGGGATCAGATGATTATGTTTTGAGCAGCCAATCTGTTGAAAGGGAGTTTCCCTAGGGGTGTGGCCTGCTTCCAGTAAATCTACGGACATCCTGGGAAAAGAGACATTCTTCTGTGGATCAGGATTGTGTTGTGCTGCCTACAACTGTCTGTGAGTGAACAACCCACCATTCAGCCTGGAGATCTTGGATTCATCATTTGTTGGAGTCAACAGCCAGTGTACTGCCTGTCATCCTTGAGCTCTTCAGCCCCTGTAGCAGCAAGAGTCAGGAAAAGCCTCCAGCTTGTTGTGGAAAAGCCTCCAGCTTGACATTTGATCCAGGAACTTTGGACTTGCCAGCTTCTATAAGTGTGTGAGCTATTTTTCTAAAATAAATTTCTCTATATATACATATATATAAGCTTTACTGGTTTTGTTTCTCTAGAGAACCCATTCTCACACAACAGTTATAGAAGGAGACTTTAATATACCATTTCCAATGAAAGATAAGACAACTGGAAAGAAACTCAACAAAGACACAGAAGGATTAAACAATACAATCCACCAAATTGACCTTATAGACATCTACAGAGCACTTCACCCAACAACAGCACAATATACATTATTTTCCAGTGCACATGAACATTCTCCAAGATAGACCATATGTTAGGCCATAAAGCAAGCCTTAATGAATTTAAACACATTGAAATACAACAAAGCATCTTTTCAGATTACAATACTATCAAATTAGAAATCAATAATAGCAAGACAATGGACAAAGAGCAAAGACATGGAAACTGAACAACACCCTCCTTAAGAATGACTGAGAGAGGAAATAAAAATAAATAAATAAATAATTCCTTGAATCAAATGAGAACAAAAACACAACATACCAAAATCTTTGGGACACAGCAAAAACAGTGATGAGAGGTCAATTTATAGGAATAAATGCACACATCAAAAAAGAATAAAGAGCCAAAATAAATTCTTTAAACTAGCATCTCCAACAATTAGAAAAAAAAAAAAACAGCAAGAAAAGCCTACAGTCACCAGAAGAAAGGAACTAATAAAGATTCAAGCAGAAATCAATGAAACAGAAAATAGAAAAAATCAACACTAGAAGATGGTTTTTGATAAGATTAATAAAACTGACAAACCACTGGCAAATTTAACAAAGGAAAAGAGGGAGAGAATATAAATACAATGAATAAGAAATTAAATGGGTGACATCACAAAAGAACTAACTGAAATAAAAAGGGTAATATCAAGATACTGTGAAGAATTGTACTCCACCAAATTTGAAAATCTGGAAGAAATGGACAGACTTCTAGAAACACACTATTTACCTAAATTTACACAGACTGAGGTGGAAAAGTTGAACAGATCCATAGCAAAAGAAGAAATTGAATAGGTCATAAAAAACATTGCCAACAGAAAAGTCCTGGCCCAGATTGTTTCACTGGAGAATTCTACCAAACATTCAGAGATGAACTGACACCAATCCCAAACAAACTATTCCAAAACATAGAAAAGGATGGAATACTCCCAAATTCTTTTTTATGAAGCAAGCATAACCTTGATACCAAAACCAGGCAAAGACATCACTCAAAAGGAAAACTACAGACCAATATCTCTCATGAATATAGATTTAAAAATCTTCAACAAAATCTTAGCCAATAGACTCCAACAACATATCAAGAAAATCATTCATTATGACCAAGTGGGGTTCAAATCAGGTATGCAAGGATGGTTCAACATTAGAAAAACAATGAACATCATCCACCACATAATATACCAATTCCTGATCAAACTCTCAACAAAATAGGAATAGAAGGGAAATTCCTCAACGTAATAAAGGTCATATATACAAAACCAATAGCTAGCATTATTCTTACTAGAGAGAGACTGAAACCATTCCCCTTGTGAACAGGAATCAGATAAGGATGCCCTCTATCACCACCTCTATTCAACATTGTATTGAAAGTCCTAGCCAGGGCAATAAGGCAAGAAAAGGAAATCAAAGGCATCCACATTGGTAAGGAAGAAGTAAAACTATCCCTATTTGCTGAGGATATGATCCTAAATCTAGAAAACTCAAGAGACTCAGTCAAAAATCTACTTGAACTATTTGAGAGATTTAGCATAGTGGCAGGATATAAGATCAACATCCAAAAATCAGTTGGATTCCTCTACACCAGTGTTTTGGTTCTCAGAAGGAAGATGGGGCAATCTATTTCCATAGTGACACTGCCTCAGAAACCCAAAGAGGGGATGCTATGAGTCGAGTCCAACTTGACGTCACATAACAACAACAACAACAAGAGTTTTGGTTACCTCTAGTGCTGCTCTGACAGGAATATACTACAAATGGGATGTCTTTAATAAACAGAAGTTTATTCTCTTACAATTTTGGAGGTTAGAAGGCTGAGTTCCAGGTGCCAGGCTCCAGGACTAAGTGAAAGCCCCTCATCTTTGGGCTTCGGCCCTGCCTTTTGCTCCTGTCCCCCTGAAGCTAGAGGCATCTCTTCTCTCAAGCAGCTGCTAGCTGCTGAGGATGACATACCCAAGGTCAACAAGTGAAAAGGCACAGTCCAGTATTACTGAACCACACAACAGGCCATTAATTCAAGTCCATTAAAATTTCCAACATTAGCAGGGCAACATGGCAGACTGCTGAACAATAACTCAGGCAGGGTTCAAGTGTGCCATACCCTAGAGACCATTCCCAAAGCTTCTTATGTATGGAAAGCAGGCCACATCCCTAAAGCAGTTACTCAGCTACTTGTGGTAGATCCCATCATGGAGTTGATTGCCATTCTCATCATGGGGAATAACTACCACCAGCTGCCCAGCCACTCAACCAGGCCTAGCCAAGCTGACAACAACCATAAGTAACACAACCAGCAAAGAGATTGCAGAAAAAGAAATAAGGAAATCATTACCATTTACAATAGCTACAAAAAAAAAATACTTGGAAATAAATCTTACCAGGGACACAAAAGACTTGTACAAAGAAAACTATATGACTACTTTAAGAAACCATAAGACCAAACTAATCTCACTGCCCTTGAGTCATATCCGACTCATAGCAAGTCCTCCTTGGCTTTCCGAGGTGGTTTCACTACGGAAGTAGATGGCCCCATTTTCCTTCCAAGGAGTGGCTGGTGGGTTTGAACCACCAGCCTTCTGGTTAACAGTCAGATGCCTTAGGCACTACACCACCAGAGCTCCTAGAAAACATAAGAGATCTACAGAAATGGAAGAACATACCACATTCAATGATAAGAAGATTGAAAATTGTGAATATGTTAATTCTACCCATAGCAATCTATACATTCAATGCAATCCCAATCCAGATCCCATCAACATTCTTTAAGGATATGGAAAAACCAATCACTAACTTTATATGAAAAGGAAAGAGACCTCAGATTAAAAAAAAAAAAAAAAAAGCATTATTGAAGAAGAACAAAGTAGGAAGTTTCTCACTCTCAGATTTTAAAACCTATTATACAGCCACTTTAGTCAAAACTCCCTGATATTGGTACAACAACAGAAACATAGACCAATGGGATAGAATTGAGAGCCCAGAAATAGATTCATCAACCTATGGTCAGCTTATCTTTGACAAAGAGCTGAAATCCATTAAATGAGGAAGAGATTGTCTGTTTAACAAATGGTGCTGGCAAAAGTGGATATCCATTTGCAGAAAAATGAAACAAGATCTCTACCTCACACCATACACAAAAATGAACTCCAGATGGATCAAAGACTTAAATGTAAAACCTAAAGCGATAAAGTTCTTCAAGGAAAAACTAGGGGCAAATGTAGGGGGCCTAATATATGGCATAAATAGACTATCAAGCATAATCCAAAATGCACAAACTGCAGAAGAGAAACTAGATGAATGAGACCTTTTAAAAATTAAATTTTTATGTGCTTCAAAAGACTTCTCCAAGAGAGTCAAAAGAGAACCTATAGATTAAGAAAAAAAAGTATTCAGCAATGATGCATATGATAAGGGACTTATCTCTAGAGTTTATAGGAAACTCCAACACCTCAATAAGAAAAAGACAAATAATCTGGTTAAAAAATGGACAGAAGACATGACTAGACACTTCAGCAAAGAGGATATTCAGATGCCAACAAACACATAAGGAAATGTTCATGATCATTAGCCATTAGAGAGATGCAAATCAAAACAACGAGATACCATCTGGCCCAAGCACTAGTAGAAAAGTTCAACAAGACAGAAAACGTTGACAAGGAGAGATTAGAACACTCATACACTTCTAGTGGTACTGTAAAATGATACAACCACTGTGGAAAGCAGTATGGCAATTCTTTAAAAAGTTGGAATTAGAAATACCATTTGATCCAGCAATTCCATTACTAGTTATATATCCTAAAGAAGTGAGAGCCAGGACAAGAATGGATATATGCACACCCATGTTCATTGCAGCATTATTTACAATAGCAAAAAGATAGAAACAACCTAGGTGCCCATTAACAGAAGAATGGATAACCATGCTATGGTACATACACACAATGGAATACTATGCAGCCCTAAAGAATAATGTAGAAGCAGCAAAACACCACATAATGTGGATGAAGTTGAAGGAAATTATGCTGAGTGAAATAAGTCAATCAGAGAGGACAAAAATTGTATTAGTCCATTATTGTAAAAAGTGAAGGAAAGGTTTATATATGGAAGGAAATTTTCTTTGTTATTTACCAGGGGTGGGAGAGGAGGGAAAAGAACACTGTTAGATAGGTAGAGAAAAGTACTGATGTGGGTAAAGACAAGGGCAATGTACCAAATGTGAGTGATCAACATGGTGGCATTGAGGAAGAAGAAGACAGAGAGAGGTTCATGAGAGGTACAGACAATAAGATGAACCCTTTTGAACATACAGTAGTGTGCTGTCAAAAAAAAAATCACACCCACTGTTGTCGAGTTGGATCCTACTCATAGTGACCCCTCCTTGGGTTTCTGAGGCAGTATCACTACAGAAGTAGATTGCCCAGTCTTCCTTCCAAGGAGTGCCTGGTGGGTTTGAACCTCCAGCCTTCTGGTTAGCAGTCAAATGCCTTAGGCCCTACACCACCAGAGCTCCTTAGTGTGTTGTCAGTGAAGGCAAATACTGATATGCAAGTGGATAGATGGGTGGACAGGCTGAACGATTAGCTATGTCTATGCAGGGGGAACTGTGCCCATGATCATGTATAGGATTGGCAGACAATGTTTCTACAAGTGTATTTGTATGTTCTGTAAGAATTCACAGGTATATAGTAAAGCTGACAAAGGACAAGATTGTAGTCACTTCTTGGCCACAGTCAGCTACCCAGAGGGAGCAGATAGTTGGACCTGTGGGCTTGGGACCATAGTTGCAGGGGACATCAAGCTCAATTGGCATAACATACTACACAAAAACGTTCTACACCCTACTTTGGTGAGTAGCAACTGAGATATAAAAAGCTTTTAAACAGCCATCTAGATGATGCAATGATGGATCTCTCCTCATCCAGAGCATAGAAGAATGAAGGAAACCAAAGACTCATGGAAACAATTAGTTTCCATAACTTATACATCACAGCAACATGCCAGCCCCACAGTACAAGTAACTGACAGGTAGTGGCTCTGGGTTGTAATGGGACTTAAAAGTCTAACAGGGTACCCAAACTCAGGCTTCTGGAAAGCAGAACTGATTGCAGGTGAATGAAGGCCCAGAGATTGAGGCTGAGTAATAGTTCTTCTTCCACTTTGTATACATTAAAATTTCTTAAATAATTTTATAAATCTTGGGCAGGGGCAGGTGTAAAAGTAACACTTGGAAAATATTAGGAAGGCAATTCTCTCATAAAATTCTTTTACTACATACTTCCTGGATTCCTTTTACTTTTCCCCTTTTATATGCCCTTTAATCACTAACTATTACTCTGTTGTGTTTTTTTCTCAACAGTTGTCTAGATGATCACAATCACTTTAGGTTTCCTTCTTTTTCCCTGATCATTTCCTAAACCTATTAGTATTCTTAATTGTTCGCTGAGTACTTTGGAAAGCAATAAGACAGTATTATTTAAATTGCACTTGATCCACTAATTTTTTTTCTCACCCAGTGAGAAATGTTGTCTGTTTTAGTTACCTAGTGCCGCTCTGACAGGAATATTCCTCAAATGGGATGGCTTTCACAAACCAGAGTTTATTCTTAGGGTTGGGAGGCTTTAAGTTAGAGTTCGAAGTGCCAGGTTCTAGGGGCTGGGTGAAAGCTCCTCCACCTTGGGCTTCAGATCTGCCTCCTGCTCCCAGCCCACTGAAGGTGAAGGCTTTTCTTCACTCAGCTGCTGGCTGCTGAGGCTGACAAACCCAAGGTCAACAAGTCACAAGGCACAGTCCCGATATTACCAAACCACACAGCAGGCCATTAATTCAAGTCCATTAAAAGTCCCAAGATTGGTAGAGTGGGGTAGGATGCTGAACAACAGCTCAGCTACATGCAGGGTTTAAGTGTGCCATAAGCTGGAGAAAATTCCCAAAGCTGCTTCTTATATACAGGAAGCAGAACACATCCCTAAAGAAGCTACTCAGATGCTTATGGCAGATCCCATATATGGTATGGAGCTGATTGCAAGTCTCATCATGGGGAATAACTACGACCAGCTGCCCAGCCACTCAACCAGGCCCAGCCAAGCTGACACACAACCTTAAGTACCACATTTTCTAAAAGATGTTTTGAATAAAGGACAAAAATAAATGAATATTGGTTGCTATGAGTCGGGGCCGACTCAACGGCAAACAACAACAACAACAATTGGTCACCCAGGCCTCCCTATCCCCTTCTTCCAGTCTGACCAGGCCCATCCTCACAGCAGGCTATCTCACTTGCGTTTGATAGTTTCAAGTCTCTTCATCAGCTGAGAATGATCACTGGGTTAATTTGGGGCTTGGGTCAATGGCAGTGGACTTAGCATGTGTCAATCTCCCACTCCTAGGACTCCTGAGGGAGGAAGTGAAAAAGAAGTAGAATGGCATGAGGATAAAGGCAGCGAAGGGAAATTTTGTCATCCATGTGTAAAGCTTTGTGCTAGCTGGATACTCTTACATAGTGGATTTCAATTAACTTTTATAGTCCAACTGCAGAGTCAGTGTTACTACCCTCATTTTTCAGAGTAAAGATATGAGGTTCAGAGAAGCTGAGCAACTTCCTCAACATCACAGAACTCTTTTTTTTTTTTTAAGTTGTTAATTTTTTGATGACCTGTTCAATTTCTTCTTTTGTGATGGGCTGTTCAACTTTTCCACATCAATCTGTGTTAGTTTAGGTAAATGGTGTGTTTCTAGAAACTTGTCCATTTCTTCCAAATTTTCAAATTTGTTGGAGTACAGTTCTTCATAGTATCCTGATATTATCCTTTTTATTTCAGTTGGTTCT
>NW_006921614.1:12001076-12007057 GCF_000298275.1 Orycteropus afer afer
TCTGACAATTTAGTATTAATCTTCTGGATTTCTGTCTGTAGATTTAGAATCATTTCTAATTTTTCATTTATTTTGTTATTTTGTTCTTGTATTTTCTTCCAAAATTCTTCTAGGGTTTTTTTCTGTTTTCTTTGATCTGTTTCTCAATCCTTTGAAGATACCTAAAGATAATTCTTTTGAATTTCTTATCAGAGAGTTCCAATGCTGCTTCTTCCTCAGGGATGTTTTCTGGGTCTGTATCCTGCTCCCTTGTTTCTACCATTTTATCTTGCTTCTTTGTGTGGAGTGAACATCACAGAACTCTTGAGCCATGGGATGGGGATTTGATGCAGATCTCTAGGTCCCTATATTCCCCACAGTATGCTGACTGAACCACTTCTACCTCACCAAGAGAGGTCAAGGCTCCACCTAAGCTGCTTGTCAACCAAAACACCACCAACAACAACAAACTCACTGCTGTCTAGTTGAATCCAACTGCCAGCTACCCTTCCTTGGGTTTCCAAGGTGGTATCTCACAGAAGTACATTGCCCAATAGTCTTTCTAAGAAGTGGTTAGTGGGTTTGAACCACCAGCCTTCTGGTTAGCAGTCAAATGCCTTAGGCACTAATTGGCCACAAACAGGATTGTGGCAGCCTGGGCACAATTCTGTTGTTCTGTCATGGAAAACACTGTAAATCCATGTGATTCCCCTTACATGCTGGAGTACAAATCCTGTCTTTGCCCTCAAGTTGCACACCTGTAATCATCATCCACTATTTGTATACTTTTATTTCCTAAAAATACTGGCCTGAGATGGCCTAGAGTGGATGGTTTTCTTAGTAAGCTGTGAGTCTCCACAAGGAGTGTGTATTTCCTGGCTGATTTTGCTTCCAGTTTGGCAGGGCTCTGCTGTGCTTTAGGGTGGCATGTGTCCCTGCTCCCTTCAGTTAGTGTGGCTGCCCAAGAGCAGTCCTTGAAACAGGGAAGCAGAACTAAATCCAAAGACATGTCCAGCTCTAAGAGCAGAGAGGACATGGTTTCTAAGAGTCACACCACACACTTTTGTATATAGAGAGCAGGGAGGAGCAGATGTGACTAGCAACCACTCACCCCAGCATGGTGACTAAGTGGCCATAGTCCCAACATACCTCCCTGCCCATGGAGGACTTTTTGTCACCTCTTGCTAGTAGGAAATAAATTAAACTCCCTATTGGGACCTTCCATCTCCATTCCTGTGACTCTGGGCCATGTGTGCTTACCCCAGCTCTGTTGTATCCTCAGAGCTGCCCCAAGCATAGGGACCTTCACCTGAACCTTCCTCATGATCCTGGAGACCCTCTGGAACAAGTGACCTCCTACTCTTGTTGGTACCCTAGAGTGATGTCTAAGGACTATGTCACCATGCAGTCACTCCAGATTGGGGGTCTGGGATATACCTACCCTTGGATGGCTCATGGATTCATCTACTCACCCACTTACAGTTTAGGAGGCTAGAAGTCTAAGTTCAAAGTGCCAGCTCTAGGAGCTGGGTAAAAGCCACTTGACCTTAGGCTTCTGCTCTGCCTCTTGCTCCTAGCCCACTGAAGCTGAAGGCTTCTCTTAACTCAAACAGCTGCTGGCTACTCAGGCTGACAAACCCAATATTGACAAGTAAAATGGCACAGTCCCAAGATTATTAAGCAACACAGCAGGCCACTAGTCCAAGTCAAGAAACATTCTCACAATTGGCAGGCAACATGGCAGAGTGCTGAATGAAGACTCAGCCACATGCAGAGTCCAAGCATGAAAGAAAGCTCAAGATCTTTCCCAAAGTGTCTTCTTATATACAGGAAGCATATCAAATGCCTAATGCAGCTACTCAGCTGCTCACAGCAGATTCCACCATGGAGTTGATTACCAGTCTCATCACAGGCAATAAGTACATCCAGCGGTCCAGACACTCAGAACCAGGCCAATTCAAGCTGACATATAACCTTTTTTTTTTTTTTTTTGACTTTAACAAACCAGTTTATTTTCTCACAGTTTAGGAGTTTAGAAGTTCAAGTTCAAGGTGCTAGTTCTAGGGGAAGGCTTTCTGTTTCTGTCAGCTCTGAGAAAGGTCCTGTTTCCTCAGCTTCTGATTCCTGGTTCTTTGGTGATCTCTACGTGGCTTGGCATCTGTTTTACCCATCTCTCGTCTACACACTTGTTTAATCTCTTTTTTATTTCAAAAGATATTGATTTAAAATACACTCTACACCAATCCTACCTCATTTACATGACAAAGACAACCCATTCCCGAGTGGGATTATACACACAGACATAGAGGTTAGGATTTACAACATGTATTTTTTGGAGACATAATTCAATCCATAAAAGCAAGTTATGGAACCACTCAGAGCCTTTGTGTTCCTTGCCCCTAAAATGGAACTAAGTTGTCCACCTGGTTTCTGTGGGGGTCCAATGAGATGATGTTGTAAAGGGCTTGGCAGACACCTGTCACTGGTAGCTAGTCAATATATTTTGGTGTCTTTCCCTATATTTTGCCTGTGTTGACTTCCCTTCAGTTAATTTATTTATAAAATATAGATTCTGTTTAAAAACCAAACCCACTTCTTTGAATCTATTCTGACTCAGCAATCTTGTAGGACAGAGTAGAACTGCCTCATAGAGTTTACAAGGCGTGAATCTTTATGCAAGGAGACAGCTAAATCTTTCTGTCATCAAGTGGCTTATGGGTTTTAACTGCAGACATTCAGGCTAGCACCTAATTACTTAATTACTGTGCCACAAAGCCTCCAAGATTCTGTTTAAAAGGTGTTTATTTATCCTATAATCTATACATACACACTCAGAAACTTATATAGAATTTAAAAATATCAATTCATCATGTCAATTCTCCTTTTTGCTGGGCAACTCAAGGATATCTGTTATCTCCATGCTATTAGCTGAGTTGACTCACTTATAAGAACCTCAGTAAAACAATCATATATCTATATGGAGCTCTGGTGATGTGTTAGACTCTAGAGAAACAAAATCAGTAAAGTTTATATAGAGAGAAAAAGAGAAATTTATCTTAGGAAAATGGCTCACACACTTATAGAAGCTGGCAAGTCCCAAGTTCTTGGATCAAATGTCAAGCTAGAGGCTTTTCCTGACTCATGCAGTTGTAGGGGCTGAAGAGCTCAAAGTTGGCAGGCAGTATACTGGCTATTGACTCCAACAAATGACGAATCCAAGATCTTCAGGCCAAATGGTGGATTTTTCATCCACTGACAGTTGTAGGCAGAATCCTGATCCACAGAAGAGTGTCTCTTTTCCCAGGATGTCCATAAATATACTGGAAGCAGGCCACACCCTTAGGGAAACTCCCTTTCAATTGATTGGCTGCTCAAAACATATACATCTGATCCCATCATTGGAACAACCCACATCAAAATTGCTTAAACCACACAGAATTATGGTCCAGCCAAGTTGACACACAGCTCCAACTATCACAGGTGGTGTAGAGCCTAAGGCATTTGACTGCCAATCAGAAGGCTGGCAGTTCAGACCCACCTGCCACTCATCAGAAAGAAGATTGGACAATCTACTTCTGTAGTGATATTACCACGGAAACCCAAGGAGGGGTTACTATGAGTGGGATCCAACCTGACAGCAGTGAGTTTGGTTTGGTTTTATATATGTATACACATACATATATATGTATGTATGTATGTACATATGTATTTTTTAAAACTTTTTATTGTGATTTTAGTGAAAATTTACAGAGCAAATGGGTTTTCCATTCAACTGTTCATACACATTTTGTTTCTTGAGATTGAATGCAGTCCCTATGATGTAACAGCATTCTTCCCACTTCCTCCCTGTGGTTGCCATTTTCATTCATCCTTCTTGACTATCCATTCTTACCTTCTGAGTTTTATCCCTGGACAAATGGTGCCTTTTGATCTTGTATGGTTGATTGTTCTATGGAGTGCATACCTCCCTGGTGTTATTGTTCACCCATAGGCCTGTTTATTGTTTGGCTAAAAGTTGAGCCTCTGGGGTGAGTCAGTTCCATGCTCGAAAGGTGACTAAGGGACATAGTCTTGGAGGTTACACCAGTCTCTATCAGACCAGTAAGGCTGGTCTTTTTTTTTTTTTTTTATAATTTTAAGTTTTGTTCCACTCTGTTCTTCCACTCTATCTAGGATTTCCTATTGTGAACCCTTTCAGAGTGGTTGGCAGTGATAGATAGGCACCATCTAGTTCTGGTCTCAGGGTCGTGGGAGGCTAAGTCTCACATGATCTGCTAATCCCTTGGACTAATTATTTCTGTGCATCTTTGATTTTCTTCATTCTTTTTTTTTCTTCTCTCTCTCTCTCTTTTTTTTTTTTTTTAAATTTTACTGTGATTTGGGTGAAGGTTTACAGAGCAAATTCACTTTCCTTACAGCAGTTCATAGACACTTTGTTTCATGACATTGACCGCAGTTTACCACAATGCAACAGCTCCCCTCCCACCTCCTCCCCACAGTTACCTCTTCTCAGTGTCCATCCCTCCATGGGCTCCTGTCCCCTGAGCTGTCTCCCTGTGCATAAGCAGCCCTTCTTTCTCCCATGATTGTTCTCTCCAAGGAGTCTATCTACTTGAGGTAAATGTTCAACTCATATGCCTGTCTTTTGTTTGGCTTGAAACAACAGGTATGGGTCTGATTCCAGACCCGAAGGGCAGCTAGGGGCCATAGTCTCAGTGGTTCCATCCAGCTCTATCAGACCAGCAAACCTAGTCCCCCCTTTTTTTCCTCCAATGATTTTGAGTTTTGTTCCACATTGTTCTCCCTCTCTATCAAGGATCTCATACATAGATCTCCTTTCAAGTGGAAGACAGTGGTAGCCGGGCACCATCTAGTTCTTCTGGTCTCATAGTCATATAGGCTGCAGATCAGATGGTGTACCAGTCACTAGGACTAATTGTTTCCATGAATTTTGGTTTTCTTCATTCTTCTCTGTTCTGGATGAGGAGAGACCCATCATTGCATCTAGATGGCAGCTTGCTAGCTTTTAAGATCCCAGTTGCTACTTGCCAAGGTAGGAGGTAGAACATGTTTTGTGTAGTATGTTATGCCAATTGAGCTTGATGACCCTTGCGACAACGGTCCCAAGCCCACAGGTTCAACTACTCGGTCTCTCTGGGTAGCTGGCTGTGACCAAGCAGGGACCACAACTTTACCCCTTGTCAGCTCTACTATACACCTGGGAATTCTGATAATTTACATAAACTTGTAAGACCATTGTCTGCCAACCCTATATATGTACTTGGATACAATCCCCATTTCATAGACTTACCTAATCACACAGCCTGTCTACCTATCTATCCATCCATATACCCATGTTTGCCTTCATTGACAGCACAGTACTATATGTGCAAAAGGGTTCAATTTATTGTCTGTACCTCCCATGTACCTCTCTATGTCTTTCTCAACTTCAATGCTGTCATATTGGTCACTCACATTTGGTACATTGCCCTTCTCTTCACCCAAATCAATACTTATCTCTATCTATCTAAAGCATTCCCTCCCCTCCACTCCTACCCCTGGTAACCAACAAAGAAAATTTCCTTCCATAGATAAACCTTTCCTTAACTGTCACAACAATGGACTAATACAATATTTGTCCTTTTGTGATTGACTTATTTCATTCAGTGTAATGTCCTCCATGTTCATCCACATTATGCAGTGTTTTGCAGATTCTACATTATTCTTTAATGATGCATAATATTCCATCGTGTGTATGTACCATAGTTTGGTTATCCATTCCTCAGTTGATGGAAATCTAGGTTGTTTCCATCTTTTGGCTATTGTAAATAGTGGTGTGATGAACATGGGTGTGCATATATCTGTTCTTGTCATGGCTCTCAGTTATTTAGGGTATATAACTAGTAGTGGAATGGCTGGGTCAAATAGTATTTCTAATTCCAACTTTTGAAGGAATCGCCATACTGCTTTCCACAATGGTTGTACCATTTTACAGTCCCACC
>NW_006921614.1:12010232-12032353 GCF_000298275.1 Orycteropus afer afer
AACCTTCCTTCCAAGGAGTGGCTGGTGGGTTTGAACCGCCAGCCTTCTGGTTAGCAGTCAAGTGCTTTAGCCACTATGCTACCAGAGCTCCTACTGGTGGAGTGTATTATTTAGCTCTTCTGCATCTTTGTTGAGTTTCTTTCCAGTTGTTCTATCTTTCAAAGAAAGTGGTGTATTGAAATCTCCCACTATGACTGTGGAATCATTTGGCTTTTCAACTCTTTTAAAGTCTGATTTATGTATTTTGGAGCTCTTTCATTGAGTCCATAGATATTTATTATGGTTATATCTTCATGTTCAATTGATCCTTTAATCATTATATAATATCCTTCCTTGTCTCATGTGGTGGTTTTGTCTTAAAGTCAATTTGATCAGAAATTAATATTGCCACTCCTGCTCTCTTAGAGTTGCCATTTGCTTTATATATCATTTTCCAACCTTTGATTTTTAGTTTATTTTTGTCTTTATCTCTAAGGTGTGTTTCTTGTAGGCAGCATATTGATGGGTTTTGTTTCCTTACCCAATCTGCAACTCTCTGTCTCTTGAATGGTGCATTTAAACCATTAACATTTAGTGTAATTATTGAAAATGTATGATTTGGTTGCTGTCATTTTGGTATGTGTTTTTTTCATGATGTCCCTGCTTTCTTTGTTCCATATTATTTTCTGTGCTGAGCTCATTGTGTTTATGAATCCTGTTTTCATTTCCTATGTTGCTGTTGTTTTAGTATTTGCTGGGTATTTGTGCTTGTCCTCTTTTTTATTGTGATATGAAGGTTTATAATTTTTCTTTGAGGTTACCCTATGATTTATACTTTTCTCCCTGAGTTTAGAACAGTCTATTCTGTCTTGCAGCTCTCTTAACTTCCTCGCCATTTAGATGTTCTGTAACTACACAGTCTTTTCCCTATTTTTGTTTGTAGTTGTCCTCACTTGCCAATTGATGGTTCCCTGTTAACAATCTTGAAAATTCATTTTATTTTGGTCCTGTCCATAGCTGTGGTTTCTGGAAAATGTCACCTTGTGTATTAATGGTCTGTTGATATTTGCTATTTTTGGTTTTCCGATCAAAGTACTCCCTTTAGCATCTCTTGTAAGGTTGGTCTGCTTTTAACAAATTCCCTTAGCTTCTGCTTATCTGGAAATCGCTTAATTTCACCATCATATTTAAGGGACAATTTTGCCAGGTATATAATTCTCAGTTGAAAATTTTTCTCTTTCAGGATTTTATATATACCATCCCATTGTCTTCTCATTTGCATGGTCTCTGTTGAGAAATCAGAGCTTATTCTTACTGGCTGACCTTTGTATGTAGCTTTTTGTTTTTTTCAATGCTGCTCTCAGGATTCTGTCTTTGTCCTTGGTTTTGGTGAGTTTGATGAGGATATGTCTCGATGATTTTCCTTTGGGGTCTATCCTGTTTGGGGTTCGTTGGACTTCCTGAATGGAATGTTCTCCTCTTTCATTATATCAGGGAAGTTCTCCTCCAGCAAATCTTGGATGATTTTCTCAGTGGTTTTATTTTTCTCTTCCTGTTCTTTCCTCCAATTCTGCTCCTCTGTGTTTGGTGCAATCTGGATCAGTGAACTGTTCAGAGCACCAAAAATCTCAATTCAAACTGTTGTACCTAGTTCTTAAAGTTCTTAGATGCCAGAGGGAAAAAACATGGTGCTCACTGGCAAGACTCCATTCTGAATCCTCCAACCTTAAGCACCACACTACTTCATTCAACACAAATTGATTGATCTCCTAAATCATGCCAAGGCACCCTCGTAGATGTGGCTGTGTGTGTTCCTCTAGAAAGGCATGAAGGCCAAGGTTTATGCTCTCAAGGAGATGGGAGAGAGAAAGTATAAACTACAACATGTGTTCTCAATGAAGTAAGACTTGGGCACAAAGAACCACCCTCTTTCAGCTTTAGTATAAAGACAAAGAGTGCTTTCCTACTCTTGCCTTTGAAACAAGGCCTGAAAACCAGCAGAGACCAAGACATGGGAAGAGATGGTCTTACAGACCAGCTTTCTGGCTATCCAGGCTGTGTAGGGACAAGCTCTCGTGTCTCACAAATGACATGGTGACAGCCAGCTTGGGGCCTGGGCTCCACAAGTGCAGTTAAAATACAAGTCTCAAACACAGCCTCTTCTGGAATATTATGTGTCCTCTGCCATGGTGACATTTAAAGTCTAGAGTCCCATTTTTTACAGTAATTGGAAAAGCCCACATTTATATTTTGAAAATGTAATTAATATACCCCCTGAGTTTGAAGGCATGGCCTGGCCAAGAATTATTGTCTGGAGCAGGGGCTGATATCTTAAGAACTCAACTGATGCCAGGACAGCTCCTCCCTCAGACAAAAGGGAAGATAAAAATAGCTGACACGTTTGTGAGTCGTTTATTATATGTCAGTCTGGTCTATAACATCCATTAACTCGTTGACTACTGAGACAACCTTCTCACTAGAATGCATTCCTATTCCCATATCAGGGAGGAAGAACGTGAGGCACAGAGAGGTAGATTTACTTGCCCAAGTTCCCACAGCTATTAGCACAGCCAGAATAAACCCAGGTTATCAATCACTAAAATCTGTGTCTCAAGAATGAAAAAAAGAGCATTTAATTTCCAACCTTTGGCTCCCAGCAAGATCCTCAGTTATGCTTTAATTCATCAATGAAGTTAGATTAATTACAGATTAATTTTGCTATCTCATCATGTTGTAATGAACTAAGAACTGAAAGAATAGTTACTTTTCCCTAAATTTATTCAGAAGTTAAATGAAGCCAACTTTCTTTTGCTACTACAACTCTGCCCTTCTTTTTTGATTACTAAATTGTAATCTTATTACCAACGTTCAGTATGCAGATGACACAAACTTGCTTGCTGAAAGGGAAGAGGACTTGAAGCACTTACTGATGAAGATCTGTGATGATTAAGGTTGTGTGTCAGCTTGGCTGGACCATCATTCTCAGTGGTTTGACTGTTATGATGTAGTCATTCCCTGTGATGAGATCTGATATAATGTAAGCACCTCCACGATGAGATCAACTATGAGCAGCCAGTCGGGTGAAAAGGAGTTTCCTTCGGGATGTTGCCCATTTGCAATATATTTGGATATTTTGGCAAAGCTCTCTGACTTTTTCCTCAATCTGGATCCTGTACCAGGCTCATCATCATCTGAACTCTGATTCTTTGGACTTGAACCAGCACCTTTCTTTATTGTCTGCCAATGTTGAGTTCTTCAGCCCCTGGAGCTACATGAATCAGGAGAAGCCTGACATCTGACCTGCAGATTGGGACTTGTCAGTCTCTACAACCATGTAAATGGTTTCCTTAAGATAATATATATATAATCTCAGCATCAAGTTGATTCCTACTCATATTGATCCCAGTTGGGTTTCCAATCTTTACAGAAGCAGACTGTCTCACCTTTCTTCCATGAAACAGCTGGTGAGTTTCAACCACTGACCTTTTGGGTAGCAGCCAAATGCCTTAACCACTACACCACCAGAACTACATATACATACATACATATACACACACATACACATGCACGTGTTCACACACATACGTGTGTGTGTCTATATATGTATGTATGTATATATGCATATACACATACACACACACATATAAACTTTACTGGTTTTGCTTCTCTAGAGAATGCAACCTAAGTTATTTGGCACTGAGAGTGGTTCCATAGAAACAAAATCATAAGGATGAGTTTTCTAAATTGGTTCTCAAGTCAGCTCTATTACTACTAGAAATAAAGCTTTCTTTCAGGGCACAAATGCTCAAGTGCAACACAAAAGACTTCAATGTACCATTTGTACCCTGAAAGAAATATTTATTTCTAGTAGTAATAGGGCTGATTTTGCTGAAAAGCAAACCCAGAGTCTTCTCATAAGAGTGGCTGAATTACAACATCAACTGAATTCCCAGCCTCTGATGGTATCTGAAAGGAGCTGGTGGTATAGTGGTTAAGAATTTGGCTGCTAACCAAAAGGCCAGTGATTTGAACCCACCATCTGCTCCACAGAAGAAAGATAAAGCATTCTGATTCCATAAAGATTTACAGCCTTGGAAACCCAATGGGGGTCACTATGAGTCAGAATCAACTCAATGGCAGTGAGTTTGGTTTTTTTGGAATGATATCTGAAGTTAAAGTGAGAGCAATGAGTGGGAAGAAATAGAATCCTGAAAGTTGGGATGAGGTTATGGGCAGATAATCAGGAAGCTAATTCCACTGACTCACCACTGCCAGCAGAACCAACCCTTTTACCCTCATTTGATGAGACTAACCCAGCTGTGCCTGAGAGTCACTGTCTAAGATACCACCCAGGACATTGCCTGAGGCAGATGCCTTACAAGGCTTTGCTGAATGTTCTCAGGAACCACCTCCACCAACCATTTTTGCTTCTAGACCTATAACTAGACTTAAGTCCCAGAGAGCCCCAAGAGGTGAAGTACAAAGTGAGACCCAGGAAGAGGTATGCCACAGTCAAAGAAATGTTTGAATTTTCTAGTATGTACAAAAAGAAATCTGGACAATATGTGTAGGAATGGCTATTAAGGGTGTGGGATAGTGATGTAAGGAACATAATGTTGGATCAATCTGAGTTTATTGATTTGAGCCCAGTAAGTACAAATATTTCACATGATGTTTCATCTCAAGAGGTTAGGAGATGATCTAATAGTTTATTTGGTTTGTTTACTGGAGAATGGATTATGAGGTGGCCTACACTAAGTCAAGTTGAAGTACCAGCCCTGTCTAGGTATAATGTAGAAGAAGGTATCCAAAGGCTTAGGGAAATTGACATATTAAAGTGGATTTATCAGATTAGACCCATAGACCTACCCATGTAGTGCCCAGAAGACATACTTTTTACCACAATGGTGAAAAACAAATTTGTGACAGGAGCCCCAGCCTCCTTGAAGACTGCTGTGATGACTGTTTTAAGGTAAGTCAGAAGTGACAGTGTGAACTGCCCTAATTGAATTAAGACAGCTAACTATAATGGAGTTGATTGGACCCTGTAGTGGTAGGGGCCAAGTGTCAGTACTTAATGGACAAAGACAAGGTTGGTGTGGTTACTGTAATGGATAGCAGTGTCAAAGCAGATATCAGAATAGTCTGACTCATATGGACTTAAATTGACTACTTAGGCATGGTGTCCCTAGGAGTGAAATAGATAAGAAATCTACTAAATATTTACTTGACTTGTACAAGCAGAAGAATTCTAGCTCAAGTGAATGACAATCTAATTTGAATCACCAGCATAGAAAGTCAAAGCCCCTCAATCAATTTCCAGATTTGAGCCAGTTTACAGACTCACAATCCCTTGAATGAAGGGAAGGCTGGCTCTCCATGAGGAAGGACATCACTAATTGCCCAAAATGTTTACTCTCAGTATGTCTCCCAGCCTTCCCCAAAGAGATCTATAACCTTTTATGAGAGTGACTGCTCATTGGGAAAAGGAAATAATCAGAGTTTGGGGGAGTTACTGGACACTGACTCTGACTCTGAATTGACACTAATTCCTGGAGACTCAAAATATCACTGTGCCCCACCAGGCAGAGTGGGGGTGTAAGGAGGTCAAGTTATTAATGGAATTTTGGCTCAGCTCCATCTCACAGTGGGCCCAATGTGTCCCCAAACCCATCCTGTAGTGATATCCCCAATTCCAGAATGCATAAATGGATAACAGACTGGCAGAAGCACTACCTTTAATCCCTGTATGTGGAGTAAGGGCTATTATGACAGGGAAGACTGAGGAGAAGCCATTAGAACAGCCCATACCTAGGAAAGTAATAAACCAAAAGCAATGTTTCATTCCTGGAAGGATTGAAGAGATTATTGCCACCATCAAGGGCCTGAAGAATGCAGGAGTAGTGATTCTCACCACATCCTCATTTAACTCACCTATTTATCCAGTGGAAAAAAAAAAAAAAAACACAGGTGGATCTTGGAGAATGACAGTAGATTTTCATAAAATTAACCAGGTGGTAACTCCAATTGAAGCTGCTTTTCCAGATGTAGGCTCATTGCCTAAGCAAATTAATACATCTCCCAGTAGTTGGTATGCAGCTATTGATCTGGCTGATGCCTTTTTCTCAATTCCAATTTTAAAGGATCACCAGAAGCAGTTTGCCTTCAGGTGGCAAGGCCAGCAATATATTTTCATGGTCCTACCTCAGTGGTATACCAACTCTCCAACACTATGTCATAATTTAGTCCACAGGGACCTTGATCACCTTTCCCTTCTACCAGATGTCACACTGGTCCATTACATTGATAACATTATGCTGATTGGACTTAGTAAGGAAGAAGTGTCAATGACTCTGTTACCAATAGGTAACACATTTGCATGCTAGAAGTGGGAAATTAATTTGACAAAAATTCAGGCACATTCCACTTCCATGAAATTTCTAGGGGATCCAGTGATTTGTGGCATGTCAAGATATTCTTCCTAAAATGAAAGATAAGTTATTGTATCCTGCCCCTTCCACAACTAAAAAGGAGGGACAATACCTGGTGGGCCTCTTTGGATTTTGGAGGCAACATATCTCTCATTTGGGTGTGCTACTCTGGCCTATTTATCAAGTAATTAAAAAATCTTCTAGTTTTGAGTGGGACCCAAAAGAAAAGAAGGCTCTGCAACAGGCTCAAGCTATCATGCAAGCTGCTCTGCAAAATGGGTCATATGATCTGACTGATCCAGAGGGTGTTTGGAGGGTCAGTGGCAGATAGAGTTGCTGTTTGGAATGTTTGGCAGACCCTTATTGGTGAATCACAGGGAAGATTCTTATTATATTTGAGCAAAATCTTGCCATCCTCTGCAGATAACTTTTGTTCTTTTGAGAAACACCTTTTAGCTTGTTACTAGGCCTTAGTAGAGACTAAACATTTAAACAGGAGCCACCAAGTCACGATGCAGTCTGAGCTACCCTTCATGAGCTGGATATTGTCTGACCAATAGAGTCATAAAGTTTGACATGCATAGCAGCACTCCATAATTAAATGGAAGTAATATATTGTGCTTAAGCAGGACATTAAGGCACAAGTAAGTTGTATGAAGAAGTGGCTCAAATGCCCATGATCTCCACTCTAGTCACATTACCTTTCCTCTCCCAGTCTGCACATATAGCCTTGTGGGGAGGTCCATATGATTAGTTGACTACCACAGAACTTTGAGCCATATACCTGGTTGTTCAATTTGCTTGGAAGGAGAGATGGTCAGATGTGCAATTGTATGCTGAGTCATGAGCAGTGGCTAATGGTTTTGCTCTCAGAAGGAATATGATTGAAAAAATGGTGACAAGGATGTATGGGAAAGAGGTATGTGGATAAACATTTCTGAATGGGCCGAAGAAGTGAAGGTATTTATGTCTCATGTGAATTACCACCAGAAGTTGACCTCAGTAGAAGAGGATTTTAACAATTGCTTGGATACAGTGACATGTTCTGTGAAAACCAGGCATCCTCTTTTCCTAGACATCCCTGTCATTGCCCAATGGGCTCATGAACAAAGTGACTATGATGGCAAGGATGGAGGTTATTCATGGTCTCAGTAACATGGACTACAATTCACCAAGGCTGACTTGGCTACAGCCGCTGCTGGGTGCCCAATCTGTCAGCAACAGTGATCAACATTGACTCCACAATATGGAACCATTCCTTGAAGTGACAGGTTGATTACACTGGACCATGCCAATCATGGAGAAGGCAGCATTTTATTCTTACTAAGATAGACACATATTCTGTATATGGATTTGCCTTCAATGCAAACCCTACATGCAATGCTCCTGCCAAAAAGTCCACCATCTGTAGACTTACAGAATGTCTCATCCACCATGATGGTATCCCACAGTATCATCTTGGATCAAGGTACTCACTTTACAGCAAATGAAGTACAGCCGTGGGCCCATGCTTGTGGACTTCAGTGGCCTTACCATGTTCCTTATCACCTGACTTGATAGAATGATGGAATGGCCTTCTAAAGACACAATTATAGTGCCAGCTAGGTGACAATACTTTGCAGGGCTGGGGCAATGTTCTCCAGGAGGCCATATATGCTCTAAACCAGCATCCAATATATGGTGGTTTTTCTCCACTAGCTAGATTTATGAGTCTAGGAACCAATGGGTGGAAATGAGAGTGGCACCACTCACGATTACTCTTAGTGATCTATTCAAAAATTTTCCTTCCTGTCCCTGTAAACTTATGTTCTGCATATCTGAAGGTCTTAGTTTCAAAGAGAGGCATACTCCAACCTAGAGACACAATGCTGATTCCACTGAATTGGAAGTTAGGAATACCACCTGGCCACTTAAAGCTTCTCTTGCCTCTGGATCAATGAGCAAAGAAGGGATTTACTGTATTTGCTAGTATGATTGATCCTGATTACCAAGGGTAATTTAACTGATATTACATAATGGAAGTAAAGAAGACTATGTCTGGAATATAGGCGATCCCTTAGGACATCTCTTAGTTCTACTATGCCTTGTGACCAAAGTCAAAGCAAAACTATGGTAAGTCAATTCCAGCATGACTATTAATGGCCTATATCCTTCAGGAATTAATGTTTGGATCACCCCACCAGGCAGAGAACCACGACCAGATGAGTTACTTGCTGAAAGCAAAGGGAATACAGAATAGATGCTGAAAAATAAGTAATTCTAAAGCCCAAGAGACTCAGTTAAAAAAAAAAAAAAAAACTACTGGAACTAATTAAGAGATTTAGTGTAGTGGCAGGACACAAGATCAATATACAAAATTCAGTTTGATTCCTCTATACCACCAAAGATATTGGTGAAAAAGAAATAAGGGAGTCAATACCATTTACAATAGCTACCGAAATAATGAAATACTTGGGAAAAAATCTTACCAGGGACACAGAAGACCTGTACAAAGAATGAATACTACAAAAGACTACTCCAAGAAACCATAAGAGATCTACATAAATGGAAGAATGTACGAAGCTTGTGGATAGGAAGATTGAACATTGTGAAAATGTTCATTCTACCCAAAGCAATCTGTACATTCAATGCAATCCCAATCCAGATCCCATCAATATTCTTTAAGGACATGAAAAAACCAATCACTAATTTTATATGGAAAGGAAAGAGACCTCAGATAAGCAAAGCACTATTGAAGAAGAGCAAAGTAAGAGGTCTCACACTCCTGGATCTCAAAATCTACTACACAGCCACAGTAGTCAAAACTGCCTGATATTAGTATGATGACAGACATGTAGACCAATGGAATGGAATTGAGAACCCAGAAATAGATCCATCGACCTATGGTCAGCTGATCTTTGACAAAGGACCTAAATCCATTTAATGGGGAAGAGAATGTTTGTTTAATAAATGGTGCTGGAAAAACTGGATATCCATTTTCAGAAAAATGAAACAAAATCCATACCTCACACCATACACAAAAATTAACTTTTTATGTGCTTCCAAAGACTTCTCCAAAAGAGTCAAAAGAGAACCTACAGACTGGGAAAAAAGATTTGGCAATAACATATCTGACAAGGGACTTACCTTTAGAATTTATAGGAAAGTCTAACAGCTCAATAACAAAAAGACAAATAATCCAATTAAAAATTGGGCTGAAGACATGAAAAGACACTTCACCAAAGAGGATATTCAGGTGGCCAACAAACACATGAAGAAATGTTTACTGTAATTAGCTATTAGAGAGATGCAAATCAAAACAGCAATGAGATACTATGTTGCCCAAGCACTAGTAGCAAATTTCAACAGGATAGATAATAATAAATGCTGGCGAGGATGCGGAGACATTGGGACTCTCATACACTGCTGAAGGGACTGTCAAATGATGCAACCACTGTTGAAAGCTGTACAGATTCCTTAAAATGTTGGAATTAGACATACCATTTGACCCAGCATTTCCATTAGTAGGTATAGATCCTACAGAAGTGAGGGCCAGGACAAGAATAGATTTATGCACACCCCTGTTCATCACAGCACTGTTCACAATGGCAAAAAGATGGAAACAATCTAGATGCCCATCAACAGAAGAATGGATAACCAAACTATGGTACATACACACAATGGAATACTATGCAACCCTAAAGAGTAGTGTAGAATCTGCAAAACACCATATAACATGGATGAACTTTGGAGGACGTTATGCTGAGTGAAATAAGTCAATCATAAAAGGACAAATATTGTATTAGTCCTTTATTGTAAAAAGTCAAGGAAAGGTTTATATATGGAAGGAAATGTTTTTTGTTGGTTACCAGAGGTGGGAGGAGAGGGGAGGGAACACTGCTAGATAGATAGAGTCAAGTATTGACTTGGGTGAAGGGAAAGGCAATGTACCAAATGTGAGTGATCAACATAGTAGCACTGAGGAAGAGGAAGACATAGAGAAGTGCATGACAGGTAAAATAACAAAGATGAACCCTTTTGCACATACAGTACTGCATTGTCAGTGATAACAAACATTGATATATGGTTGGATAGATGGGTGGACAGGCTGAAAGATCAGGTATATCTATATAGGGGGAGTGTGCCCATGACCATGTATAGGACTGACACACAATGTTTCTAGAAGTGTATTTGTATGTTCTGTAAGAATTTCCAGGTATATAGTAGAGTCGGAGATGACTTGACGGCACATAACAACAGTAGAGCTGACAAGGGACAAGGTTGTGGTCACTTCTTGGCCACAGCCAACTACCCAAAGGAAGTGAGTAGAGGGACCTGTGAGCTCAGAACCATGGTCACAGGGAACATCAAGCTCAATTGGCATAACATTCTACACAAAAACATTGTTCCTCATCCTATTTTGGCAAGTAATGACTGGGATCTTAAAAGCTTACAAGAGGCCATCTAGGTGCAATGATGGGTCTCTCCTCATCCAGAATAAAGAAGAATTAAGAAAACCAAAGATACAAGAAACAATTATACCAAGGGACTGGCACACCCTACGATCCTCAGCCTATATGAGTATGAGACCAGAAGAACTAGATAGTGCTCGGCTACCACTGTCAACATCTCGGAGGGGGATCTATGTAGGAGATCTTGGATAGAGTGAGAGAACAATGTGGAACAAAACTCAAAATCATGAAAAAAAAATGTTGGGGACCAGGTTTGCTGGTCTGATAGAGCCTGGTGGAACCCCTGAGACTATGGCCCCTAGCTACCCTTCAGGTCCGGAATTGGCTTCCAGCCAAACAAAATATTCAGCATATGAGCTGAATATTTACACTAGGAAGATACACTCCTTTGAGAGATCAATCATAGGAAAATAGAAAGGCTGTGTATGCACAGGGAAACAGTTCAGGGGGCAGAAGTGCATGGCAGGGAAGGACACAGAGAAGAGGTAACTATGGGGAAGAAGTGGGAAGACAACTGTTGCATTGTGGAGAATTTGTCATGAGACAAAGTGTATGTGAGCTGCTGTATGGAAGATGAATTTGCTGTGTAAACTTTCATCCAAATCACGATAAAAAAATTTTTAAATAGTACTTCTAAATACCAGCTACAACACATGACCAGCTGCAAAAACACTGCAATTGTTATGAGTATTTCTTCTTTATATGTGTGCATCAAATAACTTTGTTATCTTTTCTTATGAAATATAAGTAATAAATGGGACAAATGTATTTTTGGTTGTACATGTGTTGGTTGTATCATGTTAGGCACTCTTGGTAATTGTCTTTATTTAGGTATTATGTATGGTTTAAGGAGATTTGTACAGGTGCCAAGTTGACAAGGTATGGACTGTGATGATTAAGGTTGTGTATCAACTTGTCTGGGCCATGACTTGGTTTGGTTATTATGGTGTGTGTAATCACCTCCATCCTGAGATCAGCTATAAGCAGCCACTCAGTTGAAAAGGAGTTTCCTCAAGGGTGTGGCCTGCTTCTAACACATATGAATGTTCTGGAAATGTTCTCTGGCTTTTTGCTGTATCTGGATCTTGCATCTGTCTTATCATCATCTAATCTCTGGCTCTTTGGACTTGAACCAGCAGCCTACTGTATAGTCTACCAATCATGGATTCTTAAGCCCCTGAAGCTACGTGAATCAGGAGAAGCCTTGGGCCTGATATCTGACCCATGGATTTGGGACTTGCCAGCCTCTACAACCACATGAGCCATTTCCTTCAGGTAACTCTCTGTCTTATATATCTAGATCTACATCTAGATCTAGATATATAGATATAGATATATAAGTTTCCCTGGTTTTGCTTCACTAGAGAACCCAACCTAAAAGAAGATCAAAGACTACAGCCTTCAGTAAAGAATAATTTCTCCAACACCACAATTCAAATGAATCAGTTCTTCTTCAGTCTTTCTTATTCATTGTCCAGCTTTCACATACATATGAGGCTATTGAAACTACCATGGCATGGGCTAGATACACCATGGGATGTCTTTGCTTTTCAACATTTTAACGAGGTCTTTGCAGTAGAGTTTCCCATTAAAATACTATGTCTGATTTCTTGACTGCTGCTTCCATGAGTGTTGGTTGTGGATCCAAGTAAAATGAAATCTTTGGCAACACCCATGTTCATCACAGCACTATTCACAATAGCAAAAAGATGGAAATAATCTAGGTGCCCATCAACAGAAGAATGGATAACCAAACTATGGTACATACACACAATGGAATACTATGCAACCCTGAAGAGTAATGTAGAATCTGCAAAATATTGCATAATGTGGATGGACTTGGAGGATGTTATGCTGAGTGAAATAAGTCAATCACACAAGGACAAATATTGTATAAGTCCTTTATTATAAAAAGTCAAGGAAAGGTTTATCTATGAAAGGAAATTTTCTTTGTTGGTTACCAGGGGTGGGAGGAGAGGGGAGGGAACACTGCTAGGTAGAGACAAGTATTGACTTGGGTGAAGGGAAGGGCAATGTACCAAATGTGAGTGATCAACATGGTGACATTGAGGAAGAGGAAGACATATCATAATGTTGCTTCCTGGTCCTGTTGTGAGTATTTTCGTTTTATTTCTGTTGAGGTATAATCCATAGTAAAGACTGTAGTCTTTGATCTCCATTAGTAAGTGCTTCAAGTCCTCTTCACTTTCAGCAAGAAAGTTTGTCCTATATGCATATCACAGGTTGTTAATGAGTCTTCTTCCTCTGATCCTGATGCTGCATTCCTCTTCACATAGTCCAGCTTCTCGCATTATCTGCTCAGCATACAGACTGAATAAATATGGTGAAAGGATACAACCCTGACACATGCCCTTCCTGATTTTAAACCAGTCAATATTCCCTTGTTCTGTTCAAATGACTGTGTCTTGGTCTATATACAAGTTCCACAAAAGCACAATTAAGTGTTGTGGAATTCCCATTCTTTGCAATGTTATCCATAATTTGTTATGAACCACACAGTTGAATGTCTTTTTTGACTATGCCTTTGCATAGTCAATAAAACAAGGGTGAGTATCTTTCTGATTCTTTTCTTTCAGCTAAGATCCATCTTGACCCTTCAAGGTTCTCCTTAATGCCTATTTTTCAATTGATTTTATCTCAGAATAAAATGGTACAGTAGGTGGTAAATCTGAAGCATGATTCTCAAACTCTCAAACCCATGATTCTCAGGAACCCTCTTGCAACAGAAGGGATTCCACACTCCTGCTTCCAAGGAGGCTTCTTCAGGCTGCCATAAGCATGCACTCAGTGCACTGTCAAAGGCAAGGTGGGATCAGTGCTGCACCTGCTCCTGAGAGCATCCCTTCTGGGGAATCATTAGCAAATTTGAAAAATCGGACTTCAAAGCTTGATTGTTTGCATTAGAAAATGCAGTTCGGCTTTCTTCCAGGATTAGAAGAATCATAAAAGAAATTTTTCATGCTGAGCTTCACATTCATCCCTGTGAAATCAAAGCTGAAACTGTCTTTTCAGTGGTCAGATTAAATGTTGCTGTCATAATTTCTGCATGACAGGTAAGACACAATAAGATTACTCAAGATTAGCAGAGAAAGCCTGCTGCTCCCAGCTCTGAGTAGGGGAATTGAATCCTATTTTGCAGTGGAACCAGAGCCTTTCCAAAGCTTTGCACTCTGGAGAAGAGAGACACAGCCTTACAATCATTAACTCACTCCAGCATCTAATTACAGGGATAAATCCTCACTGCAATCAGTGAAATGTCTACCTAGTGTTACCAAAAACCCTAACTCACTGCCATCAAGTCAATTCCAATTCACAGAGACTCTCACTGGGTTTCTAAGGCTGTAAATCTTTATGGAAGTAGACTGCCTCACATTTCTTCCATGGAGCAGGTGGTGGGTGGTGGGTTTGAACCACTGACTGTTTGGTTAACAGCCAAATACCTTAACCACTACACCACCAGAACTCCTTCAGTTGTTTTTGTTGTTATGTGCTGTCAAGTCAGACCCGACTCATAGCAATCCCTCCTTGGGTTTCCGAGGCGGTATCACTATGGAAGTAGATTGCCCAACCTTCCTTCCAAGGAGTGGCTGGTGGGTTTGAACTGCCAGCCTTCTGGTTAGCAGTCAAGTGCCTTATTCACTATGCTACCAGAGCTCCTTTAGTTGGTGGTAGGAAGGCTAATTATTTTTTAATAAAATAAAATGAAGACTATATATTTTAAGTTAATAAGTATGCTGTCTATAGATAAAATTGGGTCCTGAGATGACAGAGAGGAAAATACCCACAAGCTTTACAGAAGAGAGCAAAATACTGTGATACTGCATTTGTCCCTGTGCCTTGTCAAACTCTCATCCCTCTGAACATTTACAGTAAAACAAAGGAACTTATGAAGCCTCTGAAGCTGCAATTGGTTTGAGCCAGAGTTATGTTCAAACCTTGCCACCTGATGACAAGAATTGATTTCTCATGCTTCAGATTAATAACCTCTCTCAGCCTAATGCCCCTGAGTACAAAGGTTCTCATCAGCCCAGCTGCTGGGAGTGGCATAGCTGGTGGCTCTCAGCTGAATCTCTCTCCCTGAACCACACTCTACCAAGAGAGCTGCCTCATCATGCCATTTTCCTGGGGGGCTACGTCTAATGAATGATCAAAGTAGTACCAGGACCAGTTTCTGTCAAGTTGACTCTGATTCATGACTACCCCAGGTGTCCCTGGGTGGTACAAATGGTTAATGTGTTCAACTGCTGACTGAAAGTTTGGAGGTTAGAGTTCACCCACTGGTGCTTTGGAAGAAAAACCAGTGATCTACTTCCAAAAAAATCAGCCATTGAAAATCCTATGGCAGATAATTCTGTTGTGACACACATAGAGTTGCCATGGTCAAGCAGAGGAAATATAAAAGATGAGTCCCCTATTTTCAAGAAGGATGAGTTGAAGGACATCCCAGCTCTAGAGTTCTCTGTGGGAATAACTGCTTTGTTGCAGCTACATCACAGTTCAGCTTCTCCCTGTTTAGGCAGTCTCTAGCCCTAGTCCTACTTGTTTAACTCCCTAATAAACTTCCTGCTCTCAAATCTCCTTTTTAGAATCAGTTTCCTGGGAACCCAACAGTGGGACAAAGAACTTGATTTGGACTTTGTCTCTGGTTCTTGAAAATAATCCTTAAAATTCCCCAGCAATAGAAGCGCCTTTATTATGTAAAACCTCTGGACAGCATCTAAGAATGTATGCAGATGAGTGGGCTACACACCATACCAGGCAGTTACCCTCAGAGGTGGAGCAGGGCATGATGCAATCAACTATGCCTATTCATTAATTTGATCCATCATGGTTAGGCATTGAGGCCCCAGTCATGCATATGCATTATTATAAGAGGCTCTGAATCCAGAAGCAATGGAGCTTCTTGGTTTGTGGAGAACATCCATGCATGAGAGGGGGTGGAACATCCCTGGGGACAATAGAGGACTCCTATCAAACTTGCCTGATTCATCTTTGTTTGTATTCTTTCTGGTTAGAGTAAGTAACCTGAAAGTATAGGTAGTCTCCAATGAATTTTGGGAGTTGTTCTACTTCCATAGTGATACCAACTTGGAAACCCAAAGAGGGGTCACTGTGAGTCAGATGGGTGACAGAGAAAGGCTGTGCTGGCAGTCAATATAAAAGGACAGTCCTTTTAACTTTTAAGGTCTGCCCTAACTCTAGGTGGTTAGGATCAGCAAAAGAGAAAATGCCACAACAAGGATAATAGAGACATGGGGAAGTGAAGCCTGGATCCATTTCCAGGTAGTAATGGGATGGATGCTCATCTTTACTACACCGTTAGCAATGAAGATGGGATTTGTCCACCTTGCTCTATATTTAGTGCACCAATCTAAAATAGGATTCTCATTCATGATGCTCCCTGAGGTTACCAAGGGAGGGAGTATAAATAGAATGACAGATTACTCAAAGGTAGAACTCAGTGTGTTCCCACACACAGAAAAAAGCAGCAAAGGAGACTGGGAACAAGTAGCTGGAGAGGTCAGGGGACAACCAAAGGAGTGGGACACCTGTGGAGGCAGATGAGGAAAGTTTCCAGGGAGAATGTGTAACTGGCCAAATGCTATTGATCAAGTGCATGAAGACTAAAAATCGGTCATAGGGTTTAGCAACATTTTTGATGATAATGATGGTGATCTTTGGGATAGCACTTCACAATATTCCAAACACCCTCAAATATATTTCATTTAATCTTAACAAAAACTATAGGAAATAGGAGTTTTGTTCTTGTTATGAGATGGTAAAACTGATTTTAGAGACATATATACCTTGACTAACATTGCATGCCTTATAAAAAAGCAGAGCTCAGAGCCAAATCAATCAATTTAAAAAATGACAATTCCTTTCACCCTATCACCACTACAGTTAACAGGAGCTTCATCTCTGGAGGTAGTTTTTTTAAAAAAGGTTCAGTAGGCATGAGTGTATAATAGCTCCAGTGTGACTCTTTCTTGGGTTAGCTGCATTTGGAAAGATAGACCCAGCCCCAAGTAGCTTTTCCAATGACAAGTTAAATGTCTCAGGGATGACTGTCTGAGCTGTGGGAGTCAGAGCAGCACCCACTTCCTCTGCATGTGCCAGAGACAGCACACTTATGTGGAAAGTGGCCCCTGGAAGCAAGGGATGTGCATTATTGTTGCAGGAAGAGGGACTGGAAGAAAGTCAGGTCCCACCAATCAAACAGGCCATGGAGGATTTCTGCACTGACCACAGAGAGCCATGAGGTGGTTGCCAGCTCCCTCTCCCCTGCCAGGCTGGATCCAGACAGACGTTACAGCTCTCCCCAGGGCTTCCTGGGGCCCAGCTGCTTCCTCAGAACCTAACCTTTACAAAGAAGCAGGACCTAGTGAAGAGATGGAACAGATGGGGCAAAACAAACTGCTGTCCACACAGGGCAGTCTTTCCTTAAAAAGCCAATAAACAAGTCCCCAGGGAGGCACTGGGGCAGCTCTGTATAAAGCCACATTGTTGGCCAGGGCATGCAGATCTTGAGTGGTTGCTGCAGGGCCAGTGCTGCCTTGAAAGAAGTACCTCATCAAGAATTCAGAGCACAGAGCAAGAGGGAAACTGTGTGCAGGGCACGTTCACCACTTTCCTTCTGAGTTTTGTACAGTGGAGACCAGTGCCCGAGGGACCTAGCAAATGCACAATTCACCAGGATTACAAAGAAAGTAAGGGAGGGGCATGAAGCCTGATGCCCCCCCACTCCCATTGCTGTTAAGAGGAATTCTGAGCTCACCCACCCCTGCAGCTCACCAGCCAGCCAACTAGCTCCTAATGCTCAAGGTCAAGAGCCCACTCCAGTTGTGCACAGTTGTTGGCACACCTCCTATTGGAGATTAACTGCACTGGGTACCAATTGAGCTAGATTGATTCCAGAAATCCTTAAGACTCTCACATCCCTTCCTCCTTAAGTCATGCCAATCAATTGGATTGCAACATGATTTTTGGTCAAGAGAATCTATTTCTCCTATTACCGTGATTACAAAACCTAACACGTGCATCATAACAAACAAACATGATCCCTGTAGATTGAAATGAGGTGTTGATGGAGAAAGCTTTGGCAAGCAACAAATCTCTCTGGAAGAATGTAACTGGATGCTGGTGAGACTTCCTGGGATCATTTCACCTTCCTGAGCACAGGAGAGCAGCTTCCTGCCATGTCCCATGAGTCCTCTTCCTAGCTAGCCAGCTTACTCTCCAGACGTCTGACTTCATTCCTCATCAAGGAATAACATGCTCTTCCCCTCCCTCCACCTCAGATTTCCCCTAAATTTGAGTTTAGTTCACTGCCTCAATTCCTGCCCCTCCCCAGGGTCACAATTTGTTCATCTGAAAAGTAGAGATGATAATTAACATAGATTTTCATCTGTCTATTTTAACTCTTTAGTAACTTGAATGCATGCATTTCCCACTCTGCTGGATTCCTTGAGCTCAGATCATCACAACCCTCTCCAGGAACACTGCACCATCGACCACATCTATAGCCCTGAGATCCTTTCTCTGCAAGGCAGACTGATAGATTTTTCTCAGTGTGCAAATCTGACACTGTCACATCTCTCCCTTCTCCAATGGCTCTGCATCACCCCTAAAAGAAAGATCACACTGTCTCTGTGTCTCATGGCCCTGTATGACTCAGTCCTCACCACCTCTTGACCCGTTACTCACACCCCCCAGTGTTTGGTGCATCAAGATTCAGTCTCTTTACTGTTTTTCAGGTTCACGGTTTCCTCTTCACTCAGGTAATTCCTGTTCCCTTCCCTATCTGTTATCCCTGGCCACTGGCTAATTTATTCTCTTCTTTCCAGCTACAGCAACAATGTCCCTTTGTCCAGAAAGCCTTCCCTGACTTTTCTAGGCTGGCATAGAGAGTCCTTCTCTGATCTCATAATACTTTAAATAACCCCACCCAGAGTTGTTTACAGTGTGGTTTAATGGCCATTTTATTTACCAGTAGAGTCCTGGGTGGTGCAAATGGTTAATGTGCTCATCACCCAGCTGAAAGTTTAGAGGTTTGAATCCACCCAGAGGCACCAAGGAAGAAAGGACTGGTGATTTACTTCTTAAAAATCAGCATTGAAAATCCTATGGAGAACAATTCTACTTTGACACACATGGGGTTACGAGGAGTCAGCATCAACTCAATGGAAATGGTTTTGGTTTAGTTTCATTAAGATATCCTGCACTTGTTGTTGTTAGGTGTTGTTGAATCAGTTCTCACTAACAGTGACTCTGTGTGTAACAGAAAGAAACACAGCCCATTCCTGCACCAACATTACACTCCTTGCTATGTTTGAGCCCATTGTTGAAGCCACGACATCAATCATCTTGTTGATGGTCTTCCTTTTTTTCTCTGACCCTCCACTTTACTGCTCATGATGTTCTTCTCCAGAGACTGGGCACTCCTGATAACAGATTTAAGGTGTGAAGGCTTGCCAACCTCTCTTATTATTTTTTCTTCATTTTTCTTTATTATTTTTATTTTAAAAGCTTGTTTTACATTCAATGTAACCTGCACATTTAGTTTCATTCCCATTTGCCATGTCCAACCCTAACCCAGTCACCTCCCCTCCCTACCCTGCAACCCTCTTCTTGTGCCCCTCATAATTATGCACTCCTGTTTGTCCTGCATTTCCTCAGTTTGAATGTTGGTCCTCTGGTGTCCCATGGTCTATTGCTCTAAGGGATGTACTATCATAGAGTATGTGGGTGCATCATCCTGGATTGAGTGGTCTGGGTGTACATCTTGTTAACTATTGGGCTGAGAGCCTGCCCCTGGGGGTGAGTTTTATTCCAGGCACAGAATGTATTCCAGGGCCATAGTATTGGGAGTCTCACCAGATTTCATTTGACCAGTAATTCGGGTCATTATTGAGTTTTTGGATTTTGTTCCATGTTTCCCTCCCACTCTATCCAGGATCTCCAGATTTTATCCTTCCCTGAGAGGTTGGCATTGGTAGCCGGGCACCATCTGGTTCTCCTGGTCTCAAGGGCCATCGTGTCCTAGAGATGATTGCTTCTACATGCCCTTTTTTTTTGCATTCTTCTTCACTTCCAATGCTAGGAGACCATTAGCTGCATCTTAGATGGCTGCCTGAAATCTTTTAAGACCCCAGTGGCTACTCACCAATGTAGGATGTGGAGCAACAGTTTTATGTACTTTGTTGTGCCAATTGAGTCTGGTGTCCCTCAGCACTATGGTCCTGAGGTAGTAGATCTATTGGATCTCTCTCCTATAGTGTCAGGATGTCTGTGAGGGATTACTCTCTGTCTGTCTTCTGTTATTTCTGTAAGGACTGCAGGTATTTTGTATCACTAGTGTATGTGCAAGATTAGGCTCAGCTGAATCTACCCTTGTTCTAGAGTATACCTTTAGACCCCTATCTGATCATCTCAGGTGTTTACGTGTTTATCTGTATAGCCTAGTGTATGGTGTTAATGGCAATGTGGTATTGTGGACACGTTGGTTGGTATTAACATCTGTCATCTATCTCTTATGTGCACAGTTCGGTGTTCTCTCATTTCCCAATGTTATTATGGTGGTCATATATCCTTCCCATATATCCCTCCCCCTACCCATGTCAGTGTATAAGCCCCAACTAGCAATAAATTAATCCTTCCCATTCCCTCCCCATCCTGGTAATCTACTAGGTGAGTTCCCTTTCCCAAGCAAACCCTTCTCTGTCTTTTTACAGTTACGGGTTCATACAGTACTTGTCCTTCTGCAATTGACTTATTTCACTCAGCATAATGTCCTCCAGGTTCATCCACGTTGTGAAATGATTTGCATATCACTCATTGTTCTTTAATGTGGCATAGTATTCCATTGTGTGGATATACCATAATTTGGTTATCCACTCTTCCATTGATGGGCATTTAGGTTGTTTCCATCTCTTTGCTACGGTGAATTGTGCTGCGATGAACATAGGTGTGCATATGTCTGTTCATGAGCTCTCACCTCTAGGATATATTCCTAGTAATGGAATTGCTGGGTCAAATGGTACTTCTATTTTCAGTTTTTTAAGAAAACACCATACTGTTTGCCACAATGGTTGTACCATTTTACAATCCCACCAGCAGTGCACAAGAGTTCCAATCTCTCCACAACCTCGCCAGTATTTGTTGCTATCTGATCTGTTGAACTTGGCTATTATTGCTTGGGTGAGATGATATCTCATTGTTGTTTTGACTTGCATCTCTCTAATGATTAATGATCATGAGCAATTTCTCATGCTTTTGTTGGCTGCTTGTGTGTCTTCTTTGGTGAAGTGTCTGTTCAAGTCTTTTGCCCATTTGTGAGTTGGGTTATTTGTCTTTTTGGTGTTGAGGTGTTGAAGTTTTCTGTAGATTTTAGAGATAAATCCTTTGTCATATATGTCATAGGCAAATATTTTCTCTCAATCTGTAGGTTCTCTTTTTACGCTTTTGACAAAATCTTTCAATGAGCACAAGAATTTAATTTTTAAAAGGTCCCAGTCATCTAGCTTCTCTTCTATCTCCTGCACATTCTGGGTTATGCTTGACAGTCTATTTATGCCATAAATTAGGGCTCCTAGATTTGTCCCTATTTTATCTTTGATGAATTTTATAGTTTTGGGTTTTACATTTAAGTCTTTGATCCAGCTTGAGTTTGTTTTTGTGTATGGGGTGAGGTATGGGTCTTGCTTTATTTTTCTACAGGTGGATATCCAGTTTTGCCAACATTATTTGTTAAAGAGACTATCTCTTCCCCATTTAATGGGCTTTGGGCCTTTGTCAAAGATCAGTTGTCCATAGATGGATGGGTCTATGTCTGAACTTTAGATTCTGTTCCACTGGTCTATCTGTCTATCATTGTACCAATACCATGCTGTTTTGATTACTGTGGCTATATAGTAGTTCTTAAGATCTGTGAGTGTGAGACCTCCCACTTTGTTTTTCTTCTTGAAAAGTGCTCTGCTTATTCAAGGTCTCTTTCCTTTCCATATGAAATTAGCAATTAGTTTTTCCATGTCCTTAAAAAAATTTGTTGAGAGTTCCAGCAAGATGGCGGACTAGGCAGAAGGATTGCACAGACCCTCTTCAACAAAGAAAAGGGAAACCAATAAACACAGACACAGAAGATAATTGTGGACCCCTGAGCCTTGAAGGGAAGGATACAGAATTGGACTAAACCCCAATTAGCAGAAGAATTTGCATGAAAATACCAAAAAAAGGAGAC
>NW_006921614.1:12038569-12055732 GCF_000298275.1 Orycteropus afer afer
TAGTTGGTAATTTTTTCATGACCTGTTCAATTTCTTCCCTTGTTATGGGTCTGTTCAAGTTTTCTGTCTCTGAGTGGGATAATTTAGGTAGGTCTTGTGATTCTAGAAACATGTCCATCTCTTCTAGGTTCTCAAATCTATTGGTGTACAGTTTATCATAATATTCTGTCAGTTTCTTTTTTATTTCAGTTGGTTCTGTTGTGATGACATGGTTTTCGTTTACAATTCTTGTGATTTGGGTCTTTTTCTTTTCTTTTGTTAGGTCTGTCAATGGTTTATCAATTTTATTAATCTTTTTAAAGAACCAGCTCTTTGTTTTGTTGATTTTCTCTATGGTATTTTTGTTTTCTGGTTCATTTATTTCTGCTCTGATCTTTGTTATTTCCTTGCTTCTAGATACTGTAGGATTCTTTTGTTGCTCTGTTTCTAGTTGTTGGAGTTGATAAGCTAGAATGTTGATTTTGTTTCTTTTCTCTTTTTTGACGTATGCATTTATTGCTATAAACTGGCCTCTGGGTACTGCTTTCACTGTGTCCCATAGGTTTTGGCAGGATGTATCTTCATTCTCATTAGTTTCTAGGAATTTTTCATTTCAGTTTTTATCTGTTCTGTAACCCAATAGTTTTTAAGCAGAGAGTTGTTCAGCTTCCATATGTTTGATGTTTTTTCCTTGCTTTTCCTATTATTAATTTCTAGTTTTATAGCATTGCGGTCAGAGAAGATGCTTTGCAGTATTTCAATGCTTTTGAATTCATTGAGGTTTGTTTTATGTCTTGGCATATGATCTATTCTGGAGAAGGATCCATGTGCACTGGAAAAGAATGTGAATTGTGTTTTTGTTGGGTGAAGTGCTCTATATATGTTTATGAATTCCAGTTGGTTGATAGTATTGTTGAGCTCTTCTGTATCCTTATTGAGTTTTTTTCCTGTTGACCTGTCTCTCCTTGAAAGTGGTGTATTAAAGTCTCCTACTACTATTGTAGAATTGTCTATCATCCCTTTTAATTCAGTTAATATTTTCTTCACATATTTCAGAGCACTTTCATTGGGTGCATAAATATTTATTATTGTAACATCTTCTTTGTTGATTGACTCTTTCAGCATCATATAATGTCCATCCTTATCTCTTAAGATGTTTTCACCTTAATGTCTATTTTATCAGAAATCATAATTGCTACCCCTGCCCTTTTTTGGTTTCCTTTGACTTGGTATATTCTTTTCCATCCTTTAACTCTTAATTTGTTTTTATCTTTGTGTCTAATGTGTCTCTTGTAGGCAGCATATCGATGGATCTTCTTTTCTTATCCAGTCTTCCACTCTCTTTCTCTTGATAGGTGCATTTAGTCCATTCACATTGAGTGTAATTAGTGATAGGTATGAGTTGATTGGTGTCATTCTATTGTGGTTTTTTATAGTGTCATTGGTGATTCCTTGGTCCATGTATATATCTGTGCTGAGTTCAGTTTGTTGGCTAATGCTTTCTCCCTTTTCTTCTTTATAGTTGGTTTTGTGTTTATTAAGCCCATATGTTTTCCTTCCTTCTGGATTTGCTTAGAGGAATTGTTACACTTCTCTGTGGTTACCTTGGAGTATATTCTTATCTCTACATTTTTAGAACAGTGCATGCTGCAAAGACATTGTCGTGTTTTCCTCTCCATTTGAGGCTCTGTGCCTAGAAGCATTATTCCCTCTGATAGGTTAGTTGCTGTTGTTGTGTGTTGCTTGAGTTCCTTGGTTTTTAAGGTAGAATGTTTTCTGGTCTTATTATGAGTATGTATTTCTGATTTGGTTTTAGAGTTGATGTTACATATCCTGGTTTTGCTGATCTCTGTTGTGGGTTCTCTATTGGTAGGACTTCCTTAAGCATTTCTTGTAGGGTTGGTCTGGTTTTCACAAAGTCTCTTAATTTCTGTTTATCTGAGAATGCCTTGATTTTGCCCTCATATTTGATGGATAATTTGGCTGGATATAGAATTCTTGGTTTGAAGTTCTTTTCCTTCAAAATTTTATATATGCCATCTCATTGCCTTCTTTCCTGCATGGTTTCTGCTGAGCAATTGGAGCTCAGCCTGTTTGATTTTTATAAGTAATATTTCTATTTTACTGCACAGCTCTCAAAATTTTTTCTTTGTCTTTTGTTTTGGAAAGTTTGATTATAATATGCCTCAGTGTTTTTCTTTATCTTGTGTGGGGGTCTATGAGCTTCTTGGAGAAATATCTTTTCTTCCTTCATGATATGGGGGAAGTTTTCTGTTAGCAGGTCTTGCACAATTTTCTCGGTGGTCTTTTTCACCTCTTCTTATTCTGGAATTCCAATGAGTCTTATATTGTTTCGTCTCATGTCTTCGCATATAATTCTTAGGTTCTCTTCATTTCTCTTAAATCTTTGTTCTGATTTTTCTTCATAAGGCTAGTTTCCAGGGATTTGTCTTCTAGTTGGGATATGCGTTCTTCAGCCAGTTCTAATCTACTCTTTTGAGCTTCTACTGTGTTGTGTAGTTCTGTCATTTTGGTGCTCATGCTCCGCATATCAATAGACATCTCCTGCATTTCTGACTGCTGTTTTTGTATGACTTCTGATTGTGCATTAATCTTAATATTCTGTTCCTCAATGATTTTCCTGAGTTCCTCCAGGGAACTGTCTATGTTCTCCTTGTTTCTGTTTGGAGTTTCCTTAGGCTCTTGTATAGTTCTATAAACATATCTTCTAAATTTCTTCTCAGATAATTCTATTGCCTCCTCTGCCTCCATGTATAAGGAGACTTTTGTTTGTGGTTTTGCTTCTAATGCCTTGTCCTGTTTTTTTGTTTTATTTGAGGTTGCCTGTTGTTTCCTAGACATTTTGAGGTTGTCTTTAACTGCTAGTTACATGTTGATTTGTTTTGTCTTGGTTTTGTGGTTTAATATTTTGAAAAAGGTGAAGCTGGTGTATTTTATTTTATTATTGATTCAGATATGCTGGGTCACTCTGTAGTTTTCTTTTTGATGGTGGAATCACTGTGTGGAATGTGGATATGTGTTTCTGTTTGTCTTAAAGAAGGTTTAGAGTTTGAACAGGAAAGTTTTATGTTGGCTGAATATGGTTTCTTCTATTGAATGAGTGAAGTTATTGGCAGAGAATGTTGGAGCAGAAGAAGGAAAGCTTGCTGTTTCTAGAGTCAGTTTCTAGGGCTTTTAGCAGGCTGCTACTGATGACATTGTACTGTTATTTACCAGCCTGCAGCTCAATTTCAGGAAAGATTCCTATTGTTAGGTTGTCGCCACTTTCTGCCAGGCTCAGACACACACCAAGACCCCACTCCCGAGGCCCCTGGGCACCAAAAAGCCGATCCAAGGCAAATTCTCAGGTCCGCTCTCGGATGTGGATTTTTCTCTCTCCACCCTGCCTGCCCACAGCACCGGCCCAATCCGCCCAGACAGTTAACAGCTTGGGAGTTTGTCTGTGATACCGCCCACATGCAGTGCCAAAGATGCATGCGGTTTCAGCTGCGCTGGAGATGGGAGAGTGCCTGCTAGTAATCTGTGGTCCCGATATCAGTGACAAAGACAAGCACAACCTTCTCAATGCCTCCCAAGCTGACCCAAGCCTATTCAGTATCCCGCTGAGGGGGGGAGTGAGCTCACCCTCCTGGAGCACCAATGACTCTCTGCTTGGGTTTCAGTGGTGCTGTGTGTGCCCGTTTTCACCTAGCCAACCCAAGTTACCAATAAAATCAGGTGCTGAAGGTAGATCCTTGGGATGTTTGCTGGTATGTCGGTGTGGTCGCTGGTGTGCTGATGTAGGGTGTCTTCTGGTGTGGCCCAGGGAGGTCTCAGGTGGCCATTCTTGCCTGCTGGTTGCTCCCCCAGGGAAGTCTCCAATGGCCTTTCTTGGCTGCCTGTCTGCTTTCCACCAGGTAGATCTTCCTTAATTTCTTTCCCTGTGCCTTTCCTCTAATTCTACTCCTCTGTGTTTGGTACACTCTGATTCAATGATCTGTTCAGAGCACCAAAATCCCTAATTCAAACTGTATTAGTTTTTCAAGCACTAAGATGCTAGAGGGAAATAGCGTGGTGATTACTGATGAGACTCCATTTTGATTCCCGCCATCCTCACTTCTAAGGAGTATTCTGGCTGTACTTCTTCCAAGACAGATGTGTTCATCCTTCTGGCAGTCCAAGGTATATTCAATATTCTTCACCAACATCACAATTCAAAAGGATCAACCCTTCTTCAGTCTCCCTCATCCATTGTCCAGCTTTTTCATGCACATGAGTGATTGAAAATGCCATAGTAGCTTGGGTAAGGTGCACCTTAGTCTTCAAAGTGACATCTTTACTCTTTAATATTTTACAATGGTCTTTTGCAGAAGATTTTTTCCAATGCAATATGTAATATGTTGTTTGATTTCTTGACTGCTGCTTCCATGTGTGTTGACTGTGGATCCAAGTAAAATGAAATCCATGACAACTTCAGTCTTTCTCTGTTTATTGTGATGTTGCTTATTGATCCAGTTGTGAGGATTTTTGTTTTCTTTATGTTGAAATGCAGTCCATACTGAAGGTTGTAGTCTTTGATCTTTATCAGTAAGTGCTTTGCATCTTCTCCACTTTCAGCAAGCAAGATTGTGTCACCTGCACATCATAGTTTGTTAATGAGTCTTCATCTAATCCTGACACTGTGTTCTTTTTCATATAAATCCTTTTTTTTTTTTTTTGATTATTTACCCAGCATACGGATTGAGAAAATATACTGCCCTGATATGTAGCTCTCAAGATTTTAAACCATGCATCCCCTTGTTCTGTTCCAACAAATGTCTCTTGGTCTATGTACAGGTACATGTTATGTGCAATTAAATGTTCTGGAATTCCTATTCTTCACAACATTACCTATAATTTGTTATGATTCACACAGTCAAATACATAGTTAATAAAATGCTTGTAAACATCTTTCTGGTATTCTCTGCTTTCAGTCAAGATAGATCTGACGTCAACAATGATATCCCTCCTTCCATGTCCCCTTCTGAATCCACCTTGAATTTCTGGCAGTTCCCTGTCAAGTGCTGCTGCAATGTTTTTGAATAACTTTTGGCAAAACTTCACTTGCATGTGATATTAGTGGTATTGTTTGATAATTTTCTCATTCTATTGGATCACATTTCTTTGGCATTAGAACAAATATGGTTCTCTTCCAGTAAGTTTGGTCAGATAGCTGCCTTCCAAATTTCTTGGCATAGATGAGTGAGTGTTTCCAGCCTTGCATCCATTTGTTGAAATATCTCAATTGGTATTCCATCAATTCCTGAAGTCTTGTTTTTTGTCAATCCCTTCAGAACAGCTTAGACTCTTCCTTCAGTGCCATTGATTCTTGATCACATACTACCTCTTGAAGAGGATGAATGCTGGCCAATTAATTTTGGTACAGTAACTGTGTATTCCTTCCATCTTCCTTTAATGCTTCTTACATCATTCAATATTTTGCCCATAGAATCCTTCAATATTGCAACTTGAGACTTGAAATTTTTCTTCAATTCTTTCAGCTTGAGAAATGCTGTCTGGTCTTCAGTCATTAATGTTCAATATGACAAATCTGTTCTTGAGATGGTCTCTAAATTCAGGTGACATATATTTGAGGTTGTACTTTGGCTATCATGGACTTGTTTCAATTTTCTTCAGCTTCAACTTCCACTTGCATATGAGCAGTTGATGATCTGTTTTGCAATTGTCCCTTGGCCTTGTTTTGACTGAAGATATTGAGCTTCTCCTTTGTCTCTTTCTGCAGATGTAGTTCATTTGATTTCCTTGTATTCCATCTGTTGACATCCATTGTATTGCCACTATGTATGTTAATGAAGAAAGGTATTTTTAGTGAATAAGTTGTTGGTCTTGTGAAATTCTATTGTGTGATCACTGGAGTAATTTCTATCACCTAGCCCATTTTTCCAACTATTGATCTTTCTGGCTTTCACATTCCAAACACCAGTAATTATCAATGCATCTTGATTGCATGTTTGATCAATTCCAGACTATAGAAGTTGATAAAAATCTTCAATTTATTCACCTTTGGAATTAGTGGTTGTTGTATAAATTTAAATAACAATTGTATTAATTGGTCTTCCTTATAGATATATGTACTCATGAGGAATCTGTACCTTGACCAGGAGGCTGTCGTTCGAACAGAACAAGGGGACACTACATGGTTTAAAATCAAGAAGGGAGTGCGTCAGGGTTGTATTCTTTCTCCACACTTATTCAATCTATATGCTGAGCAAATAATCCGAGAAGCTGGACTATATGAAGAAAAACGTGGTATCAGGATTGGAGGAAGAATCATTAACAACCTGAGATATGCAGACGATACAACTTTGCTTGCTGAAAGTGAGGATGACTTAAGGCACCTACTGATGAAGGTTGAAGAATACAGTCTGCAGTATGGATTACATCTCAACATAAAGAAAACAAAAATCCTCACAACTGGACCAATGAGCAGCATCACAATCAATGGAGAGAAGATTGAGGTTGTCAAGGAATTCACATTGCTTGGTTCTACAATCGATGCCAACGGAAGCAGCAGTCAGGACATTAGACGTCGTGTAGCATTGGGAAAGTCAACTGCGAAGGAACTGTTTCAAGTGCTGAGGAGCAAGGATATCTCCTTGAGGACTAAGGTGCGCCTGACACAAGCCATGATATTTCCAATCACCTTGTATGCATGTGAGAGCTGGACAATGAATAGGGAAGACCGAAGAAGAGTTGATGCTTTTGAGTTGTGGTGCTGGCGAAGAATGCTGAAAGTACCATGGACTGCTAAAAGAACTAACAGATCTGTCCTGGAGGAAGTGCAGCCAGAATGCTCCTTGGAAGCAAGAATGGCCAGACTTCGTCTCACCTATTTTGGTCATGTTGTAAGAAGGGACCATTCCCTGGAGAAGGATGTCATGCTTGGTAGGGTGGAGGGTCGACAAAAGAGGGGGAGGCCTTCAACGAGATGGATTGATACAGTGGCTGCGATGATGGGCTCGAGTATAGCAGGGATTGTGGGGCTGGTGCGGGATCGGGCAGTGTTTCGTTCTGCTGTGCATGGGGTCGCTATGAGTCGGAAACGACTCGACGGCACTTAGCAACAACAACATAGATATATGGACATTATCCTATAACTGACCGTGTTGTGATTCAGGATAGATTTTGAAATATTCTTTGTAATGATGGATGCCATACCATTCTTTTTCACCTTGTCATTCCTGGCATAGTAGGCCATATGATTGTCTGATTCAAAATGGGCAATATCTGTCCATTTCAGTTTACTAATGCCTATGATATCAATATTTATGTGGCCTCTTTCATTTTTGACAATTCCAATTTTTCAAGCTTCATTCTTTGTACATTCCACGTTCTGATTATTAATGGGTGTTTGCAGATGTTTCTTCTCATTTTGAGTCATGCAATACAAGTAAATGAAGGTCCAGAAAGTTTTTTTTCCAATCACTTCATTAAGGCCAATTCTACTTTGATTATGCAGCTCTTCCTCAGTTGTATTTTGTGAGCTTTCAACCTGAGAGGTTCATCTTCTGGCTCTGTATTAGACAGTGTTCTTCTGCTGTTCATAAGGTTTTCACTGGCCATTTTGTTAGGAGTAGATATTTTTTCCTAGTATGTCTTAGTCTGGAAGCTCCTCTGAAACCTGTCCACCATGAGTGACCTTGCTGGTATTTAAAATACCTACAGCATAGCTCCCAGGATCAGAACAGCAGGCAAGCCACTATAGTATGACAAACTGCCAGTTGAGTGATGGATCCTCTGCTAGACCTGAACACAAGTTTCATGAAGACAGGAACAATGTCTATCTTATTCATCATTTTGCCTCCAGCACCCAGCACAGTGTCCAGCCTTTAGTAGGTGCTCAACAAAACTTTGTCAAATGACTGAATGACCATTGGGAGAATTCAGTAAGATAATGTGTCTGAAAGAACTTATTCTTATGTAAGTACCTAGCACAGTACTCAGAACCCCATAGACACTCATTTTATAGTTTCTTTCTTCTCTTAGATTCAGCCCCATAAAGTAAAGGTGATAATTACCTACTTCATTAAGATGTTGTGAACATTAAATCAAATAAAGGATATGGCAAACTGCGATGCCCATGAAATGTTGGTTAGTATATTATTATAATGTGCATTCATCAGAAGTGTCAGGGAACACTTATATTAGTGAACAACAAAAATAAAGCCTCTTTTCTCAAAAAAAACACACAGAAAAAATCCAGACTCTTGCTCCTTTTTGCAGAGCCACTGGACTAATGTTTCTGAGGATGCTTCTGTCACACACTGTCATACCCCAGGGAAGTTCAATGCACTCTGAAATTTGAAAAGCACTGGGCTACACACTAATATAAATTTTATCCTCTACACTTCACTGCAACTAGAGTTTATTGAGTACCAAATAGTAAAATAAAGCATAAAAGATGGATAGTCATGCAGATGTATTATGTGCATAGTTCTTTACAGCATAATTTTTAATATAAATATTTTTATAATACATAGATTTAATCATAATCTGTCCATATGCATGGATAAAATACAGCATAAATATTTATGTATCAATCAAAAATATCATAAAAAATGTCTCAACATCTTTCTTACAAATAAAATCATTTCTAATTACTCAAAAAAAAAAGAAAAGATAAAGAAAATGTGTCAGGGGTGGCACTCCTGGTCACAGTGAGTATAAGCTTTGGGGAGGTAGGTGGGAGTAGAGGCAGCAGGGGAACATTAGACTGAAGCCTTGGAGTGCTGAGAACCAGAGCCAAAGCAATAAGACGGGGATGGAGTGAGGGGCCTCAATCAAAGGACATTTCACTTAGTAACATACGTATCAATGCCACATATAGTTCTAGGCAGTGAGGATAGAATAACAAAACAGATGACTCTCAAAGGTCCCTAGGTGGAACAGATGGTCTGCACTCGGCTAGTAACCCAAAGTTTGCCTGTTCAAACCCAGCCAGCACCACTGCAGAAGATCCAGGCATGGTGAGCAGCCTCCATAAAGATTATAGCCAACCTGACTCTGAAGAGGGTCTTCAAATGAACACACAAAGGCCTCAACAAAACAGTCAAGTCTCACCTTCAAGGAATTTACATTCACATGAAAGGTTAATACTTACTGAGCATCAGATCATAAAAATCAACTCATCTAATCTCACTTTAAGGGACAGTCATAGTTCAGTGGTAGAATTCTCGCCTTCCAGGTGGGCGACTGATTCCTGGCCAACGTACCTCACTCACATGTCAGTGAAGTCTGGCAGTGGAAGAGTTCATGTTGCTATGATGCTGAACAGGTTTCAGTGGCGCTTCCAGCCTAAGATGGACTAGGAAGAAAGGCCTGGCATCAACTTCTGAAAATCCACCAAAGAAAAGCCTATGGAGTACAGAAGTGTGATTCTGTTGTACATAGGGTCGCTGTGAGTTGGAGGCTGACTCAACAGCAGCTAACAACAATGTCACTTTAACCTTATGAGGTAAATTGTTGTGTTTCCCCCACTACCACCCCCGATTTTACAGACAGGAAATGGGAAAAGAGAGGGTAAGCAACTTTGGCAACATTACACAACTGAGAGATGGCAGTCAGACTCTAAACCCAGGTAAAAAAATGATGAGATCTGGGAAAACAAGATTGCTATCTGACTGAAGATGAGCACCTTTGAATCACTTCTTGGCAGAGAGAACACGGGAGGGGCCAAGAGGACTGTCAGATGTTGGAAAAGATTGATGCTGGACTGCCTTTTCTCAGACTGAGATGGTAAAGCACTACCAGGAGGGAAGATCCATTGAGGCCCAACTCTCCTGATAGAATTTAGCATCAGTAAGATTACTGTGAATCTCATCGTGGCAGTGTAAACCAGGGATGTACAAACTGCAGGGAAAACTAGCCTGTGGCCTGTTTCATAAATAAAGTTTTACTGAAGCATAGCCATACCCATCGGTTTACATTTCATCCATGGCTGTTTTCCTGTTACAATGACAGAGGTGAATAGTTACAACACATTGTGTCTGGCTCACAAAGCCTAGACTAGTTACCATTTGGCCCTTTACAGAAAAAGTTTGCTGTCCTCTGGTCTAGATGTCAGCATAAATAAGTCTGACCCTAAAACAAGAAAAGCTGGATTGTTGTTGCTGTTGTTATGTGCCGTGGAGTCAGACCCGACTCATAACGACCCCTCCTTGGGTTCCCGAGGCAGTATCACTATGGAAGTAGATTGCCCAAACTTCCTTCTGAGGAGCGCCAGTCTTCTGGTTAGCAGTCAAGTGCCTTAGGCACTATGCTATCAGTGCTTCCAGAAGGTGGACTAGCCAGGGCTTATCCTGTGAGGGACTCAGGCACTGACTCAGTTAATCCCAGCATTTATGATACTCCCCCTCGAAAGGGTGTCTTTGGTCTATATTATCCAGATAATCTCATCAACTGCCCCCTCCCTGCTAGTTTTAGTGGTAAGTTTCTCTAATAAGTGGAGTTGAACTCTTTTAGGCTTAACAATGGCATTGAGAATCTCTCTGAGTCTCTTCTGAGAATCAAACGTCTTCTGGGAGCCACACAGAATTTCTTTCACCTTTTAAAAAAAGTCTCTGATCTCTTCAGCGAAGACTGGATCACTAATTGGCATGCAATCAACTCTGACTCATAACGACCCATGTGTGTCAGAGTAGAACTGTGTTCCAAAGGGTTTTCAGTGGCTGGTTTATTGAAAGTAGATCATCAGTCTTTTCTTCTGAGGCACCTCTGAGTGGACTTGAACCTCCAGCCTTTTGGTTAGCTTTACCCTTTTGAACAACCCAAGGTCTCTAGGCAAGTGCCTTAGCTCCTGAGGGCTCAAGACCCAGTGATGAAACTTCACAGCTGAGTGTGGATGACAGGCAATTATCCTCACTACCTGGAGTACACTACCCTAGGTATAAGGGAATTCCAGCACAAGGGCCACTTGCTACAATTATTCCCACCCTGCCCACAGAACAAGAGGAAGTTGCTTGTTGTAAACCAGATGCCAAGGTAAATACCTACATTGCCCTCACAAAAAGTCTTGTCCTAGGGAGGTTTTGCTCCATAATGTGAATGGAGACTTCCATGTATACCTTCTTCGGCAGACAGCAACAGCATGGCTGCTCAGCAAATAGCCTCAGAAATGAGATAGGTAATGTCACAACAGAGAGGCACCTGGCCACATGCCCTCTCCTACCAAACCAGCACCTTCTCAGAATATCACATACCTGCACCCTGTTGACTCAAGCAGAGTAGAGTCCCTGTTGGATTTCTATGGGCAAAAAGGACAAGCATTGAGGTGAAATTTCCCTGTGATTGGAGTTCAGGACATTGGCTTTTCCAAGTTAGAATACAATGAATGCCTCACTCGCTTAGGCTTGAAGCAGATGGCATTTAGGTTCTGGGGGGGGGGGGTGTATGATTCATTGAAATGACCACAATGGTGTTGGCTACAAAAGTACTGCCCCTCCTTAGATGTTCCTTCTGAACATCTCAGTAGCCCCTGGTGCCCAGGAGTTGTGATGCCGAATGCCCAAGTGTCCTAGAGTACCTTGATCATCATTCAGTTTCCCTGCCTTGCTGGGCATGTTCAGTTCCCCTCTGAAAGTATGCCTATGTAAAGTGATCACCACTAGTGGAGAGCATTCCACCACCAAATAACCCTCTTTGGTGGGAATTTTGCTGGTTTCCAGGCCCAGTGGGGTAAAAGCTTTGAAGGGAGCATCCCATAATAAATAGGACCAGCTACCCCTTTCTAGACAAACTGTATTTGAACCTGGCTCCATTGCTAGAAACCAGAGAGGAGCAGGAGAGAGGATATCAGGACAGAACTGTGTTCTGTGGATCTAAGGGCAATGGCTGCACTTTCTAGTACACAGGTCTAAGACCAGAGCCCATCTTCCTCTTTCTCTCAGAAGCATTATAATCATGGCCCAGGAGTTATTTAGGATCTAATAAGAACCTGAACACTCCTCAGAATGCCAAATAGTGTGCCTTAAGCAAGTTCCTAAGAGATTTTCTGAAAGGTAAAATTAAATAATCAAGCTGAAAACACTTCTGTGAGACATATATATAGAAAGAGAGCTCTGGTAGTGAGGTGCGTGAGGTATTTGACTGCTAACCCGAAGGTTGGCAGTTCAAACCCACCACTGCTCCACAGAGGGAAGATGGGGCAATCTATTTCCATAAAGATTTACTGCCTTGGAAACCCAATGGGGGTTGCTATGAGTCAGAATCAACTCAATGACAGTAGGCTTGGTTTGATTTTGGTATATACACACACATACACACATACACATATAAGCTCTGGTGGCAGCTTACTGCCTAAGGCATTTGACTGCTAACCAGAAGGCTGGAAGTTCAAACTCACCAGCCACTCCTTGGAAGGAAGATTGGGCAATCTACTTCCATAGTAATACTGCCTCGTAAACCCAAGGAGGGGTCACTATGAGTCACATCTGACTTGGTAGCACTGAGTTTGATTTTTTGTTTTTTTATATTTGGGGTGTGTTTGTGTGTGGAATTTTCTCTGTAGAATTTTAGCAAGCAATCTACATGCACTCCCTGATGAGGAGTAAACATACAATTACTGAAAGGGTGAGTGCTATACTAAAGAGAGTTTTATTTTAAGTGCAGTAGAAGCCCAGTGGTGGGGCCCCACTAGTGCCTCCTGGGTGAGTCAGGAAAAGAATGAAACAGAGAGAACATTTTAGTTGGATCTTGAAGGATGAGTGGGAGTTTTCCAGGGGACAGAGTAGAAGGAGCATTACAGGCAGAGGGGTAAGTGTGTGTAAATGTTTAGAGTATAAGGCATCATGCTATATTCAGAAGCTTGAGTGTCTTTCTGTGGCCAGAGTATAAGGTGCAGAGGGCAGAAATGAGAAACCAATGTGGCTGCATGACATATGGGGGCACTGCAGCAGTGATAGGATCAGCATGCTGCTTCTAGGGACCCTGACCACTATGTGACTTATTAAACGTGAGCCAGTATTGAACTAAATGAAGTACTAGGATTAACCAAAATGCAGCCTTTGCCTCCTAGCAGTAAAAGAGGTGGCAGCTCCTCACTTGAGGAGGTGGAAAGATCCAGGGCCACTTTGTCCAATATATCTTCTCTCCAAACTTGATCTACCACTTGTCTGTCCATTTGCCATACTGTGGTGGCTTGTGTGTTGCTGTACGGCTGGAGGCTATGCCACTAGTATCTCAAATACCCGCAAGGTCACCCATGGTTTCAGCCAAACTTTCAGACTAAGACAGACTCAGAAGAAGGAATGGACAACCCACTTCTCAAAGAATTGGCCAGTGAAAATCTTATGAATGACAGTGAAATACTGTCTGATATATTACTAGAAAACTTTATGAACAGCCCTGAAACATTGTCCTACGTGTAGCTGAAAGATAAGCCCCTCAGGTCAGAAGGCACTCAAAATACAACTGGGGAAGAGCTACCTCCTCATAGTAGAGCCAACCTTAATGATGTGGATGGAGTAAAGCTTTCAGGACCTCCATTTGCTGATGTGGCACAACTCAAAATGAGAAGAAACAGCTGTAAACATCCACTAATAATCAGAACATGGAATGTATGAAGTATGAATCTAGGAAAATTGGAAGTTGTCAAAAAATGAAATGGAATGCATAAAGATCAACATCTGAGGCATTACTGTTATTGTTGTTAGGTGCCATAGAGTCTCATCTGACTCATAGTGACCCTATGCACAACAGGACAGAGCACTGCCCAGTCCTGTGCCAGCCTCACTATCCTTTCTATACCTAAGCCCATCATCGCAGCCACTGTGTCAATCCATCTCCTTGAGGACCTTTCCCATTTTCATCAGCCTTCTACATTACCAAGCATGATATCCTTCTCCAGGGAATGGTCTCTTCTGACAAAATGACCAAAATAGTTGAGTGGAAGTCTGGCCATTCTTGCTTCCAAGAAGCATTTTGGCTGCACTTCCTCCAGGGTAGATTTGTTAGTTCTTCTGGCAGTCCATAGTACTTTCAGTATTCTTCACCAATACCACAACTCAAAAGAATGAAATCCTAGGCATTAGTGAGCTGAAATGGACCAGTTTTGGTCATTTTGAATCAGACAAACACATGATATACTATGTCAGGAATGACAAATTGAAGAGGAATGGTGTGGCATTCATCATCACTAAGAATGTTTCAGAATCTATCCTGAAGTACAATGCTGTCAGTGATAGGATAATATCCATACTCCTACAAGGAAGACCAGTTAATACTACTATTATTCAAATCTATGCACCAACCACCAAAGCAAAAGATGAGGAACTTGATTTTTACCAACTTCTGCAGTCTGAAATTGACCAAACATTCTATCAAGCTGTGTTAATTATCACTAGTGACTGGAATGCACAAGTTGGAAACAAAGAAGAATCACTGGTAGTTGGAAAATATGGCCTTGGTGATAGAAATAACTCTGGAGAGCACATGATAGAATTTTGCAAGACCAATGATTTATCCATTGCAAATACCTTTTTCAACAACATAAGCAGTGGCTATACACATAGACTTCACCAGACAGAGTACACAGAAATCAGATTGACTACATCTGTGGCAAGAGGCAATGGAAAGCTCAATATATTCAGCCAAAACAAGGCGAGGAGCTGACTGTGGAACAGACCATCAACTGCTCATATGCAAGTTCAAATTGAAGCTGAAGACAAGTAAAGCAAGTCAACGAGAACCAAAATATGACCTTGATTATATCCCTCCTGAATTTAGAGATCATCTAAAGAATAGATTTGATGCATTGAACATCAATGACCAAAAACCAGAGGAATTGTGGGATGACATCAAGAACATAATCCATGAAGAAAGCAAAAGATCATTAAAGACAGGAAAGGAAGAAAAGACCAAAGTGGGTGACAGAAGAGACTCTGAAACTTGCCCTTGAACATAGAGTAGCTAAAGGAAATGGAAGAATCAACAAGAAAAAAGAGCTGAATAAATTTCAAAGAGCAGCTTGAGAAGACAAAGTTAATTATTATAATGAAGTGTGCAAAGACCTGGAGTTAGAAAACCAAAAGGCAAGAACACGTTCAGCATTTCTCAAACTGAAAGAATTGAGAAAAAAAATTTGAGCTTCAAGTTGCAATATTGAAAGATTCTATGGACAAAATGTTAAATGATGCAAGAAACATCAAAAGAAGATGGAAAGAATACACAGAGTCACTGTACTAAAAAGAATTGGGTGATGTTCATCCATTTCAGGAGGTGGCTTATGACCGAAACCAAACATTGAGGGAAGAAGTCAAAGCTGCACTGAAGGAATTGGTGAAGAACAAAGCTCCAGGAATTGACGGGATACCCACTGAGATGTTTCAACAAATGAGTGCCATGCTGGAGGCACTTACTCATCTATGCCAAGAAATTTGGAAGACAGCTACACGGCCAACTGACTGGAAGAGATCCATATCTGTACCCATTCCAAAAAAAAAGGTGATACCACAGAATGTGGAAATTATCAAACAATATCAATATCACAAGCAAATAAATTCTTGCTGAAGATAATTAAAAAACAGTTGCAACAGTATATTGACAGAGAGCTTCCAGAAATGTAAGCTGGATTCAGAAGAGGATGTGAAACAAGGGATATCATTGCTGATGTCAGATGGATCTTGGCTCAAAGCAAAGAATACCAGAAAGATGTGTTTTATTGACTACGCAAAGGCATTAGACTGTGTGGATCATAACAAATTATGGACAACAATGAGAAGAATGGGAATTCCAGAACACTTAATTGTGCCCATGAGGAACTTGTACATAGACCATGGAGACCTCATAGAGGAGAGGATTTGACTTCTAAGTCATAAAACTGTTTGTTTCCTTGGGAAACAGTGTGTCAAAACAAGGCTAACCGCCTATCCTGGTCACTGGATACACATGCAAATCCATAACCATAAAAAAAAGCAATGTGGAGACTTCCAGTAAGATGGAGGAATAAGCGCACAAGTGACACAGACTCTCTTCAACAAAGAAAAGAAAAACCAAAAGACAGAGATACAGAAGATAATCCTCGAACCCTGAGCTTTGAAAGGAACTGTACAGAAGTCGATTAGGCACCAACTAGTGGAAAAACTTGAATGAAAACTGTGAGTACAGAGATGGTTACAGCTGCAGACTGTCAGCTACTCTGATGAGACCAGCAGCCTGAATAATTCCAAGTGGTGTTGGGACCTGAGAATTGACCTAAAGATCAACCCCGGTCACCAAGGGCTGCAGGGACAACTGCTCTGGTGGCCTATGACTAGGAAGGGAAACAGCAAGGAGGGAGACAACCTGAGCTGTGGGCTTTTCTGCTGTCCAGAGGGTGCAGCCATTCTGGATATTTAAAGTGACTGAGGGTGCAGTCATTTTGAATGTTTACAAGCAGCAGCCATCTTGGATTTTAAAGTGATAGAAATCTCATTCGGATCCCAGGGACCTAAGAACAGGCTCTGTTTGCCAGGGTTGGCAAGGATAAACGAGAGGCAGACAAAGGAAAGGAGACAGGTGGTGAGTGTATAAGTGCTGTAAACTAGTGAATAGAGGAGCACAGCACAGTACCCTGCCTGTATAGATAACATACAAACAAAACAAAGAAAACGAAAATTGTGAGCAAGTCTCTCCAACATATAACCACCAATTAAATATAAACACAAAAATGTTACAATGCCTCAGAGACAACAGAGCATCACAGTCCACACAAACAAGCAAGATAAAGCAGGAGAAACAGGGGAACAGGATACAGACCCAAAACACATCTTGAGGGAGACACAGCATTGCAACTCCCTGATAAGGAATTCAAAAGAATTATTTTTAGGCATCTTTAAAGAATTGAGAGACAGACCAAGGAAAACACAGACAAAACCCTATAAAAAATTCAGATGAAAATACAAGAACAAAATGACAAAATAAATGAAAAATTAGAAGTGATTCTAAATCTACAGATAGAAATCCAAAAAATTAATACTAAATTGTCAGAAATAGATAACACATTGAAAGGGCAAAGGAGTAGAATTGATGCAATGGAAGACACAATTAATGACATTGAAGACAAATACCTGAATACTTCTTTGGAAAGGGATCAAGTGGAAAAAAGATCAAAACAAAATGAAGAAAGCCTAAGGTTCATGTGGGATACCA
>NW_006921614.1:12056217-12057490 GCF_000298275.1 Orycteropus afer afer
GGTGAAATTAGAACATTTCCAGATAAGCAGAAATTAAGGGAATTTGTTAAAACCAGACCAACCTTACAAGAGATGCTAAAGGGAGCCCTTTGGACAGAGAAGCAACAACAGCCAACAACAACTGACCATTAACACACATGATGATATAACCCAGAAACCAACCCAGCTGTGGAAGTATTCAAAGTAAATAAGTCTACAAGATTGTAAACAGGGAACCAAAGACACCAACTGATAAATGAGGACAACTACAAACCAAAAAGAGGGGAAAAAATTTGTGTCGTTACAGAACTTCTAGATGGTAGGGAAGTCAAAACACCTATAAGATAGAACGGACTGTTCTAAACTTAGGAAAAAAGCTATAAATCACAGGATAACCTCAAAGAAAAATGATAAACCTTCACATCAAAATAAAAAAGACGACCAGTATAAATATTCAGCAAATACTAAAACAGTAGCAAAGAAGGAAGTGATAACATGATTCATAAACAAAACAAGCTCAGCATAGAAAATTATATGGAACAAAGAAATCAACACAATGAAACAGCACATGACAAAAATGACAGCAACAAATTCATATTTGCTGATAATTACATATCTGGCAAGGGACTTATCTCTAAGATTAATGGAAAACTGCAACACCTCAATACCAAAGGAATTAACAATCCAGTTGACAAATGGGCAGAAGACATGAATAGGCATTTCACCAAGGAGGATAGTCAGGTGGTCAGCTAATACACAAAAAGATGCTCACAATCATTGGCCATCAGAGAGATGTAAATCAAAAACAAAAATGAGATATACCATCTCACCCCAGCACTGATTGCAAGGTTCAATGAGACAGAAAATAACAAATGCTGGTGCTGATGTGGAGAAATTGGGCTCTCATACACTGCATGTGTGACTGTGAAGTGGCACAACCAGTCTGGAAAACAATATGGCAATTCCTTAGAAAGTTGGAATTGGAGATACCATTTGACCCAGCAATCACATTACCAGGTATATATGCTTCAGAAGTGAGAGCCAGGATAGGAACAGATACATGCATATTCATGTTCATCAAAACAGTATTTACAAGAGCAAAAATATGGAAACAACCTATGTGCCCATCAGCAGAAGAGTGGATGACCAAACTATGGTACATACACATACTGGAATGCTATGCAGCACTAAAGAATAAGGTAGAGTCTGCAAAACACCACATAATATGGATGAACTTAGAGGACATTATGCTGAGTGAAATAAGTCAATCACAGAAGAACAAATATAGTATTAA
>NW_006921614.1:12058695-12060107 GCF_000298275.1 Orycteropus afer afer
GTAGTGATACTGCCTCGGAAACCCAAGGAGGGGTCGCTATGAGTCGGGGCCGACTCGACGGCACATAACAACAACAACAAGCCAGGGACTGCACAGAGGACTGCTCTGGTGACTGGGGAATAAAACGGGAAGCAGAGGAGAGGAAGGCAGGCTGAGCTGTGAATTTTTACCTAGCCAGAGGGCACAGCCATTTTAAATGTTTACATGCAGTTTGACCATTTTGGATATTTAAAGTGACAGCATTCTCCTAGATTCCAGGGACTTAAGGACAGGCTTCACTTGCTGCCAACTGCAAGGACATTCCGGACTCAGATGACTGGAAAGGTGCGATATTCCCCTTGTTACTATTATACCCCATACCCTCTTGGTGAATGGATGTGTAACTACCCTCACTCCTACCCAGCTTCTGGGCTGGCAGGAATTCCATCCCAGTCTGTGTCCTCAGATGGAGCTTGGGTGCCTTGCCCTGCCCTGCACCAATTTTATTTTTTTCTTTTTGGTGTTTTTTAGTTTGTTTGTTTTTGTCTGTTTTAAAACTACTATTATTATTATTACATTTGTCCTTTTTACTATTATTCTTTATTCTTCCCCTCCCAGGTCCTACTTTTCAGTTTTTTTCTTTTCCCTGTTCCTGGTTGCAATTTTTTTTTTTCTTTCTTGTGGTTAACCTCATTCCAGTTTTTCTTTTTGCATTTTTCCCATTTTTTCCTTCATTATTCTCCATCTCTATCTTTTATCTCTTATTGCCTTCTCCCCAGACATTGCAGGGTTTTTTTTTATTATTATTTTTCTCTTTGTTTTCTTTTTTTGGTTACTGTTCTTATGTGATTACACAGTATGTGTTTTGTCCATTTGCCTTTACTTTTTTGATGGTTATTCAATTGCTATTTTTGTCTAACTGAGTGGAAGACAGCAACAGTCTCCATATGACACAATTACACACACATCCTGCAGCTTCATTTACTGAGTGAGAACCACCAATTCCTGCTCCACCAATGGCCCAATGATAAACAACCACCAGGAAAAGCCTGACTCACCCTTGGCTTTTCTTCACAAAGAGTTAACAGAGATCTAAATACAACAATGCCATGATGTCTCAGAGACAACAGACCATCACAGTCCACACAAAGAAGCAAGACAAAGTGGTAGAAACAAGGGAGCAGGATACAGATCAAGAACACATCCCTGTGGAAGAAACAGCTTTGGAACTCTCTGATAAGGAATTCAAAAGAATTATATTTAAGTATCTTCAAATGATTGAGAGACAACTCAAGGAAAACACAGACAAAACTCTAGAAGAATTTTGGAAGAAAATATAAGAACAAAATGACAAAATAAATGAAAAATTAGAAGTGATTCTAAATCTACAGATAGAAATCCAGAAGATTAATACTAAATTGTCAGAAATAGAT
>NW_006921614.1:12062317-12063834 GCF_000298275.1 Orycteropus afer afer
CTACAAACAAAAAGAGGGAAAAGACTGTGTAGTTATAGAACTTCTAAATGGTTAGGAAGTCAACAGAGTTGCAAGATAGAATGCACAGTTCTAAACTCAGGGAGAAAATTATAAATCATAGGGTAACCTCAAAGAAAAATGATAAACCTTCATATCACAATAAAAAGAAGACAAGCACAAATATTTAGCAAATACTAAAAGAACAGCAACAAAGGAAATAATAACAGGATTCATAAACATAATAAGTTCAACACAGAAAATAATATGGAACAAAGAAACCAGGGACACCATGAAAAAACACATAACAAAATGAGAGCAACCAATTCATACTTGTCAATAATTAAATTGAATGTTAGTGGATTAAATGCACCATTCAAGATACAGAGAATTGCAGATTGGATAACAAAACAAACCCATCAATATGTTGTCTACATAAGATACACCTTAGAGACAAAGACAAAAATAGACTAAAAATCAAAGGTTGGAAAAGATATATCAAACAAATGGCAACCATAAAAGAGCAGGAATGGCAATATTAATTTCTGATCAAACTGACTTTAAGACAAAAACCACCATATGAGACAATGAAGGACATTATATAATTATTAAAGGATCAATTGAACAAGAAGATAAGTCCATAATAAATATCTATGGACCCAATGAAAGAGCCCCAAAATACATAAACCAGACTTTAAAAGAGTTGAAAAGGCAAGTTCATGACTCCACAGTCATAGTAGGAGACTGTACTACAGCATTTTCAATGAAAGATAGAACAACTAGAAAGAAACTCAACAAAGACACAGAAGAGCTAAACAATACAATCCACCAAGTTGACCTTATACACATCTACAAAGCACTTCACCCAACAACAGCACAACACAAATTCTTTTCCAGTGCACATGGAACATTTTCCATGATAGACCATATGTTAGGCCATAAAGCAAGCCTTACTAAATTTAAAAACATTGAAATACTGTAAAGCATCTTCTCGATCATAATGCTATCAAATTAGAAATCAACAATAGGAAGATCAACGGAAAAAGAATAAACACGTGGAAACTGAACAACACCTTTCTTGAGAAAGACTGGGTAACAGAAGAAATAAAAATTGAAATTCAAAAATTCCTTGAATGAAATGAGAATGAAAACACAATATACCAAAATCTTTGGGACACAGCAAAAGCAGTGATCAGAGGCAAATTTATAGCAATCAATGCACATATCAAAAAAGGAGTAAGAGCCAAAATCAACACTTTAAACCACCATCTCCAACAATTAGAAAAAGAACAGCAAGAAAAGCTTACAGTCACCAAAAGAAAGGAAATAATAACAATTTGAGCAGACATCAATGAAACAGAAAATAGAAGGGCAATAGAAAAAATCAACAAGACCAGAAGTTGGTTTTTTGAAAAGATTAATAAAATTAAAAAAACCACTGGCAAATTTAACAAAGGAAAAGAGGGAGGGAATACAAATAACACAAATAAGAAACAAAATGGGTGACATCACAAAAGAAT
>NW_006921614.1:12064969-12066107 GCF_000298275.1 Orycteropus afer afer
AAAAGACCTCTGCAAAGAAAACTATAAAAAACTACTTCAAGAAACCATAAGAGATCTACATAAATGGAAGAACATCCCATGCTCGTGGATAGGCAGATAGAACATTGTGAAAATGTCAATTCTACCCAAAGCAATCTATACATTCAGTGCAATCCCAAGCCATATCCCATTAATATTCTTTAAGGATATGGAAAAACAAATCATTAACTTTATATGGAAAAGAAAGAGACCTCAGATAAGCAAAGCACTATTGAAGAAGTCAAAACTGCCTGCCATTGGTACAAGGACAGACACATAGACCAGTGGAATAGAATTGAGAACCCAGAATAGATCCATCAACCTATGGTCAACTGATCTTTGACAAAGGGCCTAAATCCATTAAATGGGGAAGAGAATGTTTGTTTAATAAATGACGCTGGCAAAACTGGAGATCCATTTGCAGAAAAATGAAACAAGATCTGTACCTCACAGCATACAAAAAAACTAACTCCAGATGGATCAAAGACTTAATGTGAAACCGAAAACTATAAAGTTCCTCAAGGAAAAAATAGGGTGAAATTTAGGGGCTTTAATATATGGCATAAATAGACTATCAAGCATAACCCAGAATGTACAAACAGCAGAAGAGAAATTAAATGAATGGGACCTTCTCAAAATTAAATTATTATGTGCTTCCAAAGACTTCTCCAAAAGAGTCAAAAGAGAACCTACAGGTTCAGAAAGAATATTTAGCAACAACATATCTGACAAGAGACTTATGTCTAGAATTTATAGAAAACTCCAACACCTCAATAACAAAAGACAAATAATCCCATTAAAAAGTGAGCAGAAGACATGCATAGAAACTTCAACAAGGAGGATATTCAGGCAGCCAACAAACATATGAAGAGATGCTCACAATCATTAGCCATTAGATAGATGCAGATCAAAACAACAATGAGATGATGTCTTACCCCAGCACTAGTAGCAAGTTCAACAAGAGAGAAAATAACAAATGCTGACAAGGATGTGGAGAGATTGAGACTCTCATACACTGCTGGTGGGACTGTAAAATGGTACAACCACTGTGGAAAGCAGTATGGTGATTCCTTCAAAAGTTGGAATTAGAAATACCATTTGACCCAGCCATTCCATTACT
>NW_006921614.1:12066207-12080204 GCF_000298275.1 Orycteropus afer afer
AGTATGGTGATTCCTTCAAAAGTTGGAATTAGAAATACCATTTGACCCAGCCATTCCATTACTAGGTATATATCCTAAAGAAGTGAGAGCCAGGACAGAAACAGACATATGCACAGCAATGTTCATCGCAGCTCTATTTACAATAACCAAAAGATGGAAACAATCTAGGTGTCCATCAACTGAGGAATGGATAACCAAACTATGGTACCTACACACAATGGAATACTATGCAAACCTAAAGAATAACATAGAATCTGCAAAACACCGCATAATATGGATGAACTTGGAGGACATTATGCTGAGTGAAAAAGTCAATCACAGATAGACAAATATTGTATTAGTCCGTTATTGTAAAAGTCAAGGAAAGGTTTATCTGTAGAAGGAAATTTTCTTTGTTGGTTACCAGGGGTCATAGGGGAAGGGAAGGAACATTGATAGGTAGAGATAGGTATTGATGTGGGTGAAGAGAAGGGCAATGTACCAAATGTGAGTGATCAACCTGGTGGCATTGAGGAAGAGGAAGACATTGTGAGGTACATGGGAAGTACAGGCAACAAAGATGAACCCTTTTGCACATACAGTACTGCGTTGTCAGTGAACGCAAACATGGATACACAGGTGGATAGATGGATGGACAGGCTGAACTAGCAGGTATGTCTGTGAAGTGGGGAGTGTACCCAAGACCATGTATAGGGTTGAAAGACAATGGTCCTGTAAGTGTATTTGTATAATCTGAATTCCCAGGTGTATAGTAGAGGTGACAAGGGACAAGGTTGTAGTCACTTCTTGGTCACAGCCAGCTACCCAAAGTGACCAAGTAGTTGAACTGGTGAGCTCAGGACCATAGTCACAGCACACATCAAGCTCAATTGGCATAACATACTACACAAAACATTGTTCCACCTCCTACTTTGGCGAGTAGTAACTGGAATCTTAAAAGCTTGCAAGTGGCCATCTAGATGCAATGATGGGTCTCTCCTCATCCGGAGCAAAGAAGAATGAAGAAAACCAAAGATCCATGGAAGCAATTAGTCCTAGTGACTGGTACACCATGCAATCTGCAGCCTATATGACCATGAGACCAGAAAAACTAGACAGTGCTGGGCTACCACTGTCAACCACTCTGAGGGAGATCTATGTAGGAGATCCTGGATAGAGAAGGAGACTAATGTGGAACAAAACTCAAAATCATTTGGGAATAAAAAAGGGGGGGGGGGAACAGGTTTGCTGGTCTGATAGAGCCTGGTGGAACCACTGAGACTATGGCCCCTAGCTGCCCTTCAGGTCTGGAATTGAACCCACACCTGTGGCTTCCAGCCAAACAAAAGACAGGCATATGAGTTGAACATTTACCTGAGTTAGAAACACTCCTTGGAGAGATCAATCATGGGAGAAAGTAGGGCTCTTTATGCACAGGGGGACAGTTCAGGGGGCAGGAGTGCGTGGCGGGATGGACACGGAAAAGCTAACTATCGGGAAGAAGTGGGAGGGAAGCTGTTGCATTGGGGTAAATTGTAGTCAATGTCATGAGACAAAGTGTATGTGAACTGTTGTATGGAAATTGAATGCTCTGTAAATTTTCACCCAAATCACAATTAAAAAAAAAAAAAAACAGCAAAGTGGATAGTCCATTCCTCCTCCTTAGCCACGGTTAAATTATGCAAAGCTCCAGATGGGAGCAATGTCCTCTGCTGTGAAGGTGATATGCTTGAGAGTCACTGTCCCAAGAAGTGTTTCCCAGGTTGAGCTGTAGAGTTGTTCAGTTGTTCAATGTCTTTTGGTAAGCAGTTGAACACTTTTGTGCATCTATTTCCCCATTTCTTATCTAAAGAAGAGTATAAGCACCTTTATGCCACATCATCATGGCTGGGCAAGGATAATGAGAGAATGGCTAGGAGCGAGCTTTGGGCTCTAAAGGTTTGTTGTGATTAATAAATCATGGTGAGTATTGATGCCAGTATTGATGATGGCAATGCTCCCAGAGCACTCACCTAAGAGATTTTTTAAATCCTCCCCAAAAAGGTATATTTGTTAAGAGTGAGAGGATAAAACTAATAGAGGAATGGGGAATAGGGAAGAATGCTCCCATTGGTATAAATAAAAACAGATTGCACAAATGGAATAGTCTCATAGTAAAGGCCAAAGCCCCTGACAGATTTCAAATTCTGCTTCAGACCCTACCCATAGCTTCACCTGACAGCCCTGATGGCCTGAACTCATTGGATGAGGCTAAAAAGGCCAGACTTGCCAACTTTCTGTGATGTCAGTCTTCACAAAGTACACTGCATGGTATAGTATAACCTATACCTCATGTTATAGCTCATATTTCCATTCTGAGCATCATTCACTGAATTCCATTATCATATCTTTTCTTTCTCCTAGGCTTCATTGCTTCTATATAATACATAAGAAAGGATTAGGCTGATCCTTTAGGACCCAAGATAAATTCCCTGGAGTTCTTGAAGATCCCTTCAATCTCTAGCATTCTAAAATCCCACAGTCATAAAGCTCATATCTTTCACTCACTAACACCTTTCATCTTCACAACTAACTCTACGTGGTAATTCTTTTTTTATTCCCATCTTACAGGTGAGAAAGCAATAGCACAGAAAGGTTAAGTAACTTAATGAATGTCACACAGCATGTAAATAGTAGAGTCAGAGTTCAAACCTGTCTGTTTAACTCCAGGATCTAAATTCTTTAGTATACTAAATATTTCTGTTAAGCAAAAGTCATCATTTGGGGCCCTTTCTACCTTGCTAATTCCCTAGGATAGGGATGATGGAATTAGAAATCTGAGTAACAATATATTCATCTATCCATCGAGAAAACAACATTAGTTTATTCAAAATAAGCTCACTATTTTTTAATAGTGAATTTCTGAGTTAAGATGGCATTATAGAATTCCCCTCCCTGATTACTAATAAAATAAGATAACAATTATTTAAACTGGCAAAATTAAAAATAATTTTCCAGTAGCAAAGAACATTACAAAAAAAAAAAAAAAATAGTAAATTGTAAAAACTGGAAGCCAAGGAAAGAAACAAGATTCTGGAGTGGACCACAGAACCTTTGCTCAGAATAGCCATGTACCATCTCAAAGTCATAGTGCTCATTCTTCAAAATCCTGAGAGCCACATTGAAAGGAAAGCTTTATCTCAACCTTCTTTGAGAAGTAGTGGAAGAAGTGAGAGAAAAATGGGAAAATGGAGCCTGATGTTAGGCCTACAGGACTGTACATAGCATTAAGGAAACGATCTGTAACCTAGTATACATCCTAGATGGTGTAGGTCCTGGTGCCAGATGTTTAATAACATTTCACAAAAGAGAAATAATTCCAGGTAGTCCAATAAATATACCAAGTTAGGTCAAATGAATTCCTTCCCTCTACCTTTGCAATTCGCTAAGCAACCGAGAGGTAAATATTTCAAAGATCACATGGGGCAAAACGACTTGGCCTCAGATAAGGAAGAGATAATGTCAATTTTCTCCATCTGCTTTGAAAAAGCAATATCTGGAGAAAGCTAGTCAATCATAGGCCAGATGGAAAGGAATGATTTAGAAGTTATGCAAACATCTAGGGAAAAGGAAGAAAGGGGAGCTGAAAGGAAGGTAGGAAAGAAGGAAGGGAGGGAGGGAGGGAGAGAAGGAGGAAGGAAAGAAGGTAGGGAAGGGGAGAGGGAGGAAGGGGGGAAGCGAAGAAAGGAGGAATGGAGGACAGAAGGAGGGAAGGAGGGAGAATAGGAGGAAGGAGGAAGTAATTTCCCAAGAGCTCAAAGATGAGATGATAAAACTACAAGGTGAGAGGAAAGGGAGATGTGGACTTAAAGACATAACAAGAGAAATAATAAACTAGGAACAGAATACATACAGGTGAAAATAAAATTATTTACAAAGAAGAAAGTCTTGGGATAATCACAGATGAAAGAGATGAAGATTAAAGAAAACAATGAGAAGTTAATAAATATGAAAGAAAAAGATGATCCAACATAAAGTTAATCAATGTCCCTGAAAGTATAGTACATAACATGTGGAACAAAAAAAAATAAATGTAAAATATAATACAAGAAAATTTTTACTGAACTAAAGACTGAATCTGCAGGTAAAAAGAACAAAATATATCTCAGGAAAAATCTGATTCAGAATGCATAGCACTGAAATATCTATTGTTTAAGCAATTAATATTTAAATTACTTACAAAGAGGGAAAATATTGGTGTCTATGGATTTCTCCTCAGAAGCTCAGAGATAACAGAGTTCTCAGAGACAAAAGAAAAATGTTTATGGGGAGAGATACCTAGAGCAGGGTGGTCTGATGATAACCTCAGAGGGTCTGCCTTGGCAATGGCTAGCACCAGGGCTCTCCCTCTGCCCAGAAGGAAGGACTGTTGCCAAACTCTGTTTCTCATAGGTACAGTGCCTTTCCCCTTACCCTCCAGCCCCACTGCTGAGTGGGAGGAGATGCCAAGATCCTCAAATGCTGGGAAGCCAGTTTTCCTAAAACTCCCTTAAATAATTAGTACCTAAAGCTCAAATTGCCTGAATCCAACACAGTCTGCTTGTCCTGAGGATAACAGGGTTACTCTCACGTTATCCCTAAAAGAAGGTAGAGCAACACCTATTTATTTAGATTTGCGGTCTCTGTTTTCTCTAACCAAGTTATTTTATCTACTCAACTTTGAGCTCTTGGTAGATTCTTCTTACTTGTTTGGTTTTTTTTTTTTTTTTTTTTTTTTTCAGTCCTCCCTTATTTTCTTCTTTCCTTCCCTCCTCCCCTACTTCCTTTCATCCCATTCTCCTTCCTTCTCTGTTTCCTTCTGTTAGTCCATCTTTCCTTCTTTCCCTTCTCCCTTCTTTATTTCTCGCCTTCCCTCTTGCCTACTCTTTTATATTCCTCCTTCAGCTTCCCTTTCTTCTCTCCCTCCTTCCACCTTCCTTTCTCCCTTATTTCTTTCCTTTGTTCCTTCCTTCTTTCCCCACTAGTACCTTCCTTCTTCCTTAACTCCTTTCTTCCTTCTTCCTACAGCTCCTACTGGAGCTTAACCTATAGTCCATTCAGGCGGGCCCAACCCTAACACAACTAGTAGCTGAGAGAATGAGGAGTCCATACCATCTTGAATACATTTCTACTCATGAGTTTCAACCTAGAGCAAATGGTTACTATTCACCCAAATCTTTTTGAATGATGGTCTACAAAATTCTGAGTTAAAGAAAAAAAAATTCACTGCCATCAAGTCAATTCCAACTCATAGAAACCCCTCCTTCGCTTTCTGAGGTGGTAAATCTTAATGGAAATAGATTGCCCAGTCTTCCTTCTGGAGAGTGGCTGGTGGGTTTGAACCACTAATCTTCTGGTTAGCAATCAAATGTCTTAGGCACTATGCCACCAGAGCTCCTTGAGTTAAGGCAAGAAGGACCCAAAACTAGTATAATTAGGCAAGATATCATTAAAAAATAAAGGCAATAGGCAAATAGTCTCAAACATGAGTAGTTTGTTTGTTTTCCTTTCCATGAAAGTCTTATGACTGTAATATTCTCTGTAATATTTGCAACATTCCTCAAAAGAACTTAGGGAATACCACAACCATGGGAGAAAAAAGCCATTCAACATTTAAATTCAGACAATTAAATGATAAATTAAAAAAAAAAAAATTCTAAAAGAGAGAAGTCATTATAAAAGAACTGGGGGTGAACATGAATGTATGCCAAACACTAATAGGAATTATGGCTACTGAACAGAATGTGATTGATATAAACATGGGCAATGTGAAAACAATAGCATAATTTAGTAAAACTGAGAGGAAGAAGAAGGAAATGGATACAGTGTGAGAATGCTAATATCCTCATCTTTTTTTGGCAGGAGACAATTAGTAGTTTGTCAAATTGAGAAATATAGGGTTTATGTATGTGTGTGTATACATATATAAAATCACAACCTGTTAATATTATCCATAATCCCTTTTCTTATACTTAAAATTATGATCTCTCTTACAGTAAAGAAACATTTATTTAAAGTTCAATAACTTTATTTTACTTTTCTTCTTTTAAAATATATCACATTTAAGTGTGATATATTTTATTATTCTAAAGAAGAATGTCCAGTTGACTAACTATAGTACTAAGTTCCTGACAACCATTAAAAGAAAATCAGAAAGCATATAAATAAGCCAGAGTTGTATTTATATTTGCAACTCTAGTAACTAGCAGTGTGCTTGGCATATATTGTTGCTGTTAACTACCATCGAGTTGGCCCCAACTCATGACACAATGGAACAGAATGCTGCCCAATCCTGCTCCATCCCCACGATTGATGCAAGTCATACCATTGTGATAGGATTTTCCTTAGCTGAATTTTGCAAATAAATCACTTGACCTTTCTTTCTAGTTTGTCTTAGTCTGGAAGCTCAACTGACATTTGTTCAGCATCATAGCAACACACAATCCACCACTGACAGGTGAGTGGTGGTTGCTCAAGGGGTACACTGTCTGGGAATCAAGCCCAAGTGTCCACATGGAAGGACAGAATGCTGTCACTGAACCACCACTGCCTCATTGTTACTGTTAGCTGCCATCCAGTGGATTTCAACTCATGGTGATCCCGTGTATACAGTGTAGGACTGTTCCACTGGAATTTTAATCCTGAGACTTCTAAGGTGCCTCTAGCCTTTTGGCTAAAAGTCAAATACTAAGCCATTTGCACCACCCAGGAAATCACTGCCTCATACCAAAAAACAAACCTATTGCAGTTGAATCAATTCCAACTCATAGTGACCCTATACAGTGAAATAGAATTGTCCCACAGGGTTTTGAAGGCTGTAATTTTTAAGGATGTAGATGTCACATCTTTCTCCTGAAAAGCAGCTAATGGGTTCAAATAGTCAACCTTTGGTTTAGCAGTCAAGCGCTTTAGCCACTGCCCCACCAGGACTCCTCAGTCTCATGTTGTTGTTTTTAGGTGTCGTTGTGTTGAGTAGGTTTCACTCCTAGGGACGGCATATACAACAGAATGAAACACTGCCCAGTCCTGTGCCATCTCACAATTGCTATGCTTGAATGCACAGTTGCAAACACTGTGTCAGTCCATCTCATTGAGGATCTGCCCCTTTTTTGCTGACCCTCCACTTTACCAAACATGATAGCCTTCTCCAGGGAGTGCTCCCTCCTGTAATATGACCAAAATATGAGAGACAAAATGTGGCCACTCTCACTTCCAAGGAGCATTCTGTCTGTACTTGTTCCAAGACAGATCTATTTGTTCTTCTGGAAGTCCATAGTATATTCAATATTCTTCACCAACACCACATTCAAATGTATCAATTCTTCTTCAGTCTTCCTTATTCATTGTCTAGCTTTCACATGTATGAGGCTTTGAAAAGACAATGGTTTGGGTCAGGTGCACATTAGTCTTCAAAGTGACATCTTAGCTCTTTAATACTTTCAAAAGGTCTTTTGCAGCAGATTTGGCCAATGCAATGCTTCATTTGATTTCTTTCTTTTTTTCAATTTTTTATTGTTATTTGGGTGAAAGTTTACAGAGCAAATTTGTTTTCCTGGCTGCTTCCTTGGGCATTGATTGTGGATCCAAATGAAATGAAATCCTTGACAACTTCAATCTTTTCTCTGTTTATCATGATTTTGCTTATTGGTCCAGTTGTGAGGATTTTTTTTTTTTTCTTTATGTTCAGGTGTAATTCATACTGAAAGCTGCAGTCTTTGACCTTCATCAGCAAGTGCTTCCAGTCTTCCCCATTTTGAGCAAGCAGGGTTGAATCATCTGCATATTGCAAGTTGTTAATGAGTCTTCCTCTAATCTTGATGCCATGTTATTCTTCATATAGCCCAGCTTCTCAGATTATTAACTCAGCACAGAGATTGAATAAGTGTGGTGAAAGGGTATAGCCCTGACATATTTTCATCTGTGTTATGAGCTTGTTAGGGAGTTGTTGCTTAGAAAATATGTGTTATGTTGGATTATCTTCTTGCTAATTAGGCAAATGTTATACCAGGTAACATAGACATGCTGTAGATCCAGCCTGTCACAATCGTGCATCTACTAAGTTACGTGGTGTCCAGTGTCCAAGGACTGCATTTTTCATTTCTCCTTTGCACCCAGCAGCGTAACTCTGGGAGATTAATTCCAGACATAGCTGTGGGGATGGGGAGCACAGTTGTCCTCAGAGGAACTAATCCTGCCTGAAATGAAAAGTGAATCCCTTCTTTCTGTCTGGAATTTATTTAGAGCCCCTGTCCTAAAGATACATCATCTGTTCTCTTCATCTTCAAACAACAGAATCTGCTGTGAAAAGCCAGTGGTCAGGCCCTGAGGCTCACCCCTTTCCTGAAGAGATCACTAGTGGTGGTCCAGAAAAGAGCCAATGCTGGGCTGGCAGATGGTCAGAGGAGTGCTGGCTCAATCTGCACCTCCACTGCCTGCCGTCCCCTCTGCCAGCTCACCTCCAGCCTATTTGGATGGCAGCAGAGAGTGACTCAGGGTTTAGTAAGAAACAAATCAAGTGTGGAGACTGGCCTTGTCTATTATTAACAGGCTTTTGGAAAACCAGAGCTAAATGCCTCTTGTCTCTTTACCCACATCAATCTGGTATGAATGTTTTTCTCTCTCTCTCTCTCTTCCTCCCTCTCTCTCTCTATATATATATATATATATGTCTATATTTATGCAGAGGAAGAGTCTCTTCGCAAAGGCTTTTTTTTTTTTTTTTTTTTGCACCCCAGTACAATCAATACACTGCTCAACCACAGATTCAAGACCTGCTGGGCTGTTTGCTGCCTGTCCTGTGCTGACTCATCTGCAGAGCTCTTCTCAGCCAAAGGCTCACACAGACCAGAGGTGCCACACTGCAGCTCATTTGTACCTCAGCCAGTCTCCTCATTCCTCCTCCTCAGAATGTCATTTGGGTCCACTGCTATGCCTGCCATCCCATCAGTCACTGTGAGGCATTAATTATGTTTCGTAGCCTGAAGGAACATGGAAATAGGTAAGCACAGAATAGCATCATCCCTTGTAAAGAGCAAGAAGCAGCTGCTAAACGGAGGAAAATCCAAAGATCTATGGCCAAGGGCAGGTCTGGAACCAATAAGTGTAGTAAAAATAGCTGCAGGACAGTACCTTTTGTGTCCAGGTTTGATTTGATTTCCTAATTTTGTAACTAACTAAGAAGACCTGGGGTGGGGAGGGAGACATGCAGTATAAATACTCATTAACATGCTTTCCTAGCTGTGTTCTGGAGTTGGTGGACCACAACGATGGCTGCATTCAACTGCTTCTTTCCACAATTAGCAGGATATAGAGGTGGGAGGATGCTTCCCCAAAGTCATGAAGGCCAACAGGGCTCCTGGTTCCTTGCCTTCTGGAGGTGTGACCTCTGTATGTGCTATAATAATAAAAAAAAAATGGATGCCCTCAAGTGCTTTATTTGGCAAGGTCTACAGTGGATGTTGTTGTTGTTGTTGCTATGTGCCATCGAGTCAAACCCTACAGTGGATAGATAGATACTATTTAAAAAACAAAACAAACCAGTTGCCTCCAAGTCAACTCAGACTCACAGTGACCCCATGTGCATCAGAGTAGAATTGTGCTCTGTAGGGTCTTCAATGGCTCATTTTTCCAAAGTAGATTGTGAAGTTTTTCTTTGGAGGCACCTCTGGGTATACTTCAATTTCCAGCCTTTCAGTTAGTAGTGAGTACATTAACTGTTTGCAACACCCACGGACTCCAAGATACCGTTTGGGAGTGGCAAGCTTGCTTCCCCATTGTGTGTGATGAGGTATGAAATGGGGGATAACAGCTGGGATAGATGAGACAGAGCCTTGCAAGAGAAGAATTCTGGGAATTACAGGAGCTCAGGCACTCACACTGCCTCTCTATCTTGAGCCAGTAGCAGAGAACATTCAAACTGCCTCACACTAGGAGAAAGTGATGAGGAATTTGCCTTTGGCATTCCTGGGTTACAAATCTATTCTAAAAAGCTCTATTTGCAGTCATGGAAAATCTTTCAGGCCAACAGCATTGGGTGCATATAAACTCTGTCACCTGGCTTGCAATGGGAGGGTGGAAGATGAGAAGGGGCAAATTCCTGTGGCAGCCCTCTCTTGGCTATGATGCTGTGGGAACCAAAGGCTCATCAAGCTGGCATTAGCATTTCAGAGACTGCTAACCAACAAATTAAGGGACAAAGAGGGACTCTCAGGGGCTCACCAAGCCAAAGTGCTACTACCAAGTTCCCAGGTCCTCCTAAAGGAGGATGTGGGCAGGCAGTGTTGATGGGACCATGAGTAAGAAGTAAAATGTGAGATAGGAAAGATAATATGCCCACGGTATCTTAAGGCTGTGAGATCCCAGTATCACTGACCTCCAGGTTGAGAATCTGCCCCAGCATCCTGTGCAGGAATCTCTGCTCTCTCAACAGAGAGCTCACCTTCTGGTGCATTAGCCATTGCATCTGGGCGAACACAATTATGAAAATATTCGTCCTTCTATAGAGACAGAATGTACTCCTGTATTTTCTAGCCATTGTTCTAATCCTTCCCTGTGATTCGTAGAAGTCAGATAATTACAACTTCATAAACATATTTTAGAGTGTTTCTGTGTGGTGAGAGAGAACCCCACTTGAGTTAGCTGTATAATCTTGGCAATTATGGACAACGAGCAATTAAGTCAATGATGTATTCAATTGTTGTTGTTGTTATCTGCCATCAAGTCAGACCCTACTCATAGTGACCCCTCCTTGGGTTTCCGAGGCAGTATCTCTATGGAAGTAGATTGCCTCATCTTCCTTCTGAGGACTGACTGGTGGCTTTGAACCACCAGCCTTCTGGTTAGCAGTCAAGTACCTTAGGCACTACGCTACCAGAGCCCCCTGTATTCAATTAGAGGTTATCAATGACTAACTCTAAAACGTGTACTTTTGTTTCATAAATTTATCTGAAATTAGAAATCCAGAAAGACAAGCTCAGCCAAACTTTCAAATGCTAGCATTGGAGGTATTAAAAACCTCAACCACTTCCCAAGATATGTTCCATATCTTTGATAATGACATTCTCTTCCCTGCCACTCAAGTGCAAAAACTTGGAATATTTTAGATGCCATTGCATCTGGATGTGCATAATGGTCATCTCTATTGCTGAGTTTTCTGGGACAATCTGGCACTGATGGCTCTGCCCTTGCTTCTTTTCACAACCTCATCTCCTCCCCAGCCTCCAGCCACTTCCCTGCCCCAGGTCAGTTTCATGGCTGCCTGTTGCCCACAGGAAGCAGTCTAGGCTTCTGATCCACAGCCTTTCTTTCATGGTGGGACATGTTTGTGCCATCAGCCAAATTACCTCCCTCAACACCCTCAGTCTTCTGTGGTACAGCCCCTACCTCCATTACTTCTTTCTTCACTCTATGAACCTAAACTTGGTGCTGGGACCTCTTACCTGTACCCCTAAATGCTGACACCAAAGCCAGGCCTCCTTCTGCTCTTCCAGTGCTCTGCTCTCCAGCTGCATGAACTTTTCTCAGTTCCTGCTCTTCAGCACCATCCCAGGAGTTGTCTTTTTGTCTGAGGTGCTCTTTCTATCTGACTAGGTGTGCCTCTTTGCTCTGCCTGAGGCACCCTGAATGTTGACTCTATAGCACTTGCTTACCTTGAAAGTTTGTTCCATGTCTTTCAGCCTAAAGATTGCACTCAAGAGGGTGGGTCTTACAGTCTCACTTCTTGTTTCACCCTCTGTACCCCTACTTTCTGTGTATAGTAAAGGCTCACAAGTCTTTCTGAGTGAAGGAATATTTCCCCACGGTCAAGAGAAAGCAGCTTAAATTCCTTATTTAGGCCCATAAGGCCCTATAAAATATAATTCTGAAATTTCTTATCATCCTTCTCACCTATTCTATCTCCTTTTGTGCGATATACTCTGCACATGGCTTCTCTTCTCACACAATTCTGGAATAGTCCCACTACAACACCTTCATGCATATTTATATCTGTATATTTTGCATATGTAAATATGTATATGCATACATATGTGTATTTTACATAATGCATAGTATAGCATCATGCAACTCCATGTTATTATTAATCATTGTTAAGTAACTAATATATAGTAGTCCCTGGATATGCAAATGGTTAGTGTACTTTTCTGCAAAATGAAAGATTGGAGGTCTGAGTCCACCTAGAGGCACTTCAGAAGAAGGGCCTGGCAATCTGCTTCTGAAATGTTACAGCCTTGAAAAGCCTGTGGAGCTGTTCTACTCTGCATACATGGGGTCACCATGAATCAGACCGGACTCAGTGGCAACTGGTTACTGGTTTTTTAATACATAATAATTAAATAATTTAAGTGGCATATAAAATAGTATATGTGAATGTACAATAACAGCACATTCTATGTTGTTTTTCTGGGTCAGCTCCTGTTCCAGACACTTGTCTCATTGAATTTTTACTATAACCCTATTGTGTAAGCACTATGAGTACCTCTATAGTTTTTTTTTGTTCTTGGTTTTATTGTGGTAGCAATATGCATAAAACACTTGCCAATTAATCATTTGTTATATGTGCAGTTCAGTGACATTGGTTATATTCACCATGTTGTACAACTATTACGCCTGTCTTTTTCCAAATTATTCCATCACCATTAATAGAAACTCAGTGCTTCCTAAACAATGACTCCCTCTTTCCCCTTCCCTTCACCCTTAGGAACCACTAATAAACTTTTATCTCGATACCTTAGCTTAGCCTATTTCATAAAAATGAGATCATACAATATTTGTTCCTGTCTGACTTATATTGCTCAGCACATTTTTTTTTAATTATGATTTGGGTGAACATTTACGGAGCAACTTTATTTTCCATACAGCAGTTCACATACACTTTGCCTCGTGACATTGACTGTAATTTCCCACAATGCAATAGCTCTCCTCCCACTTCTTCCCCATAGTTACCTCTTCCCTGTGTCCTTCCCTCCCATGCACTCCTGCCCCACACCCCCAAGCTGTCTCCCTGTACATACATAGCCCTTCTATTCTCCATGATTGATCTCTCCAAGGAGTGTATCTACCTAACGTAAATGTTCAGTTTATATGCCTGTCTTTTGTTTGGCTGGAAGCCACAGGAGTGGGTTCAATTCCAGACTTGAAGGGCAGCTACAGACCATAGTTTCAGTGGTTCCACCAGGCTCTATCAGACCAGCAAACCTGGTCCCTTTCTTTTTTTATGTTTTTCTTTTTAATGATTTTGAATTTTGTTCCACATTGTTCTCCCACTCTATCCAGGATTTCCTACATAGATCCACCTCTGAGTGGTTGACAGTGGTAGCCAGGCACCATCTAGTTCTTCTGGTCTCATAGTCATATAGGCTGGGGATCTCATGGTGTACCAGTCCCTTGGACTAATTGTTTCCATGCATCTTTGGTTTTGTTCATTCTTCTTTGCTCTGGACAAAGAGAGGCCCATTGTTGCATCTAGATGGCTACTTGCAAGCTTTCAAGATCCCAGTCACTACTTGCCAAAGTAGGATGTGTGTCAGCACAATACTTTTAAGGTTTATTCATGTTATAGTATGTATCAGGACTTCATTTCTCTTTATGATTGAGTAATAATCCTACCCATACTCTGAAACACTCTGTGGCTCACCCTCAACCTCCAAGTGCTGCTCATCATTTGTTCCTATTAAAGGTCACCTTGAATCCCTGAGTAGTGCTAACAGTTAAGTACTCAACTACTAACGTAAAGGTTAGCAATTCAAATTCAATGAGAAATTGGCAAAGATTCAAAGAATAAGAACTTAAAATGGTCTTGAATGCATATGAGTATTCATCAGAGACATGAAGCAATTTTTCCTTGATCAGATTGGGACAATCCAAGAGTTTGACTAGAGGGGAGTTCCGGCAAGATGGTGGATGAGGCAGAAAGACTGCACAGACCCTCTTCAACAAAGAAAAGGGAAACCAATTAACACAGACACAGAAGATAATCCTGGACCCCTGAGCCTTGAAGGGAA
>NW_006921614.1:12083939-12095131 GCF_000298275.1 Orycteropus afer afer
AACTGTGGTCAATGTCATGAGACAAAGTATATGTGAACTGCTATATGGAAAGTGAATTTGCTCTGTAAATCTTCACCCAAATCACAATAATAAAATAAATAAATAAAAAGAATAAATCTGGGGGAAAAAAAAAGAGTTTGACTAGACACTCAGTTGGCTCTGCACTAGGGAGCAGACACTGTCATTCTTCACCAGTGGTATTGCAACATGGGGCAGCAGCCATCTAAATGACACATATATTTCCCTTTGATCCTCCTAGGATTATCCTGACAAGTATGAACTGGGCTGTGACAAGACTTTTCGTGTAGCATAGTTTGTAACAGTGGAAATTTGGAAAGTACCCAAGTTTCCACCTTGAAAGTACTGGTTAAATATATCCAGGATTCACTCATATGGTGGAGTACCATGTAACTGTAAAAAAAGAGTGAGGAAGTGCTCCAAAACTAAAATCAAAATATCTCCTGCACATATATTGCTAAGTGAAAACAAAAAAAGTATATGTAGAAATGAAGAACTCTTACCATGTATATGGTACGTCAGTGGGGTATGGCCCCATCCTTTTTCCCAATCTGTCTTAGTCTGGAAGCTCCACTGAAACTTGTCTACCATGGGTGACCCTGCTGGTATTTGAAATGTCAGTGGCATAGCTTCTAGCATCACAGCAACTCACAAGCCTCCAAAGTACAACAAACTGACAGACAAGTGGTGGATATTGCTAAGTAAAAAATAAATAAATAAATAAATACTCTATATAGTATGAAGCACAAAAAAGAAAGAAAAAACTCACTGTGGTCAAGTCATTTCAACTCATAGCAACCCCTCCTTGGGTTACCAAGGCAATATCTCTATGGAAGTAGATTGCCCAATCATCCTTCCAAGGAGTAGCTGGTGGGTTTAAACCTCCAGCCTTCTGGTTAGCAGTCAATTGCTTTAGGCACTATGCCACCACAGCTCCTGTGAAGCACATGTACAGTGTATATTGTGTGTCAACTTTGGGGTAAGAAAGTGTGAAGTATGAATATATATTTAAATTTTCTTGAATTTGCATAAAGAAACACTGAAAGTATAGGGAATAAACTGCTAATAGTGGAAAGCTGTGGAGGAGGCAGTAACATGTGGCTGGGGCATGAGCAGGAATAAGATTTCTCCAAGGGTACTTTCTATACTGGTTGGAGTATTGAACAATGTGAATGTAGTGACTATTTCGAAAGATGAAGAAGATAGGAGGGAGAAGGAGACAGAGAAGACAAAGATGGGGAAGACAAAGGTGAAGAAGGCACTGGAGCAACCACATGCTGTTTGTGTCTGAGGAGTTGGTGAGCTCTCCTCCTTGGCAACATGTATCCCCTTATCACAGTCCCTGACTGTGCCACAATGAAGAACATGGGCTTTGGAATAAAACAGACCTTGGCTTGAATCTTCAGTTTTCTGCTCACTTTCTGGTCAAATGGCTTAACCTCTCTGAGCCAGTGTCCACAATCAGTCAACGGGCATTTTAATGTGAAGATGGAATTAGGTAATATATGTGTTTAGAAAGTGCTGGATCATAGGAAATACAAGACATTATTATTTCTATACCTTTTAGGAAGAAATGTTGAAAGGTAAGAGTTTAATTGCCCATGTAAATTCTTTTTACTGAAAATCCTACCTAGAAAATGAAATTATGATCTTCCCAATAAATAATAAGACTTCTATTTTGAGATCCATTGCTGAAGGCTTTTCACTCAGCTGCAGTTGCGTCATTTAGTAAACCCCCATTAAGGACACAAAATGTCAAGAAATACACTTAATTCTCAACAGATGCCCTAGGTTATCTTCTCTCCTCCTTTTTTTCTCCTCTTTGTTCTTCTCTTTTCCTTTCTTCCTCTTCTCATTGTCTACTCTCTCTATTCTTCTCTTTCATCCCCTCTTCCTGTTCTGCCTCCCTTCACTTGTGTTCACTTGACTCTGTAATTATAAACGACCTGAAAGTTTGGGAGGGAAAGTGGCCTTAGGTGATCTTCAGCTCAATCTGAACATATTTCAGTGAGTAAACTGAGTTCCAGAAAGAAGGACTCATCCAGGGCCACACTCAGTATGGTAGCAGAGCTGGCTCCAAGCAAGTCTCCCCACGAATACTTTTCCCAGTCTGCTTCTAGGGCCATCTCATACCAACATTTCCCACACCCTGGATTGAAGGGGAAGCATCATCTCTCCATTGAAAACAGACATGAGGCTAGAATCATTTTTCACTTGGGTGTTTAAGTGAGATCGAATACATTATACTTTTGAAGATTTATGAGAGAAATGTTTGTTAGAATGGTAAAAATGAAGCTCATTGCAGAGGGTGTTCAGGGAAGTCCTGTCCCCTGGACAGGGTGGTTTAAATATGGGTCTCATAGGGCCTTCCAACTCATGATTAGTCATCATAAGTATTCTTCAAATCTCTGTCTTCTCTCCATGAAGACACGGTGACTATATCTTGAATCTTCAGCCTAAATGCTGAGCAAAAACCACATCTTTGAGTAGGCAATGAAGATGCGGTAGTGGTGTTCAGTGGTAGAATTCTCACTTTCTATACAGCAGACTCAGATTCGACACAGCAAATGCACCCCCTGTGCAGCCACCACCCATCTGTCAGTAGAGGTTTGTATGTTGCTCTGATGCTAAACACATTTCAGCAGAGCTTCCAGACCAAAAAGCCCTAGGAAGAAAGGCCTGGGGAATCTACTTCTGATGATCAACCAACGAAAACCCTATGGATCACAACCATTGAATCAGCAATTGATCATGGAGTTGACGAAAGACGTGACAGCATTTCATTCCATTGTGCGTGGGGTCATCAGGGACCAATTCCATAACACCAACAACCAGTAGGGAATGAAAAGCAGTTATAGCAAAAATAGATTGGACACTTACCTTCTGGTAGGCACTGTGCTAGAAGACTTATGCAGAAAGCAATTACAAAGGCCACAGAGTACAGAACTAAAATATGCAAGAAATGTCACATTCTTCCCTTTCTTAGCTCAATTTCATCTCTACTTTGGGCCTCCATTCTTCTTTGTGGCAAAAACTTTTATATAATCCTTTTCAGGATTTCTCAGTCATTTCGCATTAAATGCAACCAATTGGAAGTAGGCTCTATCCTCCTTCTCCCTCCTTCCCCTTAAGAATGTATCTACATTCTGAGTGACATACATAATGCTTATGCATAGGGTTGGGAAGGGCGGTGTTTGTCTGGCCTGAGCCCCTTCCTTGTTCTCCTGACTGGCCCTTGGGAGTGAACTTGACCTTACTGAAGTCTCCTGACAAAACTGTGGATCTGGCCTTCATTTTCCTTGCCCTGACTTTGAGGCCCTTGTGGTTTCACCAACTCTCCTCAGTTTTATTTTGTTTTCCTCATTAGGGCACATGGAAAGATTGTTCCTCCCTATTCCCTGAAAGTCCCTCATAGGAAAGGTTTTAGCTAATGAAGTTTAAGAAGTGATGTGTGTCCTGAAGAGACAGGGAGCAATTCAGCACAAACCTTACCTCTGCCACAGTAGTTAACGGTGTTTCCTACGGAGGAGTTTCTATCATCCTAGGTCCTCAGGGGAAACCAACGTGAGGCAGACACTGTGTTGAATTGGGTTCTCTAGAGAAACACAAAAACCAGCAAAGTGTATATATATATATTTATAGAGAGAGAAAGAGAGAGAGAGATTTATCTTAGGTAAATGGCTCACAAGCATGTAGAAGCCGACAAGTTCAAGCTGAAAAGTTCGTCTCTGGAGGGGGATGGGGCCCGGAGCTGCCTGGCTTTTGCACGCACGGCAGAGGAGTTCAAGCCACAAAGTTCATCTCTGGAGGGGATGGGGCCCGGAGCCGCCTGGTTCCCGTAAGCACAACAGAGCCGAGAGAATCAAGCTGGCACGCGGCACGCTGGTTACTGTTCCCAACAGAGGATGAATCTGAAACCTCCAGGGCGAGCAGCGAGCTGCTCGTTCCAGGAAGTATATAGTCCGGAATGCCGTTCTTCCACCTTGTCCTTGGGATCGCATTGCAGGTAGGCCACACCCCTGGGGAAACTCCCCTTCAGCAGACCGGCCGCTCAGAACTCAGTCATGTGATCCATCATGGGAACCACCACTCACAACTGGAGTCCAGCCAAGTTGACACATCTTCAACTATCACAGACACATACCCTTCAAGGTGGGTATCTGACAAGAGCACGAAATAGAGATTTCAGAGTTGTTTGCTACCCCTGAAGACCTAGCCCATTCTGACTAGTACAGAAGGAAATAAAGTTTTAGAATGTTCTCCTTTGCCTTTTGGAGGCCATTAGAAACAGAAGGGGCTCTCTGGGTACCTACAGACCTACCTAGTCTTGGCATCATTTTCATTCCATTGCTCCACATTTAGATGGACAGGTGTCTTCTGTACAAGGTTGGTTGTGATCCCAGGTTTCACCTCCTCTCAATTATCAACCTTTTTGAGGCTTTTGTTATCATTTCCCCACCAGCAGCTTGGCCTAAGAAATGGAAAGAAAAACAAAATGGAGCCCACCCCCAACAGTGTCTACCTCTAGTGTCTTAGGCTTTGATCTAGCTTCAAGGGCAGGATGACCTGCTCCTCATAAAGTCTCTTTCCAATGTACGATTTGTGGCATAAGCTTTAGGCCTGTGTCTTTCAGCTTTAGGCTTGTGTCCTTTTTTAAATTCTCAAGCCCAGGTTCCTGAAAATTAAAAGTCTTTTCTCTCAGGACTATCATCTCTGAGTTTCCTTTTTCTTCTAAATTAAAAAAAAAAAAGCTATCAAGGTAATACATGTACCCAATTGAATTAAAATAGAACCACAAACCTTGTGATGAAAAAATGATGTCTTTGAATCTTTTAGCTATTCTAGCTTTTACAGCCATAATTCTAAGTAATATCACTAGCCCACAGTTTCTTGGTTTGTCAACTTTAGACAATAACTATTCACTTCCTTTTATGGAAAACAGCCTCTAGTATTTCATACTACCCTGGCCCTTAGTCTTCAGTTTCTCCTTTTCCATCCTCCAATATCAGCTAGATCAATATTCAGTATTTACCATAGTATAACCAGAAAATGTCTTTTAATTCATTCGTTATACATCTTTATAATTATCTCCCTTGGATCTTACAATAGCAATGATATTTTGGAGGTAATTATTTTTTGCTTACTTTCTGGGTTTTCAAGTTACTAATTCTTCCTAAAATCTCCAACAGAATTTTAAAATCCCTTTGAATATTATCATTTACATGACCAAACACTTCAGGTAACTAGTTTATCAATTCCATTGTTTTCCATCAGACCATGCATGGCTGAAAACTATCCATTTCTACCCTCACTCTGCATTCATAGTTTAGTGAGCTGAAAATAATTTTTCCTTTGTTCTATAGCTTCCATTAGGGCTTTGAGAAGTGAAATTTGAATCACTGTCCTTTGCATGCAACCTGTCTTTCCTAACTGGAAGCTTTTCGAATCTTCATTGGTTGCTGGTGAGTGAGATTTCAGTGCTTTTGCTCCATGAGGGTATTCTCATGATGCTGACACCTGTGGACCTTCCAGTTTAAGCTTTGCATCTCTCACACCCAAGGTGCTCACTTCAGGTCTATGTACCGTCCTTTACTTACGCTGCACCTCGATAAAATGTTCAAGGACAGGAATTAGGGGAACCTCTTAGAGCTCAGCAACAGAAATAGTGACTCTTTTATCTTTGTCCCTTGCATCCTTTTCTTGAAGCAATCATACTACTAAAGAAGAGAGGGTAAATGTGGTGAGCAAGTGTTGAGCAAGGAGTGTGGGAAGGATGATGTCCCTGGCTGGGGTCACCAGGAGTCAGAATTGACTACATAGCAACTGGTTTATGTGTATGGGGAGATACTTTCTGATATTTCAGAATTGTATCTTGCTGCAATTACCTGACTTATTTCATCCTTAGAGTTGCCCTATAAGTGAAGTGTTATTATCCTCATTTTACTGATGAGAAAATCAAGGCTCTGAAAATTTAAATAACTTCCTCAAGATCATACTACTATCTCAGACTTGAACCTAATTTGGAGTCTTGCTGGTCTCAAAGCTCACATTCTTAGTCTTGATTCTAGACTACTTCCCTAGAAAATTGTGGTGGGGAAAAAAGTGTGTTTGGGGTGGGGGGAGTGACTAAGTCACTAACTGCTAAGGAAATGTTTGTGTTCTCCTCATGTCACACTGCAGCCAAAAACCATTTGCTTTTCATGTTTCCCTTTTCTGCACTGTTAACAGGGATAGTGAATCTACCAGGTCAATACAAATGAAAATCTAACCTCTATGAGGCCAGAGATGAGTACTCTACGATTCTTCATTTCCTGCATAGAATCTAATAAAGATGAGTGATCTGCAAAAAAAAAAAAAAAAAAGGCATTTTCATTTAACTAAGAGGGATCTAAGGAACTCTGGTGGCATAGTGCCTAAGGCATTTGACTGCTAACTAGAAGGCTGGAGGTTCAAATCCACCAGCCATTCCTTGGAAGGAAGATTGGGCAATTTAATTCTACAGAGATACTGCCTTGGAAACCCAAGGAGGGGTCGCTGTGAGTTGAATCGATTCAAGGACAGTGAATTTGGTTTTTTGTAAGAGGGATCTACTTCTCCTGCCCCATGTGATTCTAAGATTGCATTATATTTGCACTGACCATCCATATTGTCGTCAACTCAGAAGCAAATTAAGAATATTTCCCTTTTAAGAAATCTCTTGCCTTTTTAAAAACAGATTTCCTGTGGGGAAATTTGGAGTGTGGGACTCCATGTAAACACGGAGTGCAGAAGATGTCTTACTGGGGCCCTGTGGGATTCACCATGAGGCTAATTGTAATAGTTCCAGCTGACTCCCCGTTAATCTATCTACTTCCTTGCCGATTCAATCATCCAAAAGTAAACTAAGAGTTTTCCTTTTCTCTGGTCTCAGTGAAGTATGACTATTCATTGCTGTAATAGAAATCTGAATAAAATGGAGGTAAATACTTCCTGTGTAAATAAAATTTTCAATTGGATTCTCCCCAATTATATTGCTAAATTAGTGTCCTGGTTTAGCCACATGATGATTAATACATTAAACCAATTAAACTCTAAGTAGCTCTCCACATTTGCTTGCAATTTTTTTAGAGATGCACACACAGAATCAGTCTGAACCAAAGGTGTAAAGTGTTTGTCTGCAATCGGATCCTGGAGTTCCCTCAGGGTATCTTTTGACGTGCTCTTTCTTTAATCTCTATGGAATTTTTTTTTTTTCAAAACATGATTTATTTAGGAATAGGCTACCCAGCACAGAACCCAACCTGTTCTATTACTCCTACTTCAGAATTTGCTCATGTGAATTGAGAAATTTTGAAACTCTATTGTGCATGTTTGTACAACTCAGAATTTTTATTTCTTTGTGAATATTGTTACTGTGGTTGCCTATCACAGAAATCAGAAATGGCCACTTTCCATAGGTGTGTCCATCAATCTTGGAAAGGTAAAATGAGAAGACTGGGGAGACTGCCTCCACACAACCTTTCAAATCCTTTAGACCATATGGCACCACAGCATTATCCACCCACTGCCATCAAGTCAATTCCGACTCATAGCGACCTGATAGGGCAGAATAGAACTGCCCCCGTGGGATTTCCAAGGCTGTAAATAAACCTTTATGGAAGCAGACTGCCTCATCTTTCTCCCACAGATTGGCTGGTAAGTTCAAATCACCAACCTCTTGGTTAGCAGCCAAATGCCTTAACCACTATGCCACCAGAGCTCCTACTAAGCATTTTTGACCCAGAATTGAAAGAGAGTCAAAGAGGTGCAGAATTACATCTCTTGTGGTCAGATACAAGACCACAGTTATGTGCAGACCAATGACCCCTGGGAATATTTGTGATACCCCATAATGTGGCAGAGAAGAAGACTCTAGGACTTGAATTGCAGTCTGCCACTAGCCCTCCACATGACAGTGGGTGAGTTACTTACCCTCTCTGTGTCTCAGACCCTCATGTATGACATGGGGGCATTGCCTGGCAGGCCCACTGTGCAACACTGATTTTAGGTTCAAATGATTTAGTGACTGTGGAAGGCTTTTTTAGTGTATGATGATGTGCTAAGACAAAGTATTACTCTGTTTTTATTATTACTATTGAATAATTATCTTCACAGAAAGACGTCTACACAAGGACCCATCATGGTGCAGGTTGGAAATATTAGAATGCCTTCACTTTTTATCTCTGTCTGTGTATTTGTGGATGATATGGGAGATTGCTCAGTATCTATTTCAATGTCCCTCCCTGACACCTTCCTGTACTGCAGAGACTGGAAAGCTAAAATATGACATGTCCCCAACACCCTGATGGCTGAGGGCTCCAAGGTGATTGAGTTTGCCAATCAGACGCACTCCTATGAGAGCTGGATTTGGAAAGAACTATGAGGGGAGTATTTGGTGCATCCACTTGCTGGGTCACCAGGTGCAGGCCTGCTCTGGAGCTCAGTGTTTTAGCAGTGGATGTCTTGATCTCTGGTTGGAATTAAGGCAGCATGTTTCAGGAGTCAAGAGACCCAGCAGGGCTTCCTGACATAGCCCCTTGAGTGTAGGGAAGTAGCAGCTCCCTTACACTGCTCTGCAGTATTTGTCTGAAGGTTATTTCTTGAGTTCCAGTCTAGAGTGTGTTCCTCCAGGACTTTGTAAGCACCTAATTCTCTGAATGAAATCCATCTCTGTTTAATTTTTCCCTCAGTTTCCTTTCCCTGACTTTCCAGTCAAGATATAGCAACTATATCCATGATTTGAATAGAAAAAAAAATAATGTAAAGTACTAGTAAAAGATGATTCACTAATAAGAGGGGTATGTGCTGTCAGCTGTCATTGAGACAGCCCCCACACACACACTACAATTCATTGCCATTCGGTGCACAACAGGACAAAAAGCTGCTCAGTCCTGCATCATCTCCATGATTGGTTGAGGACTGGACTGTTGTGATCCATAGGGTTTTCACTGGCTGAATATCAGAAGTCGATGATCAAGACTTTCTTCCTAGTTCTTCTTAGCCTGGAAGCGCCACTGAAAACTGTTCAGCATCATACAAGTCTCCACTGACAGATGAGTGGTGGCTACATAGGAGGTGCATTGGCCAGGAATCAAACCCAGATCTCCTGCACAAAAGATGACAATTCTACCACTAAACCACCACTGCATTCAAGAGGGGTATAGAAAATGTTTTTTAAAAAAATGTAGGTGTAGTTCCGGCAAGATGTTGGACTAGGCAGAAAGACAGCACAGACCCTCTTGAACAAACAAAAGGGAAACCAATTAAAACAGACACAGAAGATAATCTTGGACCCCTGAGCCTTGAAGGCAAGGATATAGAAGTGATAGAAGTGGACTAAATCCCAACTAGCAGAAGAATTTGAGTGAAAATATCAAAAAAGGAGACATATGGAGCTGCGGTCTGGCAGCAATCCTGAACAATCCTGACAGCACAGACAGCTTGAAAATTCCCGAGTGGTGCTAGGACCTAAGAATTAACCTAATAATCACCTGCTAGCCAGGGACCACACGCAGGACTGTGCACGGTAGCTGGGGAACAAACAGAGAAGGTGAAGAGAAAGGTGGGCTGAACTATGGACTTTTGCCGGTCTGGAGGATGCCGCCATTTTGAAAGTTTAAAAAGCGGCTTGACTATTTTGGATATTTAAAGAGACAGCGCGCTCTCACAGATTCCTGGGGATTAAGAACACATTCTGCTTTCCAGCAACCCCAAGGACACTCGGGACCTGCAAGACTGAAAAGGTACCAGATTCCTCTTGTTACTCTTATACCTCATACCTGCTAGGTGAAAGGAGGTGTGGCCATCCCCCACTGCCACTTACCTTCTGGACCTACAGGAACTACATCACAGTCTGTGTGCTCAGACGGAGCCTGGGTGCCCTGCCCTGTCCTCCACCGATTCTTTTTTCCTCTCTTTTTTTTATTTTTATATTTATTTTTTTCTTTTTGGCTTTCTTTTTTCTGGTGATTAGTTTGCTTGTATTTGTCTGTTTTAAAACAACTAATATTATTAACACTTTTGTCCTTTTTATTATTATTCTTAATCTTCCTCTACCAGGTCCTAGTTTTCAGCATTTTTTCTTTTCCCTGTGCCTGGTTGAATTATTATTTTTTTAATTTAAGGGTTTTTTCCCCCTTTTTTCTCCTGATTGACCCTGTTCCTTGTTTTTCTTTTTGCATTTTTCCCATTTTTTTTCTTCATTTATTATTCTCCTTCCCTACTTTTTTTTCTTAGTGCCCTATCCCCAGATATTGTAGATTTTCTTGTTTTTTCTTCTTTTTTTCCTTTTTTTCTTTTTTTGGTTACTGTTCCTGTGTGATTATATGCTGTGTTTTTTGTCCATGTGCTTTTAGTTTTTTGATGGTTATTCAATTGTAATTTGTGTCTAACTGAGTGGGAAACAACGACAGTCCCCATAAGACACAACTACACCCACACCTCCTACAACATCACTTACTGAGCGAGAGCCACTACCTCCTTCTCCACCAACAGGCCAACAATAAAAAAGAAGAGCCTGAATCACCCTTGGCTGCTCTTCACAAACAGTTAACAGAGCTCTAAATACAACAATGATACATTGCCTTGGAAACAACAGACCATCATAGTCCACACAAAGAAGCAGGATAAAGTGGTAGAAACCAGGGATCAGGATACAGACCCAGAACACATCCCTGAGGAAGAAACAGCACTAGAACTCTCTGACAAGAAATTCAAAAGAATTATTGTTAGGTATCTTCAAAGAATTGAGAGACAGACCAAAGAAAACACAGACAAAACTTAGAAGAATTTTGGAAGAAACTAAAAGAAGAAAATGACAGAATAAATGAAAAACTAGAACTGATTCTAAATCTACAGATAGAAATCCAGAAGATTAATACTAAATTGTCAGAAATAGATAACACATTGGAAGGGCAAAGGAGAGGAATTGATGCAATAGAAGACAGAATTAATGAGATTGAAGACAAATACCTGAATACTTCTTTGGAAAAAGATCAATCAGAAAAACAATCAAAACAAAATGAAGAAAGCCTAAGGTTCATGTGGGATACCATCAAAAGGAATAACTTACGTGTCACTGGAATTCCAGAACAGAAAGAGAAAAACAAATCCACTGAGAAAATTGTCCAAGATTTGCTGGAAGAGAACTTCCCTGA
>NW_006921614.1:12118582-12123704 GCF_000298275.1 Orycteropus afer afer
TCCTAATTTCACCATCATATTTGAGGGACAATTTTGCTGGGTATATAATTCTTGGTTGAAAATTTTTCTCTTTCAGGGTTTTATATATACCATCTCATTGCCTTCTTGCTTGCGTGGTCTCTGCTGAGAAATCAGAACTTATTCTTACTGGTTGTCCTTTGTAGGTAACTTTTTGGTTTTCCCATGCTGTTTTCAGGATTCTTTCTTTGTCTTTGGATTAGGTGAGTTTGATGATGATATGTCTTGGTGATTTTCTTTTGGGGTCTATCCTGTCTGGGGTTTGTTGGACTTCCTGAATTGATATATTCTCCTCTTTCATCATATCAGGGAAGTTCTCCTCCTAGCAAATCTTGGACAATTTTCTCAGTGGTTTTTTCTCTTCCTGTTCTGGAATGGCATGTAGGTTATTCCTTTTGATGGTATCCCACATGAACCTTAGGCTTTCTTCATTTTCTTTTGATCTTTTTTCTGATTGATCCCTTTCCAAATAAGTATTCAGGTATTTGTCTTCAATCCCATTAGTTCTGTCTCCTATTGCATCAGTTCTACCCCTTTGCCTTTCCAATGTGTTATGTATTTCTGACAATTTAGTATTAATCTTCTGGATTTCTATCTGTAGATTTAGAATCATTTCTAATTTTTCATTTGTTTTGTCATTTTGTTCTTGTAGTTTCTTCCAAAATTCTTCTAAGGTTTTTTCTGTGTTTTCTTTCATCTGTCTCTTAATCTTTTGAAAATACCTAGATACAACTTTTTTTAATTCCTTATCAGAGAGTTCCAATGCTGCTTCTTCCTCAGGGATGTGTTCTGGGTCTGTATCCTGTTTCCTTGTTTCTACTACTTTATCTTGCTTCTTTGTGTGGACTGTGATGGTCTGTTGTGTCTGAGACATAGTGGTGTTGTATTTAGATCTCTGTTAACTGTTTGTGAAGAGCAGCCAAGGGTAATTCAGGCTCTTCTTGGTGGCTTTTTATCATTGGCCCATTGGTGGAGAAGGAGGTGGTGGCTCTCGATCAGTAAGTGAAGTTGCAGGAGGTGGGTGTATTTGTATCTTATGGGGACTATTGCTGTCTCCCACTCAGTTAGACAAAAATTACAATTGAATAACCATCAAACAACTAAAAGCACATGGACAAAAAATACACCATGTAATCACACAGGAACAGTAACCAAAAAAAGGAAAAGGGAAAAAAAAAAAAGAATTAAAATACAAGAAAACTTGCAATATCTGGGGACAGGGCATGAAGAGAAAAACTGTAGAGGAGAATAATAAAGAAAAAAATGGGTAAAATGCAAAAATATTAACATGGAACAGGGTTAACCACAAGAAAAAAAGGGGAAAAAATAAATTAAAAAAAATCCAACCACGAACAGGGAAAAGAAAATAAAAGCTGTAAACTAGGACCTGGGAGGGGAAGAATAAAGAATAATAGTAAAAAGGACAAATGTATGAATAATAATAGTCATTTTAAAACAGACAAATACAAGCAAACTAAACACCAGAAAAAAGAAAGAGAAAAAGAAAAAAGAAAAAAAATTGATGGAGGAGAGGGCAGGGCACCCAGGCTCTGTCTGAGCACACAGACTGGGACAGAGTTCCTGCTGGCCCAGAAGGTGGGTGGGAGTGGGGGATTGCCACACCTCCATTCACCAAATGGGTGTGAGGTATAAGAGTAGCAAGAGGAATGTTGCACCTTTTCAGTCGTGCAGGTCCGGAGTGTCCTTGGGATTTCTGGCAAGCGGAACCTATTCTTAAGCCCCTGGAATCTGGGAGAGTGCTGTCTCTTTAAACATCCAAAATGGTCAAGCCGCTTGTAAACATTCAAAATGGCAGCACCCTCTGGACAGGCAAAAGTCCACAGCTCAGCCCATCTTCCTCTTCACCACTGCTTTCCCTTTTATTCCACAGCCACCAGAGCAGTCCTCCATGCAGTCCCTTGCTAGCAGGGCTGATTTTTAGGTTAATTCTTAGGTCCTACCACCAGCTCTGGTAGCATAGTGGTTAAGACACTTGCCTGCTCGCCAGAAGGCTGGCGGTTCAAACCCACCAGCCACTCCTCGGAAGGAAGGTTGGGCAATCCTACTTCCGTAGTGATACTGCCTCTGAAACCCAAGGAGGGGTCGCTATGAGTCAGGGCTGACTCAACGGCACATAACAACAACAACAACAACCACCACTCAGGAATCTCCAAGCTGTCTGCGCTGTCAGGATCTCTCAGGATCACTGCCAGACTGTAGCTCCATATGTCTCCTTTTTTGGTATTTTCATGCAAATTCTTCTGCTAGTTGGGGTTTAGTCCACTTCTATATCCTTCCCTTCAAGGCTCAGGTGTCCAGGATTATCTTCTGTGTCTGTGTTAATTGGTTCCCCTTTTCATTGTTGAAGAGGGTCTGTGTAGTCTTTCTGCCTATTCTGTCATCTTGGAATCCTCCCCAAGCAGTTCTCTTAACATGTCCCTCATATTACAGGAAGTAGAATGGAAGCACCCCACTCATAGTAGAAGGGAGCACATAGCCCACAACTAGTCTCCCCTTAGAAGTCCTCTCTACCTTCTCTGATGATAGAGTCCTGTATGCAAGTGGGAAGTAGTAGATGGGCCAAGATACAGAACAAAGAACTGTCCTCCCTACATGGTCTACCAAAATCAAAACCAAACCCCTGCCATCTAGTCAATGCCAGCTCATAGAGACCCCTATGGGGTTTCCAAGGCAGTAAATCTTTATGGAAGTTTATTGCCTCATCTTCCTTCCACAGAGTGGCTGGTGGCTTTAAACTGCCAACCTTCTGGTTAGCAGCCAAATGCCTTGGGCACCACACCACCAGAGCTCTTTCCTATGTGGTTCAGCTCCTCTTATAAGAACTAATCCACTTTTTAAATAAAAAAAAAAAAAAAAATTGTGTCTGTTTGATTTTGACATTGATTGTGTTTTTCTTTTGTTTTACAGATTTGGGTCCAGAAAATGAGAAAGAAAATTGGAAGAGTAGCATTTTAACACCTGTTACATGAATATTATTCTTTCTTAGCTTAACCCACTGTCATGTGCTTTCATGTATGTATTTCATATATGTTTCTAATGATGTAAGTAGATTCACATATTTATATGACCTCATTTTTCTGTTAGGGAAATCAAGGCATAGGAAATGTAAGAGATTTACTTGTTGTTGTTGTTATATGCCGTCGAGTCAGCCCTGACTCATAGCGACCCCTCCTTGGGTTTCCGAGGCAGTATCACTACGGAAGTAGGATTGCCCAACCTTCCTTCCAAGAGATTTACTAGAGGTCACATAATAAGCTCTGGTGGTGTAGTGGTTAAGGCATTTGGCTGCTAACCAGAAGGTCAGTAGTTCAAACCCACCAGCCATTCCTTGGAAGAAAGATGTGGCAATATACTTCTGTAAAGATTTACAGCCTGGGTCATGAATCAGAATTGACCTGATTGCAGTGAGGTTTTTGTTTGTTTGTTTGTTTTTTGTTTTTTTTCATGTGTAACATAGGGAGTTATTGCATAAGGCTCATTTGAATTCAGTGTTTTCCCACTTCATTTTAATAATCCCTATCCACAAAACTCCCATCTGTCAATTTGTTGTACTGCAGGGCCTTACATGTTGCTTTGATATTGGAAGCTATGCCACTTGTATTTCAAAACCAGCAGGGTTATCCATGGCAAAAAATTTCAGCAGAGCTCCCAGATTAAAATAAACTAAGAAGAAAGGTCTGGCAATCTATTTCCAAAAGTCAGCTAATGGGTTTCTATGGATCCTAACAGAATGCTTTCTGATATAATGGTAGAAGATGAGACCCCTACGTTGGAAGGCACTCAAAATACACAGAAGCTGTAACAATAGCCTCACATATACCAATGGTCATGAAGATAGAAAAGGAATGGGCAATGTTTTGTTCTATTGTACACGGTGTTTCCGTGACTTGGAGTTGACACAACAGCAACTAACAACAATATTCACAAAATAACCTGGATAACGTAATATTACAACTATCTAGCACTATAATACAGTGAGCAAGATTGAGAAGTTACCAAAATTGTTCATGGGACATTGATAAATATTTGCAAGTGGTTTGTGGAGAATGTTACTGCTAGTCACAATATTCCTGACTCATTTTGTAACCCAAGCCAGCTGGAGCTACCATGGCTCTTAAGGTCTAGATTCTATTGGTTTAAATCCCAACTCCAGAACCATTTCTCATAGTCACCTTTGGTTCTGAGCTTGAACACACCAGGTGAATCCAGTGTGTGATTGTTTCCTCCACCTTATATGAAGCCTTATATGGGCCCCGGCTAGGTCCATTGTTGACTAGTGTGAATTTCTGACCCCTTCCCTGATTGCCACAAAAGAAACCCCAGTCATGAAAACTTTTATGTATGCAACACATTTTACTGAAGACTTGAAGAGATTAAGGGAATTTCCATCAGAAAGAAAGTAAATACTCCTGTTCCTAAAGTCTTTTCAGGTGCCCTAGGACTCTGAACATTTCTCCAGTCACACCACCCTTGAACCCAGGGTACCCTCTAACACTCTGGGAGGTCATCACTTCTCTCATTTTTGTTTCATTACTTCTTCCTCCATTGGTGCTAGGAATTCTAGATTCTTCCCATTCCATTTTGAAGAGCAGTGCTCAATCCTCCCAGTCCTTATGCCCAAACCCAGCTCTGAACTCCCTTTTGAACAAAATAAGTGTGGGAGAGGGGAACAATTCCATTAATAGCATAAAATTCTGAGTTTACTTTCCAACATATCCTTTAAGAGAATCCACCCTCCTTAAAAATGCAGATTTGATTTTATTTCAAATACAATGTGTTATATAATATATATATATATTACATATATATATAAAAAAAAATCTCACTGCCATCAAGTCAATTCTGACTTATAGTGACCTCTCCTTGCATTTCCAAGACAGCATCTCTATGAAAGTAGATTCCCCAGTCTTCCTTCTAGGCACTACACTACCAGAGCTCTGGTAGCATAGGGGCTAAGGCACTTGACTGCTCACCAGATGGCTGGCGGTTCAAACCCATCAGCCACTCCTCAGAAGGAAGGTTGGGCAATCCTACTTCCGTAGTGATACTGCCTCGGAAACCCAAGGAGGGGTCCCTATGAGTC
>NW_006921614.1:12123804-12128120 GCF_000298275.1 Orycteropus afer afer
ATATATATATATATATATATATATATATATATATATACACACACATACATATATCCAGAAAGACCTCTACTTGGAAAGAAAGACTACATCACACTAGTTATATTTATGGTAGTACTTTAAATCAAGAAAATGAAATTTCCAATAATTAACATAACATAGTGTGATTTGTTTAACTAGGCCACAAGTATCTTTATCAAGGTGCCAAAACTAACATCTTATCAACTATTCTTAAAGGTGCTATGAAGAATTTAAGAGAAGAGCTAAATTTTAATGGAAAATTGAAACAAAGAGTAAAATAAAGTAAATTTCCTTTCCTGCTCACTCATTCATGCTTCATGAGTGACAACAGGGCTCCCTCCTACCTCTGGTTCTGGCCCTATGTACTGTTGCTGTCTCAAGGTATCGCTCTGTAAATTTCCTCAGTACTTCCTACAGGACATATCTCATAAACAGGAAATGGCACCTCCAGTTATCTTGTGAGTCAACCTACTTTCCTGTAAGTCCCCAGACTGATTCCTTGACTTTACACATTTTAGGTGTCAGTTTTCCCAACTGACACCAGATTCACAAATATGCACTGATCATTCTATAAAGTAAATTTATTTGCCTGTGTAACTAACAGTCAAAGCACTCCCCTCCCCTAACCAAAACAAATCCTTGGTAAGCAAACTAGCACACTGTCCCTTCTTTCCTGATCCTTGCTTACTTTTGTTTTTGTTTTTCTGATTCAAGTTTATAACCTTACGTTAGTGTCAAGTATCTTTTTAAATCATTGAAAAAATAATAATGATGGAATTGGAGTGTTGCTTTTACAAAAGAAAAATGCAGACAACTGGAGTTAAAGCAGGGCAGGTTGAAGAATTTCTCCCTCCATTGTATCTGAGTCCTTTTCTCTCCCATAAATACATTGTCCATCCAGAAGCCTCCCCTTCCCCTCCCATCACCACCACTTCCCTTGCCTTTCAGGCCAGCTGGATGGAGAAAACAGGTGATTTAGAGACACCATAAAAGCTTATTGATTATCAATGATCCGTTCTGTGGCAGGTACTTGGGTAAGAGGAGGGAAAGGAAAAATATAAATAAGCCCGAATTTACTTCTGCGGAAAGAAATGGACCAAATGCAAGCATGGCACCTTCCCAGTCCAGATTATTCCTTGCCCACATTAAAATTCAAAAGAATAACCCATGTGTTCTGGAGGAAATAGTGACACTGGAGAGATCCTTCTTCTAGCCTTCCAGTGAAGGTTTTCTGAGGAAAGGAAAGAAAGATCTAAGGCAGTGGAGTTAGGAATCAGTTGGAGGGTTTGTTAAAACACAGTGTCTGATTCAGTGGATCTGTGTTAGCTTCGTAACTTGCATCTCTAACAAGTTCCATGTGATGCCGATGCTGATGCTGCTGGTCCAGGGACCACACTTTGAGAACGACTGATAAAGGGACAGAGAGTAAACCGTAGTAGTTAAGAACAAAGACTCAGAAAGTTAGACAGCTTTGCTCCAAATTCTTGCTTCACCACTCACTAACTGTGTGGCTTTGTGTAGTAATTACCAGTGCCTCAGTTTCATCTGTAAAATGGGATTGATAGTTGCACTTCAAAGGACTGTAAAGAGAATTGAATGAGTCAATGTGGATAAAGCACTTAGAACAGTACTTGGCATGCAGTATAGACCATATAAATACTAGCTAGCATCTATTCATTTTTTCATTTAGATGATCACTGCTCTTTCTTCTAGGACTCCAAACTGCCCCTGAGTAAGCTGGGCCTGAATGCCTGAGATGAGTCAACTCACAACTGGATCTCAGTTTCCTCATCCATAAAATGGGAGGCCGTGGCTAGTTGACTTTCAGGGTTCCTTTTTGTATTCAATTCAAAGTGATATTTATAGATTAACTTTGAATACTCCTAGGCTATAAACTGTACCTAGTCATATCTTCTTTTTTAACTTTCAACTGTAACAAGCTTTGAGTCTTGTACTGCTTAGAGTGTGGCTCAGCTGTTTGTGTGTGAACTTGGCCCTGTGCTTCCTTTTCCTTTTCAGGAGTGCTTCTTGCTTGTCCCATCTGGTTCTGGGGCAACCAGAAGAAAGGGTGCTAAGCTGGATGCTGTACACACTCTCTGTGGCAGTCCAATGGCATTATCCCCATTTCCACACAAGGACACTGAACTTAGGAAGGTCAGTAACTAACGGCCCAAAGTTATGAAGGTGAGGAAGCTGATATGTGCACCCTGTCCAAAAGCCTGTGAAAGATGCTGGGGTAGGAGATGGGAGTTATACAAACAGCCATGGGCAAACAAATCCAGGGAGTAGCCCCACCCCCACCCCTCGCCAGGAGGATCTGGCAAGACTGTGTGGCCAGCTCTGCACTTGTTTCAGAGTCCACTTAGCACAACCTTCCAAGAACCAATCAATCGATGTTTTATTTTCTTCTGCACACTTGGGAAAGCCAGACATGAGAAGCAGTTCCTAGAGGGAACAGAGAACAGGCCCTGCCACCCAGATCCCTGGGTGCCAGGAAGCTCTCCTCCTTTTGCTGGTCTTTTATGGGGAACTGAACTAGATTGGCAGGAGCACAGACCCCTTCTAAGTGAGAGAGGCTTCTTATTCTTATGGTCAGAAAACCCTGCCACTCCCTTCCTTGACCTTGTGCCCACTCAGGAAGAACATCTGTCCTCTGCCAAGGTTTGAAGCACTGCTGCCTAAGTGAGTCCTCATCCTGTGATAACTGCTCCTCACTCCTTGTGCCACCATGAGCATCCCAGCCCTTGGACACCTCCTCATAGCACTCTCCTCCCGTGTCTGACCTCTCACAAATGTAATAAGCACCTTGCCATCTGAGGGACTAGGTGTTGTTCACCTGAGAACTCCTCATAGTCCTTGGTCCTTAGGAAGTCTGCAGTAAAAGTGTGTTGATGAAGCAATGAATGGTGTCTATATAGCCCACAGTCTATTAGTTTGCCATACTATGGTGGCTTGCATGTTGCTGTGATGCTGGAGGCTATGCCACCAGTATTTCAAAACCCATAATGGTCACCCATGGGGATAGGTTTCAGTGGAGCTTCCAGACTAAGAAACTAGGAAGAAAGGTCTGGTGATCTACTCCCAAAAACCAGCCAACAAAAACTCTGTGAATCACAACAGAACATTTTCCAACTTGCTTGCCTTGGACACACCATCAGGAAGGCTAGATCGCTATAGGAAGACATCATGTTTGATGAAATAGAGGGTCAGCAAGGGTAAAGGAAATCTTTGGTGAAATGGCACAATAGCCACAAGGGAATGAAACAAGCTGGCAATTGTAAGGATAACCCAGCACCAGGCAATATTAGGTCATTGTACATAAGGTCACCATGAGTCAGAGGTGACTTGATGGCAACTAACAACACAACATCAATATAGACACTGACCTAATATCTCATTAATTAGACTATTGTACGTAGCTCACCTTTTACAAGGGGTGAGATGAACTGAGTTGCCAATCTCTGCCTAATGCTGTGCTTGAAAAACAATTGGGAAATGAGATTGGCTGAAAACCACAAGTTTGCCTTCTGCTGAGTGCTGAGAAAGAAAAAAGAACAACTCTTGACATCAGACACTGGCCTGGCACTCACAGCCAGCCCCCATGTGATTCTCTTATTCAACATAAACAAATCACTGAACACCAACCCAGACATCACTTGGAAACCACGTAAAATGAGACAAAGCAAAGCCACTTCATAACTTTGTCTAAGCACAGGCAAAAACAAGGTCACCATGCTGTCACAAAATACCGAAAACAACAACAACAACAAAAAAAAAAAACTGTCTCTTGGGTAAAAAAGAGGGACTGCCACTTCTTTGCCAGTTATGGCTTTTTCTTTTCTAGTCTCTTCTCCTTATGTTGTTGTTGCTATGTGCCTTGGATTCAATTTTACTTCATAGATTCATAACAGAGTAGAACTGTCTCATTGGGTTTTTAGGTTGTGATATTTACAGGAGCAGATAACCAGGTCTTTCTCCTACAAAGCCGCTGGGTAGGTTCAAACCATCAACCTTTAGGTTAGCAGCCAAATACTTACGTGTGCCACCAAGTCTTCTTCCTCTCCTTATAGGTAAGATTAATTGAGATGACCACTCAGAATTGCCTCCATTTTTGAAAGCATCCAATCTGGAACCATACCCCACTTTTGTGTGTGTGTGTGTGATTTGGGTGAAAATTTACAGAGCAAATACACTTTCCATACAGCAGTTCACATACACTTTGTTTCATGACATTGACCACAATTTAGCACAATGCAACATCTCCTCTCCCACTTCCTCCCGATAGTTACCTCTTCCCT
>NW_006921614.1:12130350-12140269 GCF_000298275.1 Orycteropus afer afer
TCTGGGTTCTCAATTCTATTCCATTGGTCTATGTATCTGTCAATAAACCAATACCAGGCAGTTTTGACTACTGTGGCTGTATAGTAGGTTTTGAGATTCAGCAGTGTGAGACCTCCTACTTTGTTCTTCTTCTTCAATAGTGCTTTGCTTCTCTGAGGTCTCTTTCCTTTCCATATAAAATAGATTGGTTTTTCCATATCCCTAAAGAAAGTTGATGGGATCTGGATTGGGATTGCCTTGAATGTATAGATTGCTTTGGGTAGAATTGACATTTTCACAATGTTCAATCTTCCTATCCACGAGCATGGAATGTTCTTCCATTTATGTAGTTCTCTTATATAGAGCCATACCCCACTTCTTAAATCCTCTCCCAGATCATGCACCAAAGCCCAAATCCTATAATAGGTTATTTCTAATACCCTCTTGAAGTACCCAGGTGGTGCAAATGGTTGACACTCAGTTGTTCACTGAAAGTTTGGAGGTTCAAATCCACTCAGAGACACCTTGAAGAAGGCCTGGTGATCTAATTCTGAAAAATTAGCTGTTGAAACCATATGGAGCAAAGCTATACTCAGGCACACGTGGCATTGTCATGAGATGGAACTGATTTGATGGCAACTTAACGAGACACCCTATGGTTTTGTGTAGTGTCTGCTCTTATTCCCTGCATCAGGTAATAAACCAACCTGTTTGTCTACAGTTCTTGGTGACCTTTTGCTAGATAGTACTGGTAATGCTGCTCAGTGGGCTTTTGTCTGATGAAGTGTGATGTGCTAACTGCCAAGATTTGAAGAAGGGGTATTGAGAGGAGAATAAAGTGGAAGTGTTGAAGGTTAAGAAGAAGGATCTGGCAATTTCCAAAGGAAGAGAGAGAAGTTTGGACAGGAAATTAAGGAAGGCTGGCTTTATGGAGGCAAAGCAATCCTTTCCTTCATCTTCCAGCAAAACCTTCAGTAAAGTCCACACTGTTTGTCAAGCTCTTAAAGTTGGGTTTATGTTTGAGGGGAAGGAGATTGGATCTTACAAAACCTTATCTCAATATGAGACATCTCAGTAGAGAGGTGGATGGCCCTACAAGTCCCCATCTATTTGGGTTATAGATATTTCCTCTCCTCCAACCAGTCTGCAGATGTCTATAGAGAGAAACCTCTCTATAACCATTTTAGGAAACCCTTTCACCTTCTAAAGAAACTTGGCCATTCTGCCAGCCACTACTCTGCCCCCAGCTGATTGGATTAGCGCTGGGCTTTTGAGTACAGGTCAGCCAACTTATAGGATATTGGAGGGCCCATGAAATATAAGAGATGACAGTGGCTGATGGATCTACTCTGGTCCTCTCTCAGGGAGTTTCGTTGTGGGAGAGATAGGGGAAAGTGTGAGCAATTGGCAGATACCCAAGGCAAACACTGCAAGACATCTTCTAAGATAGTCTTTCACAAACTTTAATGCACAAGTGAATCACCTGGGATCCTATTAAATGCAGACTCTGATTCAGTAGGCAGGGAGTCCTCAGAATCTGTATTTCTAAAACAGATGGTGTGGAAGCTGATGTTACTGGGACACAAATCACAGTCTGAGTAATAAGGAAATAAAACCTCTCCTTGGGCCTCTGCTCATTGTCTGAAAGACTGGACCTTTCTCAACGGTTCCATGAGTTCCATGAACTTAAGGCAGCAATTCTCAATCTTTGCAGCACATTAGAACACACAAGGAACTTGAAAAAATTTGTTGTGGTCTCACTCCTGAGAGACCATGATTTTGTTGATTTGAGGTGAGGCCCAGAAGTTTTAAAAGCTCCCCAGATGACTCTACCACAGCATTCAAGTATCCTTCCCACAGATCATAAATTTTAACTTTAATAGACACACTTGGTAAAAAGTGATCTTAATTGTGGGAATTTCACTCACCAATTCAATGGTGGGAAAACATCAGTGTACAGACAAGTCTTTTGTTCTTCATGTAACAATAGGATGAGGTCATGTAAGATCATCCCTGCCATAAGTATAGGATACTGAAATGTGGGTTGTAGTTCAGTTTCCTTATTTAGAACATAAAAATGTATTCATGCTACAAGAATGCATTGAGTAGCTCTCAAGGCCAGTGTTAGCTCCCAAACTACACAACACCTGTCAGTCCTCAAGGGACAAAAAATAGTCTTTCAGTTGTAAGTGGTACTTTAGCAGAAAGAGGATATCTGATTAGGAGGGGACCTTCTGGCATTTGTAGCCTAGGACAATGGCCCAATAGGTCATTCCCAAGATCAGATGCTTGAAACAAATATATCTATAAGATAGCCTATGTAGGCCTACAGTGTTGGCAGTGAAAGCAGAAAATTGAGATCTGGCAAATTATGTGAATGTCATTTTGATGATATTAAAAAATCATTTGAATTTTTTTAAAAAAATTAAAGAAAAAAAATGCTTATGTTAATGAGCTTTACTTCCCTCTTTGTGCAGTGTGTGATATGTGAGCACCAAGTTCTAAAATGTATACTATTTAGTATGCACATCACACACTGCAGTGTAACTGTCTGGTTAAGTGGTTTCTCTTATCAGTCGTAAGTTCCTTCTTGGAAAGAGTGTTGCCTTCATCCAAGAAGCCCCAGTGCCAAGCACAGTGCCTGGCACATGGTAGCATCATAGGTGTAATGAGCTATGATTAGGCTCCAGAGGACAGGGATGCTTATAGAATTTGTTCATGCTCCATTTGCAGTGCCTCTAGCAAGGTAGATAACAGACAGGAGTTCCTGAAGAGTTTGAGGAGTGAGCTTGAGGTAACTGAGAATTCTGAAAGCCAAGTACTCACTACCCTGCAGCATGTCCTCTGATCTTTCAGATGATTTAATTTCCCAGATTGGTGCAATTTAGCAAGAAGGAGAGTAGGAAGGGTCAGAGGGGATGGTCATGAAGAGCAGGGTGGGCAGGCACCTTCCACACTGACCTTTGCTCTTTGCCCTTGAAGGGACCCAACCCCAGGGGCCCAAGCACCTACTTCCTTGCCCATCACTGAACTCAGATCATCAGGAATGCAATCTGCCCTTCTATAGAGTGTTTTTTCAGAGTAAGATGACTGCAACATCACTGTTGTCAACACCTCCTCTGTCTCACACATTTCAGCCATTTCCCCACCCACAGTCCTGCCCTGACGCTCCCAGCTGTGCCCTCAAGTGACCCTGAAAGTTTCCTGCTTCCAAAGGAGGAAACCCAGCACATTTTTCTCCTGGCAGGCACCCTCAACCACAACTACACCCCCCAAATGATTTTAAATGCCACAGATGATACTGAGGAAAATGAATAGGAACCTGACGCTTCAATTAGGTCAGCTGCCTAATTGAAATCTATTCACCTCCATCAACTAGCTGCTAAACATCTGTGGGGGTCTAAGACTCCATGAGGTCATGCACTACTGCAGGAAATACAAAAGCTATGCTAAGTGATCCATCCCCTAAAGCAGTGTATTACCAACCTTGGGAAAAAAAACTAAAACCTAGCTGGGGAGGGAGTAGTAATACTGAGAGTGGCAAATAGATGCTCACCTGTATCATGTGGATACAAATGTTAACCACAGTTTGTTGTTGTTGTTGTTGTTAGGTGCCAATGAGTAGGCTCCAACTCATAGAGACCTTATGTACAACAGAATGAAACACTGCCCAGTCCAACCACACTTTAGGATGGATGATGTCAATGGACAGGTATAGTTGGAATGGTGGGGCTGAAACCAAAGATACAGAAATGGAAAAATGTCTATGGTGAGGGGGATTGCATGAGCAAAGGCTTAAAGGTGGGAAAGAGCATGGTGTCTCCAGGTACCTGCCAGGAAGGAGAGCATGTACTCAGATCACTGGGGGGCAGCATGTGAAGGACAGGGAGAGTCCTGATGTGTTAAGCACTAGGCAGTATACTCTAGAAAGATCAGCTCGCTTGGTAGCAGAATAAGAAGGCAACCAGAGGTTGGTTGGAATGCCATGTTGAGGAGTGCTGCAAGTGTGTGGGCTCATATTGGTGTACTAAGAATGCCATGGTAGCTCCAAGATATGAATGGCAAAGTTGGTCACAGATTAGATGCAAAGATTGAAGAATAAAGAGGCTCTAGGGTATCAGTAGGTAAGAGAGGTATAAACTTTAAGGCAAATTTCAATGATGTAAGAATTCATTGGAAAGAATTTTAAATGTAGATGGCCAGGCCGCTGCTGACTCTAGTCCTGAAGGTCTACTGGGAGTCCCAGGGTAGTGCAAATAGTTAACACATTCAGTGGTTCAAGTCCACCCAGAGCCATCCCTGAAGAAAGGCCTGATGATACACTTCTGAAAACTCATCCATTAAAAACCCATGGAGCACAGTTCTACTTTGACATGCACGGTGTCACCATGAGTCAGGATTGACTCAATGGCAACTGGTGGTGGTGATGCTAAGGTCTAGTGTGAAGCTCTGTGATCTGAATTTTAAACAAGCTCCACAGCTGGATCCAAGCTGGTGGCCTTCAGATGACACTTTGGTTGGGGTTCTACTAAAGCTCATTGCTGATGGGGCATTCAAAAAGAGATGCAAGTCAGTGTAACTAGGCCTCACTGAGTCTCACCTCTGTGCCAGGTACTTGGCAGTTGTTGGAATTTAGCTCTTTACTTGCAAGTCCCACTGGTGTGAATACACCTTAAGAAGAGCATGTGGGGAATTTATTTATGTGTCTGACATGGCAAGTCAAGGGGAGTACATTCCATGGCCCTATGTTTGGGCATGAGGGCATTGGCAGATCAGTGGTAGAATTCTCACCTTCCATGCAAGAGACCTGGGTTTAATTTCCAGCCAATGAACCTCATGCACAGCCACCACCCATCTGTCAGTGGCAGCTTGTGTGCTATGATGCTGAACAGCTCTCATCTCAGAGGAGCTTCCAGACAAAGATAGTTAGAAAAAAGGTCTGGCAATCTACTTCTGAAAATTAGTCAGTGAAAATCTGGTGGAGCTTAACAGTGATCTGATCACAGGCATGGCACAGGTTTCATTCCATAGTGCATGGGGTCACCAAGAGTTGGGGCCCACTCACCAGCAGTTAACAACACAACATGCTTTGACAACCGTGAGGCCAAAATGGGCACTGACCTCAGATATGTGAACTCCAGCTCCCAACCTTGCCTTGACCTCTTAGGAAAGTCACTTCACCAAATGAGTCTCAGTTTTCTCATGGAAGGAAATATTACATGTTCTCAAAAGTGTGCAAATAGTTAAATACGATCATGAATGCAGTGTTTGGAAGTATCCTGCACACTTAGAGATTCTTAGTCACAACATTCTGGGCTCCCCTAACTGGTTTTATAGTAAAGAAACTAGACAGCCACCTCCATCCACATCCTTACACACATATCCTTCATACTGATCTCTTGCCTGCTAGTAAATGCAAGAAATCAGTCATGTGCTCTTCCTCAAGAGTTGCTTTAGAATGAAGACCAAGGACAACAAATATTGTGCTATAACAGACTCTCTGCTGTGTCTAGTTGGAGTACCAACAATGCCCCGCTGATTGGTCATGTCTGTCATGGGTGGGTGGGATGACAGAAATTTGTGGTTCTTAGCCCAAACCGTGAGTCCCTGGGTGGTGCAAACAGTTAACAGCTCAACTGCTAACCAAAAGGCTGGCAGTTAGAGTCCACACAGCTGAAAAATCAGCTACTAGAAATCCTGTGGAGCATAGTTCTGCTCTGACACACACAGAGTTGCCATGAATCAGAATCAACTCTCAGCAACTGGTTAGCCCCCATCATCTCTTTCTCTAGAATTCAGTCACATCCTCTTGTTTTTCAATATTCTGGATTTCAGTAATCCTTCTACCACCCTCAGGAACTAAGATTTAATCATAACATCAGAAGGCTGTAAGCACTGTGTCATGACTAAACCAGAAACTCCCACCCTGTCATCAGTCTATAGTTCTGGCAGACACTAGGATGGTGCCTTACACTAAATGAATGTTTACTGAAGGGACACACACATGAATGCATTGCTAAGAAAACTGTGCTCGGCATCCTTTCCTTGGAGACATTGAATCACAAAGCAAATAGAATATCAGATCTCCGTATGTCATCTCAGACAAGACAAACACTTAAGATAATTAACAAAGCAATAAATAATTATAAGCAGATTTACCTGTTCACATGCCTCTCACTTCTATGTGTTCTGACAGTTTTCTCATTCTGCCATTTAGTACTGCCCATGTCAAGTCATCAGTACATGATTATACTTAGTCGCTATCACTAAACAGTGAGCTCCTTGAGGACAGGGAACACCTCACAGGGATCTCTGTGTTGCCCAAGCCTGGCAGGGTGTCTCTCACATCGGCAGGGTTGTATGTGGAATGACTCAAGGGATAGACAAGGAGGAAACGTTGCCAAGATTCCAGAGCCAGAGTGTTTCTCTTTTCTCTTTCCTTCTTCCCATATCTCATCACCTAAGCGTATCAAAACAAGCACCACTTGATCTATTTTGGTTTTTGTGTCTGTGAGTGCATACGTTAACTGGCATTTTAAAAAGAGGTGGCTATTCAAGAGAATGGAGTTAGATGTTATTTTGAATGTTTGCAGAGCTAATTATAAGATTAGAAAAATGCCCTTACTGCTAACAGGAATTGTAATGTTTCCTGTGTTTTATGTAAAACATGAAGTAAATATAATTCACTATCATTTTTAATGTTCTCGTACATTGCAAAGACTCATTTAAGATAAAAGGTTTTCAAATGCCTGAGCAGTCTAGTTTGAAGGCCTCTATGGAAGTGAGTGGGATGAACTCTTGCCATCTTCCCTACTAAGAAGCATTCTAGTTGTACTTCTTTTAAAACAGAATTGCTCATTCTTCCAGAAGTTCATGGTATATTCAATATTCTTCACCAACACCATGGTATTAGATGACAGCAAATTGGAGGAATAGGACATGAGATAACCATGTGCATGAGTCTCAAAGCAGTAGCAGTGACAAGGAAGAGATAGCTCCTTGTCCTGGCCCTGAATGTTGAAAATACTTATCAACAACCACTTGTAAGAGCTATAGGGAAAAGGATGTCCTAATATGCTCAGGAAAGGCCAATTTCTGTTAAAGAAAGCTTAAGGAATGTGCAGTGGGGAAGCTGAGAGTTTGGAGCGTTGGTATTTGATAGGCTGGGAATTGCAATGGAAGAAGGTTAGAAAGACTGAGTCAAGGGAAGAATTTTACAGCTCTCTTCAGGGGAACATATTTTGATTGACTGATAAGTCAATAGTTTAGGGATAACTAACAGAAGGACCCAACAGAGGGACATGATAGTATAAGCATATACATTGCAAAAGACAAATCATGATCAATTTAGAAAATAAGAACTGATATCTACTACATTCAAGTAATCTATGCCATACTTTCATGCCCAACATTTTAATCTTGCTAAGGATAAGAAGAGAAAAGATGATGAATGTACAGACAGCTTCCATTTGGGTGATTTAAAAAGATAAAAGATATGTGAGGTGTGATGCTTTTGGTAGGTGGCAAAAGTTTGGAAGGTGTTAGTCCTTCTGTATGGGAATATGTGAGCCCCAAAAATAAGGAAGCTGGCCCAGGGAGATAGGCCAGGGACAGGATTAGCTGATCCTACAGGGACCAGAAGTGGAGGGAAGGAAAACATGAACTCTAGCACCCCAAGAGCATGGTATTCAAGAAAACAAGAAGGTGAAGGACCTACCTCAAAGAATAAGCAACCTTAAAGAAATTACACTATACTGACTCTGTCATCCAAGAATTTAATGCCTTCATCCAAAGATCACAATTTGTTTCTAAAGTTTTTTTGTAGAAAAAGACTCTAAAATGAAGATCAATTACTAATGCAGATTATAGAAAACAATGAGAAAGAGAAGATACATAGAAAGCAATGGCAGTTTGAATTAGGAGATTCACAAAGGGCTTTGGGTATATCCTTTGGGAACATCAAGAGTCTGGAGCAGTGCAGATGAAAGTGCACAAAAAGAGGACACAAAAGGAAATTTGACACAGATCAATGAGTTGCCCCCAAACAATTGCACCAGACCCAAGAGAAGGAGGTCTGATGGCCAAGAGACACTCATGCTCTGCGTATTAAGTGCCTTTGCTGTCATCTTGAGATGCTGAGAAAATTCTGAGGAAGATAAAAATTCTGCAACCCCTCAGCCCCTCCCTGTGAGCTCCCACCAAAGACCTTGGAAGTGGGCAGTGTGGGAAGAGCCAGGAGAAGATTAGAAGATAAAGTGGACAGCTCCAAGACTTACTTGCCTCTAACTATTTCTGTCTAAAAGAATTCACCAATCTTCCAGAGAAATAGAGATTAAACAAGATGGCATCTATGTTACACCTATTGTAAAGAGACAAAGCTATACTAGTAGTTAAGAAAATAGTTATGAAAACTCCAGTCAAGTTCACCTACACATCATCTCAACTAATCCTTTTGTTGTTTACAAAACCCTAAGCTAAAGAGAACATGTTTATGACCTAGAAATAGGGAGGTATTTCTTTAAAAAATATGTAAATACCATACAGAAAATTATAAACAATTTGGACTACATTTAAATTTAACACTTTACATAATCAAAGACACCATAAACAAACTTAAACAAATATAAACAATAAACAAACCACAGACTGGAAGAAGGCATTTGTGATGCATGTAACTGTTAAAGGATTTGTATCGAGAATATATTAAAATTCCTACTAATCATTGTTCTTGAGAGCTCTGGTGCGTAGTGCCTAAGGCACTTGACTGCTAACCAGAAGGCTGGTGGTTTAAACCCACCAACCACTCCTCAGAAGGAAGATGGGGCAATCTACTTGCCTAGTGATACTGCCTCGGAAACCAAAGGAGGGGTCGCTATGAGTCAGGTCCAACTCGACGGCACATAACAACAACAACAACAACAACAAATCATTGCTCTTAAGAGAGAAAAGTTGGCAACAATCTAAGTCTTAGTGTTGTTAGGTGCTGTCGAGTTGGTTCTGACTCACAGCTTCCCTACGTAGAACAAAAGAAATGCTGCCCAGTCCTGTGCCATCCTCACAATTGCTGTTATATTTGAGCCCATTGTTTCAGGCACTGTGTCAATCCATCTCATTGAAAGTTTTCCTCTTTTTCTCTAGCTGTCTGCTTCACCTAGCATGATGCCCTTCTCTAGGGTCTGATACCTCTCGATAACATATCCAAAGTAAGTGAGACAAAGTCTCACCATCCTTTCTTCTGAGGAGCATTCTGGTTGTACTTCCAAGAAAGATTTACTCATTCTTTTGGCAGTCTGTGGTATATTTAAAGTTCTTTGCCAACATAACAATTCAAATGCATCAATCCTTCTTTGATCTTCTTTATTCATTGTCCAACTTTTGTGTGCATTTGAGGCCAATAGGGAAATGGGTGAATAAACTGTGATAAATTCATATGATAAACTACTAACATGAAAGCACAAAATTAATGTTCTAGATCTACAAATGTCAAGAGGGATAAATCTGAAAAAGAGAAAACAAAGGAAAAAGAAAAAGAAAGCAAATCTTGAAAACAGAATATGTAAGTTGCATAAAAATGCCTAAGGTATTATTTATACAAAATACAAATGACTAAATGATTACCTAATTGCCTCCAAGAACAACTGGCTGCCATTCTTGACTATAATGATCAAAGATTTTGTAGAAAATCTTGATCAAAAGGAAGTAAAATGCAGAACGAATTTCAAATTCTCATGGAAACCAACCTTTCTGGAGCCATTGAGGCTGGATGAACATTCAAAATTATTTCCCTGAAATAACTTTTAATCTTAAATCATAAATATCCCCAGAAACCTTCTTTAAGCCAGGGAGTAGTTTGTTGTTGTTGTTATGTGCCGTCGAGTCGGCCCCGACTCATAGCGACCCCTCCTTGGGTTTCCGAGGCCGTATCACTACGGAAGTAGGA
>NW_006921614.1:12140369-12140915 GCF_000298275.1 Orycteropus afer afer
GACAGCTTGCAAGCTTTTAAGATTCCAGTTGCTACTCACCACAGTAGGAGGTGAAACAATGTTTAGTGTAGTATGTTATGCCAATTGAGCTTGATGTCCTCTGTGACTATAGTCCCGAGCCCACAGGTTCAACTACTCGGTCCCTCTGTGTAGCTGGCTGTGACCAAGCAGTGACTACAACATTGCCCCTTGTCGTTCCCATTATACACCTGGGAATTCAGATCATACACATAGTTATTGGACTACTTTCTACCAACCCTATACATGTTCTTGGGTGCATTCTCCACTTCATATACATACCTAATATTTCAGCCTGTCCACCCATTTATCCACCCATATACCTGTGTTTGCCTTCACTGACCACGCCATACTATATGCACAAAAGGGTTCATCTTTGTTGTCTGTACTTCCCACGTAGCTCTCTATGTCTTTCTCATCCTCAATGCCACTATATTGATCACTCACATTTGGTACATTGACCTTTTCTTCACCCAAATCAAAACTTATCTCTATCTATCTAACAGCATTCCCTGCCCTTCCCTCCCG
>NW_006921614.1:12144589-12149912 GCF_000298275.1 Orycteropus afer afer
GATTGCCCAACCTTCCTTCCGAGGAGTGGCTGGTGGGTTTGAACCGCCAGCCTTCTGGTTAGCAGTCAAGTGCTTTAGCCACTATGCTACCAGAGCTCCTGGGAGTAGTTTAGCTTATTTAATAAAAACTGTCTACCCCTTGAGCATTGTGCTGTTTTTCAGAACTAGCTATATGGTATCAATTTGACAACAACTCAGAAGGTTAGAGAAGAAACTTAATGCAGTGAGTTTATGTCAATGGTGGAGGAATAGTTCAGAAAAGGAGGCTAAGAATGGTTGTACAACTTGAAGAATATAATCAATGGCACTGAATTATATATGTAGAAATTGTTGAACTGTGTATGCTTTGCTGTGTACATTTCAGCAACAGAAAGAAAGGAAAAAAGAAAATTCTGTACTCATACACACACACACAAAACAAAATTCTACTACTATTTAATGGTTACATATATACAGTTACCACTGAGTCTACTCCAACTCATAGTGACTCCATTTGTGTACAGTAGAACTGTATACCATAAAGTCATCGTGCCTGATTTTTTGGAAATAGATCATCCAGGCCTTTCTTCTGAAGTGCCACTGGATAGACTCAAACCTCCAAATTTTTAGTCAGCAGGTTAACTGCTTGCACCACCCAGGGACTCCTACGTGCTCAAATGTAAAAATACAGTAGCATGGCTGGAAAAGGTACACACCAATATCTAAATAAGGGCTCCTCTGAGGAGAGAGATGGAATGAGGAAGGGGTATGAAAGAGCTTTCTACTGTATCTTGAAAAAATGTGTAGTACATATTGCAATACGTCAACATTTTCAAAATCACCAGAGTGGTTATTATCCGGGTTATAAATTATTAAATTATTCTCTGTACCTTTCTGTGAGCTTCAAATATTTCATTGAGAGAAAGAAAGGAGAGAAACTTCCAATCTTCTGAAACAAGTTAACCCTCCACCCTTCTGTGAGCTCCAGCCGCACTGAGCAGTTCCCTAAATGGCCTGTTAGATCTCTTCTCTTTGCTAGTCAAAATGGGGTCAGGCAACAACCATATCACCTGGCAGCTTCTTGGAAATACAGATTCTGGGGTCTTGAACCATAGTCTTTGGGTGATGCAAGCTGAGCTTCTAACCGAAAAGCTGGAGGTTTTGAGTCTACCCAGAGGCCCCTTAGAAGAAAGACCTGGTGATCTACTTCTGAAAAATTAGCCATTGAAAACTCTATAGAGCAGTTCTACTCTGGCACACATAGGGTCACCATGAGCCAGAATCTAATCAAGGGCAACTAGAGTGCCATTCAGACCTGCTGAATCAGTATCTGCATTTTAACAAGTTCCAGGTAATTCCTATGTACATGAAAGTCCGAGTATTTGGCACAAAACTGCTCGCACTGCCTATATCCCTGAACCCAATGTCCGCTTAGTCCACGTAGGCAACTCCTAAAGCTCTATCTGTATGTATTCATGTACTACCTGTTCTAAGATGTTTTTGAACCCTTACCTAGGTCAGGAGTTGCTCTGTATGCCGTATGTCTATTTTCATCAAAATATGCAGTGTTAATATCATCTGTTTACTGGCCTGTAGACTCCTTATTGGTCATTATCCGTCTCTGGGTTTTCCATACTATCACAGTACTGGCACATAGCATATGCTCAACAAGAAAAACAAAGGAATGAATTAATCCATGTTAAAAATGTTTATTCAGGAAATAGAGTTTCTGAGTTAGAGCACTTTAATGCATGAAATCTTTTACCATCTTTTTAAGTTGTAAGTCTAAAATAAATTCACTTTAAAATTATTGGCATTTTGGTAATATGCATGCTTAAAATTTTGTAGCAAAGTGTTATTTTTTTTTTGCACATCCTAGTAAATTGATGTAAAATAACCCTCCACTTTGGAAACTCTTAATGAAATGATGGAATCCTGAAGAACGCTTCCATTTGAAAGCCTGATGGAACATGTGGACCTTCTCCCAGACAAATACACATGATTTGTATATAATCTCAGTATCCCACAGCCCCAAGTAAAGAGGTTCTGCTCTAAAGTCAACAAAGACTTTAGCCAACCACCCTTACTGTACACGCATCTGGAGTTTTTCCCTGTGGCAATGAATAAAAGAATGTCAACAGAAATCCCCACCATATGACACCCATAATGGCAACTTCATTTCCCTTGCTGTGAAAACAACACCAGCAAGTCAGCACCAAGAAGTAAAACTTCTTGCCATTGGGGGCTGATAAAGTGATGTCTTAAAGTTTTCACTTTTGAATTAAAGCCACAATTCTCACATATAGGGCCAGCAGACAGAAAGTTATAACTAGAAACAATTACTGGACAGAAGCATTCCTGGTGGAAGGAAGAAGACCAGCATGAAGAGCGAGCCAGTACAGTTCCTTCCAGGTCATGGCTTCTGAAGAGAACATTAGTTTGCCCATCCTAAGTCATCTGGACCAACTAGGACTTTATCAAGTGCCTTTCTTTTTCTTCTTAAAATACATAATAAGGGCTTTGATAGCAGTGAGAAAAGCAGTGTAAATATTATATCCTATTTACAAGCACCATCAAACTACACATGGCTTTAATTTAAGTGCAATAAACAAGTAATACCCAAAGGAATCATGAGATGGGAAAAACCACCTGCGTATTACTTTGGTGCTAAGATAACAAGCCCAGATCATGAGGTCAAACTCCCCCAAGTTTATGCTCATTTGCCTTAAAGAAAGTCTAACATCCACCTCTCTAAACCAGTGACCCAATCCCTTGAAGTGAAATGCCACTTCAAGGGGTAGTTATCCCCCTCCTCCCAATCAGTCACAGTCAATGTGAGTCACTTTAAAATTATAATAATGACCATTTGCACAGTTCTTAACTTTGCAAAGCCCTCTCACTTTGTTTTGGTCTAGCATTTTAATTATGTCACCAGGAAGAAAAGATTGAATGGTGCTTCTTCCTCCATTCAGCTACATAGCCACCCCAGCTCTGCCTGTGACAAGTCCTGGCAGAAACTACCAAGTGGGGCATTGCTGAATTAGTGCTGAGTCATTGGAGCTTCGGCTGTTTATTGCCTTGTTTGTGTAGAACTGACAGATATTCATGAAATAATTCCCTAGAGGACATAAGTAAGCTCTTCCTAGATTCAGAGTGCTGAGGTCAGAGGTTGACTGAAAAAGAACAAGAAATTTCAAGCTGGACAGAGTTCATAAGAAAATAGTCTTTCCAGAAGTATTGTATCTCTTTTGGGTGCTCAGATGTAGAGATAAAGAGAAATTTTGAACAAGAAACACTTTTACTATGGATTTCATTTTTTAAAAAATACTGCAGTGATGTTTTAAAATAAGTCATCCTCATCAAAATAATAGAAGTAAAGATGAACTTTTTTCCCTTACGTGTGGCTGGTTAACTAAATTAATTGGCACGAATGTTGTTGTTATGTGCCGTGGAGTCGGACTGACTCACAGCGACCCCTCCTTGGGTTTCCGAGGCAGTATACTACAAAAATAGATTGCCCAACCTTCCTTCCGAGGAATGGCTGGTGGGTTTGAACCGCCAGCCTTCTGGTTAGCAGTCAAGCGCCTTACACTATGCTACCAGAGCTCCTAACTGGCATGAATAGGGGACTCAATTTGTGGAATATCTGGCTTTGTCTTGCTTCATTCACTTCTTCATTCACCATTTATTGAGCCATTGTGTTGACTCCAACTCTGGGTGACCCCATGTAGGTCAGAGTAGAACTGTGCTCCATAGAGTTTTCAGTGGCAATTTTTTTTTAAGTACATCTCCAGGCTTTTCTTCCAAGGTGCCTCTGGGTGGACTCAAACCTCCAACCTTTAAGTTAACAGCCAAGGATGTTAACTGTTTGCACCACTCAGGGACTCATTGAGCCCTTCTTGTTGTTGTTGTTGTTATGTGCCATCAAGTCAGCCCTGACTCATAGCGACCCCTCCTTGTGTTTCCGATGCAGTATCACTATAGAAGTAGATTGCCCCATCTTCCTTCCGAGGAGTGGCTGGTGGGTTTGAACCGTCAGCCTTCTGTTTAGCAGTCAAGTGCCTTAGGCACTATGTTACCATTGAGCCCTTACTAGGTGCTTAATATGAATAATACACACAGTTGGGTCACCAGAGAGCTTAAAGTTTAGTGGATAAATTCAAAGTGAATCTATTTTCATCTATTTAAGCTATTTGCTTCCAGAGATGAAGTTGGAGAATGTAAGTGTAAACCATCATTTATGCTGGAGGGGAAAATACCCTATCAATGTGTGTCAGTAGCTTTATTACTGATCATAAGGTGTTTAACAAAAGTTTGATTTCTAGGGAGGTTGCATGAAGGAAGTCTTGGCTGGAATCAGGAGCCCTGAACTCTCTTCCCTCCAAACAAAACCAAACTCACTGTCATTGAGTCAATTCCCACTCACAGCAATTCCCTTTGGGTTTCTGAGGCAATAAATCTTTACAGAAGTAGATTGCCCAGTCTTCCTTCAGTGGAGTGGCTGGTGGGTTTGAACCAATAACCTTCTGGTTAGCAGTCAAATGCCTTAGGCACTATGCCACCAGAGCTCCTTGCTCTCTTCCCTAGGTGGTCTCTAATAAGCTCTTTAATTTAGGTCAAAGGATTCAATTTCCCTGAGCTTCTGTTTACTCTCCCAGGAAAGAAGAAGCTTTAAGTAGATGGCTAGAGCTTATAACTAGTTTCATTGTTGGCCATCACTCCAAAACTGCACTTTCCTGCCTGGGAAAGGGAGAGATTGTTATTTTTTCTGTTGTCTTGGAAGACAACTACTCACAGCACTCTAGCAAATATATTAACAAGTTAAATGCTAAGCAAGCTGTTTCCTTTACTCTTAGATTTTGACTACCCACCACTGGACCTTAAGATTCCTATTAAAAGAAGGCTCCTTCTTGCCCTGGGCCTAGGCACAAGTGGCTATTTGCAAAACTATATAAAGGCTTTAATTAGTGTGAGTTCACACTTGGGTTTAATGCAAAAGCATCTCTTAGCAATGGAGAACTTCCAAAACCACTGCCATCAAGTCAATTCCAACTCATAGTGACCCTATAAAAGAGAGTAGAACTGCTCTATAGGGTTTCCAAGACTGCAATCTTTATGGGAGCAGACTGCTGAATTCCAGTGAATTCCACCGAGAATGCATGAGGAAAAGCTGAAGGGAAAATCAGAGACTTGGGGATGGATCTGGAAGCCATGGGGCTGGGTAATTAGAGAGACAGTAGAGGCACCAGAGTTATTTATTTATTTATTTTTAATTTATTTGTTTTTATTTGGGTGAAGATTTACAGAGTAAATTCACTTTCCATACAGCAGTTCACATATACTT
>NW_006921614.1:12153862-12168942 GCF_000298275.1 Orycteropus afer afer
TCAAGGCTCAGGGGTCCAAGATTATCTTCTGTGTCTGTGTTAATTGGTTTCCCTTTTCTTTGTTGAAGAGGGTCTGTGCAGTCCTTGTGCCTAGTCCACCATCTTCCTAACTCTAGCCAGAGTTATTTTCCCTAAGTGTTTGATTAGCACATTAATTTGAAGTGACTGAAGATCCCTATCAAACTATTGATAAAGCTATGTTTATGTAGGAAGTCAGGATCAGAAAGATTTCACACCCTAAGATCTAATTAGGTGTAAAAAAGAACAGGGCCCCCACTACATGTTTACTCCTTTGAAAAAGGTAAAAATGAAAAGTGGAGAAGAGAAAGTTCAGAGGAACAGGACACTGTTTTGGCTTTGTTTTCTAATCCTTTTATCTTACCACCATTAGGAAGCCAAGCCTACCAGAGTAAAAACACATATAAAGCACACCTTTAAATGGAGGGGGTGTGGGGAAGCACTATTTTAAATTTATCACCTATATTCCTATTCTTTACCTATATGAACTCATTGGTGCTCTCCTTAAATGAAAATGTGAAGGATGAACACTCAGCAAAGATCAAAAAGTGGTGTTTTAAAGGGGAGACGGAGAAGAAAGCAAGCTCTCCACAGCTACTCAAAGGCTTAATCTAGCATGGCATAGTTGTCAGATGAAATTTCCTCTTCCTAAGTGTTCATATGCTTCAAAAGCAAATAATTGCTGGCAGAGCCGCTTCCAGGACCACAGAAGAAATTCTTCCCTTTATTTTATAGTCACAGATCATTTTTAACCCCAAACACTATTTATTAGTTTAATTACCAAACTTGGTTTTGATCAACTTTTGTCCGCTTTTCTTAAAGTCAAGGTATAAACTTTTTCACAATTGAGAATATTCAAAAGAAATGTGCTATAGAGTCCAAATGCAATTCCAGGAAAAGGGGCCAGAAAGGCTTTGAACAATAGTTACATTTTTAAAATAAGTCCACTGTCCTTTACTGTAGAGAAGAGAAATTTATATGTATAGTTCTGACTTGCTTGTTCAAAAATATCTATTTTAATACATAAAAGTCTCATGTGACAAAAGGCATTAAGGTCTCTTTAAAATGAACTGATGAATTAGGTGTAAAAAAATCAGGAAAGATATAAACCAAATTCACATGCAATAGAATGTGGATTCTCTTTTTGGGGGGTTCTTTCTGCTGACAGGCTTCTGTATCACAGCCTGATATGTACTTGACTCCCTGGATGACTTCCCCACAGCTCCTGGCTATAGCCTGCGGCCTCCAGTGGAAGAGGACTGGCCTAAGACGTCTTCTATGATTCTGATTAGAGCCTTATGCCTAGCAGGGTCTACTGAACATCCCACACAATCAAGGCATAATAGAAGATACAGAATTGCATATTCAGAAACTTTTCAGCAAAAGAGTATTTCCAAGTTCCAGAAAAGGGAGTCAGGGAACTTTAGAAGAACACTTCATTGTCTAGAGTTCTATTTTGTTCATTGTTGCTGTCAACTTGGCTCTTCATCTGGAGCTGGAAGCTCCCTTGAAACTTGTCCAGAGTCATAAGAACATTCTAGCCTCCACTGGCAGGTAGGTGGTAGCGGCGCATGAGGTGTGTTGGCCAAGAATTGAAGCTGGGTCTATCACATGTTGTTGTTAGGTGTCGTCAAGTTGTCTCCGACTCATAGTGACCCCATGCACAGCAGAACAAAACACTGCCCGGTCCCGCACCAGCTCCATGATCCCTGCTATACTTGAGCCCATCATCACAGCCACCATGTCAATCCATCTCATTGAAGGCCTCCCCCTCTTTCGTTGATCCTCCACCCTACCAAGCATCACATCCTTCTCCAGGGAATGGTCTCTTCTTACAACATGACCAAAATAGGTGAGATGAAGTCTGGACATTCTTGCTTCCAAGGAGCATTCTGGCTGCACTTCCTCCAGGACAGATCTGTTAGTTCTTTTAGCAGTCCATGGTACTTTCAGCATTCGTCGCCAGCACCACAACTCAAAAGCATCAACCCTTCTTCGGTCATCCTTATTCATTGCCCAGCTCTCACATGCATACGAGGCAATTGGAAATATCATGGCTTGTGTCAGGTTCACCTTAGTCCCCAAGGAGACATCCTTGCTCCTCAGCACTTGATACAGTTCCTTCGCAGTTGACTTTCCCAATGCTACACGTCGTCTAATGTCCTGACTGCTGCTTCCATTTCTACCACATAGAAAGTGAGAATTCTACCACTAAACCACCACTGCCCTCCACTGAACAATCAGTGCCCCCAAGCTTTGTTCACTAAATAAGGGTTAATGCTGAATAATCCTAGAGAACTGGAGAGAGGGCTGTCTCCAGGGGAAGGGATGGTAGATAGATAGTGGTCCTGACCTTAGAGGTTGTAAGCCTACATTTTTCCATGGACTTTCCTAAGGTTACTGCTGCTGGAGAAGAGAAGCTGGTTCTGAAAGCAAAGGTATTGTCGAGGGCAGGTCATGGAAGCCCCTGGGAAGGACTGACTTCCATTGGGAGGACAGGGGAGAAAGGACTAGCAACCATCCAAATGGAGATGGGCTGACCAGATGTGGAAACTCACCCAATCGAATCAGAAAGTTCCCTGCCTTGTAGAGTTCCCTTGTAGAAAGTTCCCTGCCAGAGATGCTGGGATGTCATTCAGTGTTCAAATCCTGAGCTTTGACATAGGACTTAACTGACTTCTGGTTTGAATTCTGGTTCTGTTACTGTGTGACCTTGGTCAAGTTACTTAATATCTTCCAAGCTTGGTTTCCTTGTCTCCAAAATGATGATAATGATACTGCCTTCACAGTTGTACCGGGTATTTAAGACAATATAAACGGAAAGGTGTTTGAATCCTCAATAAATAGTACCTATACCATTAAGATGATCAGGAATGTGTCCTACTTCTGGCTCTGTCAAAGACAAAGAGCTATGTGTTTTCAGGAATACAGGGCAAGCAGGACACGTGGGGCTAGGACCTAGCATCAGATCTGCCCAGTGGATAAAAACAGGGGCAGAGGACAAGAGACTTCACATACTGGGGGTTTGGCTAGGCAGACTGACACTGTGCTCCAGATGTAACAGTCCTATAGTCTAGATGCTGTTCATCCTAGTAGACAAGAGGGGGACGAGCTTCTGCCCATGGGCCAAGCCAAGCTATGAGGATTCAAGACAATACAAAGTCTGGGCAGACAAACATTGACTACCAGGAATTCTGACCACAGGCAGCAGATTCAAGCTTTGTGCCTATCTGGTTCAACTATAGAATTATTTAGTAGAGCTAATGGAATGAAATGTCCCCTGGGAATTCCAACTTCTTTTCTCTATTTGATTGATTGATGTTGGAATCTGACCTAAAGTTTGTGGTGATGAAGGCTACAGATAAGCTCAGTACAGATACACACGAGTGGTTGGGGTCAAAATGATCATTTTTGATAGCACCTAAATAATATGAATATCTGTATCTTGTTTGCAGTTGCAAATCCATTTTCTTCACAAGATCTCATTTGTTCCTCACTGCAAACCTATGTGCCCTGTAGATAAGAAGGTATTTTGATCAGTCCCATTTCACAGATGAGAAAAGTAAGGCTCATAAAAGTTGTATGACTTGCTCTTTTCTTGCATAAGCAGTTTGCCTTGGGCTTCTATACCTTGCATCTAAAAGAATACTAATGTGAGTTTAGAGGTGATTCCTGATAGTTTTTCTGCTATGTAAGGAAGTATGGGAGCCTAATGTACTCCCGAAATAAGTCAGTTTTCAGATACTGACAAGTAATGTGTTGACTTTTGCTTTAGACTCACCAACTAGCACACTCTGTCCTATCTCCCCTTTGTCACCTGTGTCCTCAAAAATATATGAGCATTATTCTAATTTCATAAGAATATAAGACATTCCTTGTCTGCTTAGATGCTGAGCTATCCTGCCCAAGACCATTTGTCTTGATAGTGACTTCATTTTCAAAAAGTGGATATGACTTACCATATGACCCAACAATCCTACTCCTAGATATTTTCACTTAAGAGAAATAAAATATGTCCACACAAAGAATTGTATATGAGCATTCATAGCAGCTTTATTCATAGTAGCCCAAATTCCCATAAACAGAAGAATAGATAACAAGTTGTGGCATAGTCATACAATGGAATATTATTGTTTTTATCAGGTGCCACTGAGTTGATTTTTGACTCATAGTGACCCCATGTGACAGAATAGAATTGGCCCTTAGGTTTTTTGCTTTTGAGTTGTAATCTTTACAAGAACAGATCACCAGGTCTTTCTCTCATAAACAAACCAGAGCCACTGGGTGGATTCAAACTTTCAATCTTTCAGTTCACAGCAGAGTCCTTAACAATTGCACCACCAGTGTTCCTAATAGAATATTATCCATCAATAAAAAGGAATGAAATATTGATACACACAACAACATGAGTGCATCTCAAACATACTTGCTGAGTGAAAGAAGCCAGACACAAAATAGTACATGTTTTATAGTTTCAATGACTTCAAATTTTAAAAAAAGTATAATAATCTATAGTGAGAGAAAGCAGATCAGTAGTTGCCTAGAATGGTATGTGGCATGGGGAGATTGACTGCAAAGAGGCATACAGGACTTTTTTAGGTGAGTGAAATGTTTGGCATCTTCACTGAGATGATGGTTTCACAGGTGGTTACATCATCCAACTACACATTCAAAGGGTGTGCATGTAAATTATACCTCAATAAAAATTTTCTAAGTGAGGTGGTATTTGCGTAGGATTTTCTTAATTTCCTCTCAAAATTCATAATGCATATATTTAAATATATACCCAAGCCATGATATTTTTGAAAGCCTCATATGCATGTGAAAGCTGGACAATGAATAAGGAAGATCAAAGAAGGACTGATGCCTTTGAATTGCGGTATTGGCAAACAACATTGAATGGACTGCCAGAAGAACGAACAAATCTGTCCTGGAAGAAGTGCAGCTAGAATGCTCCTTAGAAGTGAGAATGGCTAGACTTCATCTCTCATATTGGTCATGTTATATCAGTAGGGATCAGTCCCTGGAGAAAGATACCATGCTTGTGGTTAATATTTTGGTAAAGTAGACTCATAGTGACCCCATGTGACAGAATAGAATCATAGTGACCCCATGTGACAGAACAGAATCAGCGAAAAGGGGGAAGACCACCCACAAGGTGGATTGACACAGTGGCTGCAACAATGGGCTCAAGCATGGCAATGATTGTGAGGATGGCTCAGGATTGGGCAATGTTTCATTCTGTTGTACGTGGGGATGCCATGAGTTGGAACTGACTCAATGGCACCTAACCACAACAATGACAACATATATTTAAAATTTGTTGTGAGTGGTCACTGTCATTCTCAGTCATGGAGATCCCTGGTGTTACAGAGTAGAACTGCTCCATAGGATTTTCTAGCCTGTAATCTTAAGGGGTCGCTATGAGTCAGGGCTGACTCGACGGCACATAACAACAACAACAACAATCTTAATGGAAACAGATCATCAGGCCTTTTTTCTGTGGTGCTATTGGACTGGTTTGAACTGCTAGCCTTCAGGTTCACAGTTGAGCACACACCATTTCTGCAACCCCACAAAATTATCTTCTATAAATATGATACTTAAATCATGTTATAGAAATAAAATGCAACATCTAGCCCAACTGATCAGTATACCTCCCCCAAACACGCAATTCTGATTAATATTTTTGTGTTCACATTCTGGCTGTTCCTTGGACTTGGAATACACTGTTCCCTCTTCTCCCCCTGGCAAAATCCCATATATCTTCCTATTCATTCTTCATTCATTCAGCAAATACTTATTGAGTACCAGGCCATGTGATAGGCAGTAGGGCTAATGTGACATATAAATCAGAAGCCTTATCCTTTGGGGACAAACACAAGGAAATGGAGTTTTACTTGAATACATTTAGATTTATATTTCCAGCATTTTGTGGTTAATAAAAAGACTGTCAGAGGCTGCTAACCTGGAGGCTACAGCCAGCTCTATTACATTACCTAAAACTGCGCTGGTTATTCCATACACATGTATTTATCAACTTCCCTGAAGGTTCTATGTTAACTTTGAAAAAATGGAATCGTTGGGGAGAATTAACAAGGTATAAGAAATAGCTCTAAGAAACTAAGGGAAAAGTTGGTCTAAATGTATTTCTGGGTCAATGATGAAAATATGATAAAATATGGAAATTTAAGCTCAAATGACACAGGAGAATTTAAACAAAGTTACAGTTGCCATGTTTCTCAGACACAGCTCGAGGCCTGTTCCTCCTTGCTAGCCTTTTAGACTCAGGCGAGCCTGGGCCACGGCTGACAATTTTACTTATACTTCTATCTTTTGACCTTTAGAATATTTTTTAAAAATCTGTTACTGTAACAAACTTTTATTATTTTTTCTATTATTTATGCCCTTTTCTGCTCTACCATCCATTTTGGGTTCTGAACCATTAAATCTTTGTCAAAAATGTAATCACAGAGATAAAATCTGTATTTTTCACCAGTTGCCGCTGACTGAGTCCATGTGTGTCAGAGTGGGACTGTGCTTCATACAGTTTTCAAAGGCTGATTTTTCAGAAGTAGACTGCTAGGCCTTTGGAACTGACTCAACAACAACTAATAAAAACAACAACTACTACCACTGATTTAGAGCTTCAAATAAAATACAGGTATTGAGATATTGGAAAGGGTATTAAATCACCTTTTTAAAAATAAATAACTTTTAACTTGAGAATGGCTTATGAGCTTACAGAAAAATTGAAAAGATAGAACAGAGAGTTCCCAAACACCTCATATGAAGTTTCCTCTATTGTTAACATCTTACATTAGTCTGGGACATTTGCTATAATTAATAAAACAATATGGATAAATTATTATTTGTTGAATCCTGTAGTTTATTCAGGTGGTTTTAGTTTTTACCCAATGTTCTTTTCTGTTCCAGGATTCCAGCCAGGACACCACAAGGTACTCAGTTGTCATGTCTCCTTAGGCTCCTCTTGGCTGTGACAATTTCTGAAACTTTCTTTGCTTTTGATGACCTTGAGAGTTTTGAGGAATACTGGTCAGGTATTTTGTAGAAGGTCCTTCATTTGGGATTTATCTGTTGTTTTTCTCGTGATCAGACTGGGGTTATTGAGGAGAATACCAGTCTCATCACATCATACAAAATGTATACACTACCTACTTGACATTGATGTTGACCTTGATGACTCAACTGAGATGGTGTATGTCAACTTTTTCCACACAAAAGTTAGTCGTTTTTTTTTTCCTCTCCCTTTCCATACCATGCTTTTTGGAAGGAAGTCACTATGCACAGCCAACACTTAAGGAGCAGGGAGTTATAGTCTACCTTATTGAGGTGGAGTATCCACATAAATTATTTGGAATTCTGCATGGAATATTCAGCATGAGAAATTTGTCTCTCCTTCTCCATTTATTTATTTATTCAATCAATCATTTATTTATATTAGTCTGAAATCACAAATATTTATAAATATTTAATAATTTGCATTGTTATCTGATACTTCTTTGTTTTGTTGTTCAAACTGTTTCAACATTAGCTGTGAGAGTTCTTTCAATTGGCTCCTGTGTCCCTTTGACATGCCCTCATCTTTGTGGGTTTTTTGGTTTGCTTATTTTGAGCACTTCCTTGCTCTCTGGCACTACAAGACTCAGCTTGTGTATTTCCTGCCCCCATTTCTCCAAGAAGCCCTGGTTCCTTTTCTTGGATAATGTATTAGAAACCAAGATGTGAATACTAGGTACTCAGCGTTAATTGCTACTGACGTGTTAAATTAGCTTTTAAAATAGTACAAATGTTTTACTCAAAGTTCAAAATCTCAGTTCATTTTCTAAAATGCTATTTACTTTAAAAAAATTTAATGACTTTATGTTGTTGTTGTTGTCATGTGCTGTTGAGTCGGACCCGACTCATAGCGACCCCTCCTTGGGTTTCTGAGGCAGTATCACTACGGAAGTAGATTGCCCCATCTTCCTTCCAAGGAGTGGCTGGTGGGTTTGAACCGCCAGTCTTCTGGTTAGCAGTCAAGTGTCTTAGGCACTACGCTACCAGAGCTCCCAATGACTTTATATATGTATACATTTTTGCTGAAGGAATGCTAAATTTTTATTTGAAACTCTATGAAGTAGCTCACAATTTAGACTAAAGGTAACATGCACACACAGCCATTTTTAAAAAATATTTATATAAAAAATTCTTAGGAGTTCTGGTGGCACAGTATATAAGGCATTTGGCTGCTAACCAGAAGGTGGAAGTTCAAACCTACCAGCTGGTCTGCAGGAGAAAGATGAAGCAATCTACTTCTGTAAAGATTTACAGCCCTGGAAGCCCTTGGAGGGTCACTATGAGTCAGAATTGACTCAATGGCAGTAGGTTTAATTTTGATGATTTAATAATCAAAAATTCAAATCAGCCTCATTAGAGACAAACCAAAACCAAACCCACTGCCATTGAGTTGATTCCCATTCATATCAACCCCCATTGGGTTTCCAAGGCTGTAAATCTTGGCGGAAGTAGATTGCTTCGCCTTCCTCCTGTGGAGTGGCTGGTGGATTCCAACTCTCTTACCTTTTGGTTAGCAACGATCCTATAGGACAGAGTAAAACTGCCCCATAAGGTTTCCAAGGCTGTAAATCTATAGGGAAGCAGACTGCCACACTTTCTCCCACAGAGCAGCTGGTGGATTTCAACTGCTGATGTCTTGGTTCACAGAGAATGCCTTAGCCACTGCACCACCAGAGCTCCTTATTAGAGACGAAAAACCAAACTCACTGCCATCGAGTCAATTGGACTCATAGTGACCCCTCCTTGGGTTTCTGAGGCAGTATCTCTATGGAAGTAGATTGCCGAATCTTCCTTCCAAGGAGTGGCTGGTGGGTTTGAACCATCAGCTGTCTCGTTAGCAGTCAAATGCCTTAGGCACCATGCCAATCAGATCTCCCTATCAGAGATTAAAAGGTCATCTAAAAACAATCTTTCTCAAAACATCTTTCCTCGGAAAGTATTTTCTAAATCAATGACACACTGTATTTAGGAGTACATTTTATTTCTGTCCTCCTCTCAGGAGCTCTGGTGGTGTAGTGCCTAAGGCATTTGACTGCTAACCAGAAGGCTGGAGGCTCAAACCCACTAGCTACTCCTTGGAAAGAAGGTTGGGCAATCTATTTATGTAGTGATACCGCCTTGGAAACCCAAGGAGGGGTCGCTATGAGTCAGGATCAACTGACTGGAGTTTGTTTTCTGGTTTGGATCCTCCTCTCAAGAGCTCTGGTGGCACAGTACAGAAGGCTTTTGACTTTTAACCAGAAAGTTGGTAGTTCAAATCTATGCACTGTTGGAAGAAGATAAAGCAATCCACTTCTGCAAAGATTTACATCCTTGGAAACCCAATGGGGGTCACTATGGGTTGGAATCCACTCCATGGCAGGAGGTTTATCCTCCTCTAGTTTTTGTCATTGAAGGAAATCAATGTAATAACCTTAGAGTTGGTTAAGAGAAGACACAGACCACCCAGTTGTGGTTTTTCCTTCATCTGGATTTAGAATTAGTAGGAAAATAGGAGAGAGGGAATGTTTACACAGCAGTATTTTCTCTCTCTTGGGAAGTAAAAGTTCCTCCCTCTAAACCTTTGTGACTTCTTGTCCATCCAACAGACTCTCCTAACAATGATTATCTTCAGATTGCTCAACCATCGTCCAGTGTCCACATTTTTGTTTATTTACAAATTTGGAGATAAGTCTCATCAAACAAAAAAAAATGCTGTTTCCCTGCTGAAATAAAACATGTAATGCTCACTTGGGAGTCCTGGCATTCTATCCTTTATCCTTGTGTGTATGCGTATGTGTGTGTGTGTGTGTGTGTGTGAGAGAGACAGAGAGAGAGAGGGAGGGAGGGAGGGAGGGGAAGAGACAGAGGGGAGGGGGGAAGAGAGAGAGAGACAGCATTCTTAGGCACAACAAGGCAAGCATCACATCTATGATATTTAGTAAACAAGAGCCAACATCAAGTTCTCTAAATCAATGTGTTATACTAATTGTTTTTTTAACTCAATAAAAGAGTTCAAAATTAGATTTTGACCAAGCTTTTAAAAGTAACTGGGCTTTAACAACCACATTTATACTCAAGTAGCTTTTTACACAGAAGCCTTATCTTCACTTTGTAATTTATTTTCACTAGGAAGATAGGGATGGATGATTTGGGATTGTACTTGATGAGAAGTAGTTTTTCTCAAGATACTACCTTTCGCCTTCCTTAGGATGTATTATGTGACATTTTTATTACTTCTGTCACCAAGCATAAGTAGCTTTTTCATTTTCATTTATAGGTTTTGTAAATGTCAAATCCCCTGTTAAAGAGTCAGAGTTTATATTTCAAAAGCCTAAGAATGATATTAATAATGTTCAAGTAAACACATATTAGAAGTTGAAGTAATATCATATTACCTTTTCCCATCCTCCAAAAAACAAGGTAACCTACTTTACACATAAGTATTTGAAAGAGAAAAATTTTAAGAAAAAGACATATGATATTTTAAAAGATGATATCTATCTATAATTCAAAAATAAAGAACATTATAAACAAGTAAAACCAATGTGAAATCCATTTGGCATGACAGATATCGAACATTTTACATTAATTAACCCTGATAGCAATTTCAGGCTACAAGCTTTTACAGTATCATGGAGGTTTTAAAATCAAATGTCTGTGAACTTTAGCAGAAAGCTAAAAATATTTATTTTATTATTTCCAAAGAAATAATAAAATTCTTTATTATTCATATGTTCAAATGTATTGGCTATTAAGTTGCATCTTTCATTTCTTTTTTTTCAATTTTTAGGAAACAACTGGTCAGTTATTTAGCATGTTTTCAAAGGAAGAGAGAATGGTCAGTTTCCTCCTGGAGGTTCAGTGTGTTCAGGATCCTAGCATAAACACAGATGCTTTTGGGACCAGGCAAAGCATGTGCAGGAAGGATGTGTGCCAGACAGGGATGAGAGGTAACTGGGTAGCACCTGACTGACTGTCTTTGAGTTCCAAGGAAGCATGTCCTGCAAAAAATGAGACCAAAGGGTTTTACTTTCAGATTTTTGAAAAAGATAAAAAACTGTGGGTTTTTTTTTTTAAGTTAAATCTCTTGATTTTGAAATGTTGCCAATTATTTTTCTGGAAACATTGCAAGTGTTCTGTGAGCTTCTTTTGGTCTACAAGCCACCAGCATGTGAGCCAATAACTGCCCACAAACACTTCATATTGGGAACTAATCCATTAGCCACAATAACTTATAATAAGAAATATAATCATCAAGTTCAGTATTTGAGGGGCTGAACAAACATGAAAAGGTTGTTTGGTGGTTTAAGAGTAAAAATAAACAGAGCTGTAGGTCTCAGTAGATACCATCACCAAGTGATAATAATTTGATACAGTCATTTATTCAATAAATATTTATCAAGTGTCTTGAATGTACCAGGCACTGTATTAGGCACCAGAGAGATAGCCAAGTACAAGGTACTTGTTCCTCAAGGTGCTTATATTCCAGAGGTGGGTGATAATAAAAAAAAATAAGTAATAATTAAACAAATAGTGGCAAGTACTATACAGATAATTAATGTGCTAACAAAGGCACTCTAGTGGTGCAGTGGTTGAAGCACTAACTAAAAGGTTGAGGATTTGAACTCACTAGCAACTCTGTGGAAGAAAGATGTGGCAGTCTGCTTCCATAAAAAGTATAGCCTTGGAAACCCTATGGGGCAGTTCTACTCTGTCCTATAGTATCGCTATGAGTTGGAACCGACTGAGGGGCAGTGGGTTTGGTTTTTGTTTGTTTGTTTGTTTTTAGTGCTAGCAGGAGTCCCTGGGGGCTACAAACAGTTGCTAATCTACTTTGGTTTGAAGGTTCCAGTCCACCCAGAGGTGCCTTGGGAAAAAGGCCTGGTGAACTACTTCCAAAAAAGTCAGCCATTGGAAATCCCAGTGTACAGTTCTACTCTGACACAGGCAGGGTTCATGAGTTGGAGTCAACTCAATGGCAATTGGTTTTTGATTTGATGTACTAGTAGGTGCCTGGCTGAATGCCCTATACTAGTCACTGGACCTCAATACCCACCCTCAGGCTATCAGAATGTCAAATCTTCCTTTTTTTTTTTTTTTCCCTCCGTCCTGTTGTAATGTCACTTCTGGTATGTTTTAATGAATTGAAGGCTAGTTTATTTTACTTACATTTTAATCTTCTTGACTAGATTTGGGAGAAATGTTGATCCAAGAGGGATTTAGAGAAACCTCTAAGCTCATTAGCAATTTAATTACAATGCCTGGGTCAGGGCTGCAGATGGTTAATTTCAAACATTTCATGTTGATTCATTTAGCTTCAGTTTTATAGGGTACCATTTTCTAGTACCTCATTCATTTTCTTTGTGTTCTAATTCTGAAATGTACCATTTGAGGATTTTTTTTTTTTTTTTTGGATAAGGACTAACAATAGTTTGGCAATAGAACACCTCCCCACTCCCCCACCTAAAAACTCACATTCACAAGTATCTTTTTTAAACTTTTCTCCTGTGATTTTGTAATCTGTTCCTGCATTTGAAATGGAGAAACCAGTCACTGTTTCCGAAAAGTTCCAGTTAGGAGATTTGTGTTTAAAACCATCTATCTTGACTGTAGTATTAGCCAACTCTTTGATCTTTGGCACTCACCTCCCCCTCAAGACCCGCCTTTTAGATGCCCTGTGAGGAGTGAATGAGAGTTTGTATTGGGAAGCCAACCATGCAAAGTTCACCATTATTGCTGTTATTATTACTATTGGAACAGCCATTAAAGGTCTCTGGCAATATCAGTTTTGTGATGAGTTATAAAAAAAAAAAAAAAATGGGTCTTTTTAGGTTGGGGGAAAGAGGCAAAGGCAAATACACAGTATATCTCTTCTGGAAAAGTCAGTCATTGAAGAGGAAATACAATCTGTACAGTTATATTTGAATTAAAAAAGAGAAATACAGACTGTATATAATAGTAATAGCAGTAGTTTCCAAAACCAAACCAGTTACCACAGAGTGCATTCTGACTCTTGGAGACTCCATGGGTGTCTGAGCAGAACTGTGTTCCATGGGATTTTCAGTGGCTGATTTTTTCCCTCAGATCACCAGGCCTTTCTTTCAAGATGCTTCTAAGTGTGTTTGAACCTCCAGCGTTTCAGTTAGAAGCCAAGCACTGTTTGTACCACCCAGGGATTAACAGTAGTAGTAGTAGTAGTAAATGGCTAACATTTACGTAACACTTGCTCTGTTCAAGAAGCTCTATTAGCAGTTACAGTGGTTAAAAGCATCAGCTGCTGACCAAAAGGTTGGTGGTACAAACCCACCTGCTGCTTGCAGAGAAAGATGAGGCAGTCTGCTTCCATAAAGATTTACAGCCTTGGAAACCCTATGGGGCAGTTCTAATGTGTTCACCGTGAGACAGAATTAACTCCATGGCAGTGGGTTTTGGTTTATTCTGTTCCAGGCATGAAGCTAAGCACTTTGCATTATTATGTATTTTAAAGGGGGGGGGGCAGAGAGGAGGAAAAGAGTCAAAACTAATCTGAAGTTAGGGGAAAAAAAAATCCTTACCACATTCCCAATGGGTTCTATACCCTCCAGAACACTCTTTAACCATGTTTTGTTTTAGACACTCGTTTCTCCCGAAGTTTGGTGTCTTCTGGCAGCCAGCCTTTTTTGGCCCCTTTCACTCAGTGGTTATCTAATCTCTTCTCAGCCACTCAGGAAGGCCCATGCCCTTCCCAACCCCCGACTGGTCGCCTGCAGAAACAGCCTTCGGTTAAAACAAGAATGTTCTGTGCCGGTGTTTGACAGAGTAAGCACAGTTGCCCATAACAAAATTAAGTTGCAGGTTAAAAACGTATTCCACCAAATTATACGATGTTTAGCTGAACAAATAACGGGAATACAAAAGGACACATACAAGTATACGTCGTTTAAGAGTGTACAGGCACAAGCATTTCTTTCACTTTTTTTTTTTTTTTTTACCCCAAATTAGACGAGATGGGTGGCTCCATCTAAGAATCGCATTAATAAACTTCTCAGAATATGAATTTTCGCCAACGTGTGGGGACGCTAAGGTGAAAGGTGCCACGCAATTATCACGGGTGCAGGCTCTGGGTGCAGTGAGGAGATATGCTAATGCGGCCCTTTGCTGCAGGCTCAGTGTTATTTATATAGCTGGCTGTGCAGGGCTGGGGCCAGAGCCGGGGAAGGAAAGGAGGTTTGTCTAGAACTAGGCGTGTGCAGATATGTGAGCCTGTGCATTCGGCGTTTGAAACATGAATACAAGATCGGAGGGAGGGTGGGGAGTGTCATAACCACTCACGTTTATGAGGTATATGTCACCTATGCCTCAGAAATGTCCTCACGTCGCTCTTAGGAAGTATATATTTTGGAGTACGGGAAGAAACGGCGATTTGGAAGTGGATGCTGCGGACGGTGACGGGTGACCGGACGTTGCGGCTGCCCAATGACCTGAAATTGGAAGATCCCTTTCCTTGAACTGCTTAGCTGAATCCAGCCAGTCCTCGGTGGATGCAAAATAAACTGTGTCTGCGCTTGGAAGAAGGGCAAGCGGGTGGCCCCTGAAAGCCAGCGACCCTTGGGCTCCAGCCCGGGCGAAAGTGGCGGAGGGGGGGTGTTGCAGCAGCTGGGGCAGCTGGCCTCTCTGAAGCTAGCAGAGGTCACAGAGATGAGGCACACACGGGGGAGGGGAGGGGAGTTGGGGGCGTTGCTGCAGGAGCAGAGACCAAGAGGAAAACCTACCCGCTAGCTCCCGAGCCCCTGGACTCCGCCAGAACCCCCAGCCCGCCTCGCCCGCACTCTGCGTCCCGGCCTCTGCACTCCTCTTGTCCTTGCCCCGCCCGGCGCCAGGTGACTGGGAGGGGATCTTCGGGTCAGGCGGCCCAAGTGTCCCGTTCCATACGCATGCACACTTTCACACGCACACATACACACACACCCTGTGCGGCTGCTGCACGTCCGGCCGGAGGGGGCGCTGGCGCGCAAGACCCG
>NW_006921614.1:12169558-12216658 GCF_000298275.1 Orycteropus afer afer
GGTTGCAGGCGCACCCGGCGCGCCGCGCTCTGCCCTGGGCTCCGCCGCCCTCTATGCGCCCCTCTCGGCGCCGCGGGCCCGGGCCATGGCGATAGACAGGCGACGCGAGGCGGCGAGCGGCGGGCCCGGGAGGCACCAACCTCCGGCCGAGGAGAACGGCTCCCTTCCGCCCGGGGACGCAGCGGCCTCCTCGCCTCTCGGTGGGCGCTCTGGTCCCAGCGACGGGGAGATCCAGTCGCTGCCTCCGCTACCTGCGGCCTTGGCCGCGGGCGGCCCGCACTCGGGCTGCTGCGGGTCCGCGTCGGCGCCGAGCACCCTGTTGCTGGACTATGACGGGTCGGTGCTGCCTTTCCTCGGGGGACTGGGCGGGGGCTACCAGAGGACCCTCGTACTGCTCACCTGGATCCCGGCGCTTTTCATTGGCTTCAGCCAGTTCTCGGACTCTTTCCTCCTGGACCAGCCGAACTTCTGGTGTCGCGGGGCGGGCAAAGGGGTCGCTGTCACGGACCGCTGGGGCGCCGGCGACATGGGAAACTGGAGCGGCCCTCCGGCCACCACCACCTCCACTGCCGCCTGGGGGGCTGCAAGCAACCGAAGCAACAGCAGCGATGCAGAGGGGGGCGACATGCCACCCTTGCCGTCCCCTCCGGACAAGGGGGACAATGCCTCAAATTGCGACTGCCACGCGTGGGATTACGGCATCCGCACCGGGCTTGTTCAGAACGTGGTAAGCAAGGTAAGGATCGCGATCGTCCTGTCCCGCAGCCTCCGCGTGAGCTCTTGCTCTCATCAAGAACCCACCACGCGTGGGGGCCAGACACTTCTTCCCTTCTCTTCGTCCCTACATGCAGACCGAGGGCGAAACCAAAGCCAATGGGGACAAGAGGAAGCATCCAAGTCCCCCAAGTGATACTAGTTTGTGAGTCCATACATTCCACACTTACTTAATTCCCTTCTCATCCTCCAAATCAAGGTGCATTTATTTGAATGTGAAGCGAGGGCTTCTGCGGTGACATTGCACCTGGACTCTAAAGGGCACCATAGCTTTCCTTAGTGTGCATCAAAATTCCTGTCCCAGTGCACTTATGAAAAAAATACAACGCCCCAATAAAAACTGGGCACACTTCCTCCACCCTGGGGGCTGTCACCCTCATTCAGGCAGAGGGAGAGGTTGCCGGCCTTGCTGTCACCAACAGCTTTGGATGGCTCCGTTTTTCAAAGTCTGCCCTAGTTGCTGGAGCTAGAACCAGCATTCTGTCCCGCCTGGCTGAGCTCCCCTATGTCTCCCACAAGGAAGTACCCATTCACTAGAAGAATGTCCTATCCCCAGATGTCTTTTTATTTGGTAAACCTCACCGTCACCTTCTACTTTGGAAGGGGACTAAAACACCTGGTTATAGCCAGAGAAGCTAAGAGTCTTTGAAACTCTCTTCCCCCTGCCAAACTCGCTTCTCTCCAAAGACTGGCCTATTTGGCTCTAGACTTTGCCCCCTTAGTGTTCTCATAAATGCTTTCTTTAGCAAGCATCCCTAGAATGTTGGAAGGCCTTAAAGATATGTCAGTTTGGTGTTCTGGGGCCCCTGCTGCTTTTACAGAGCAGCCACTTTTGTCTGGGGCAGAGAACCTGGTGAGCTTCAGCTGGGCATCCAGTTTGCTAAGTCCCATGTGACCCTTTGGCGGAGGTACTACAATTGTCTGTGCCATGTAGCATAGTGCTGTATGAGAGCAGGGATATGTGGGCAGAAAAGTGGGGAGAGGGCAGTTAAAAAACAAATACCAACACATCAATAGCTTCCCCAAAACCAAACCAAATCCACTGCCATGGAGTTGATTCTGCCTGGTGTCCACAAAATATGAAATAATTCACACTAGCTGAGCAATTTGTGATTTTTCCGTCTTTTGTTTTTAAAATGGTTAGCAAACATTTCAAAGTCAATGTACGCCCCACCCCCCGGTCCCCATTCTGGGCAGACTTTTAACCCCTATGTCTAAACGTGAGAAAGAAATTTGACTGTTTATGATGGCCAGTGTGTATGTATTATCTCCCCAAAATATGTTAGTAAATAGGTGTAGCTCGTGGACGTGTAAGATGAAACACTTACATCATCATTGCCATTGTTTTAATCTTGTACCAACCTGGCAAGAAATGATCTCTCCTGTGGGAACTGTCTACATTTACTTTCCCTGCTGCCTTCAAGTTAATGGGCAAGATTGTTCCAGCTTGGTTCACCTTTATCTCTCACCCTGCCCCCTAGCCTCTCCTTTCCAAAGGTTTCTTTGACTGTATTTCCCATCAGTGGAGAGGAATACTCTTTTTTTTTTTTTTTGTTTACTATCAGCATAGAAAAATTAAGAACAGTGACCACAGGGATTTATTTCTATACATCTATTTCTATATATCTCTGTCAAACTAGGGATTCAGCAACATTTTCCAGTTCTTTAAGTTCTTTTTTAGAGTAAAGGAAGGTATTAGGTAACAGAGTGTATGGAGAGGGTACTCTGTCTTGAAATCAAAGGAGAGGTGAATTTGGAAGGTAGGTACGCAGGAAATAGCTGTTTACTCTACCATGGATGGTATGAGGAGAGAACTAAATAGTTCTTGAAAACAGAAGTTTTATTGGAAAACAGGAGTTTTATTGGAGAGCTGAACAGTTTTTCTAAATTAACAGCTGAGAGGTCAAAGACAGCACTTATGCATGTAGCATGTTTTTCAAGGTGTTTTGATAGACACGTTACAATTAAGTATAGCTGACAAGGCAAGACTGGGAGGTGAAGACCTTGGAACAACAATAAGAGACCCATTTTCTTCTTAGATAGACTAGAAAGAATATATTGATTTTCATGGATAAATAAGATCTAAATAAAGACTGTCCTTCCACAATGTTTTCTTTCATAACAAATGTCCTAAGGCAGACTAGGTGTGCATACTCAAATACTCTATCAGATGGATAAATGTGGAATGTATAATGTGGTCTAAGTGGGAATTCGAAGAGTCAGAGGCCTGTCAGCTTTATTTGTAAAGTAGAAGCAGATGTGGAAGGTTTTTCCCCTTTGGCAATGTATGGAAGTTCAGAGTTTGAGAAATTGCCTTTTGTATTCTCTTAGCTTGCTCCTACCACAATCATCCCTACTTGCAAATCATCCTAATGTATTGTCTAAATCCTTAGAACTCCTTCAGGATATACTTGTACACTGCTCCATGGAGAAGGGGGACAGAAGAACTGACAGGCACAAATCTTGTGCTCTTCCTCATTACAATAGCACCTACAAATGTGAAACCTCCAAGCCAGTTGGAACCACAGGTTTTTATAGTTCAAGGCATCTTAGGGCTTACAGGCCTCCATCTCCTCCTGAGTGATGTCCCTGGACTGTGTTTATCTGTCCCTGGTAGGAAGACTTCCACTCACTTTGCTAGGCAGCCCATTCCATTCTGGTTCTTCCTTGCGAAGAGGCATATTTTTTCATGACTATACCTCAGGCTATCTCATGCCTATTTGTGTAGCTCACTTCTCAGAATGATTCTTTTCCCTCCATTTGATAACATTTTTTAAATATTTGAGGATAACAAAGTAGTTTCTTTCCTTCCTAGCTGAAAAGTTTCTAGCCACTCCATCCATTCCGTACTTGACAAAATTTGCCATATTGATTGCTCTGTTTGGCATGTATTTTACTTAAACATGGCACCCAGAAAGTAGGCATGCCCTCTGTGGTCCAGCCAAAGGAGAGGATAAATGGACACTATGTTTCCATTAATGAAGCCTACAGTTAACTACATTAAGGTTTTTAGAAGTCAAGACATGATGATTCATCTTGAGACCAGGGTCACCAAAAACTACCATGTCCTTTTCTTGTGATTTCTGTCAAGTCATGGCTCTCTCAGTCTCTGCTTATGTAGTGTATCACACAATTTAGGTTTCATCTTAATACTTTTGGGTTATTAGATCTCTCCTATTAGGCTCGTTATTTTTGCTTTGGTCATTGGTATTTGTTACCTCTTATAGAATTTGCATGACTGTCTAATGCAATGCCTTCAAAAATTGTAAACATACAGCCCTTTATAGTTTTCAGAAAATTTCACATACATTATTTCCTTTGATTAAGGATGTTGAATAATGCAAGATCATCTTACCCCTGAGCGATATGTTGATGGTTGAGTCAGTTCACAGGCATTTTTGTGTGCAGGTGTTCTACACAGGAACATGGTGTTCAGTGTCCTAATGATTTTTATAGGTCCACATTTTACATTTTGTCAAGCTATGTTGACAGATATTGTTAGTGCCTTCCTAAAAAGAACAAATTCCTACAGAGAGTCACACACAGAACAGCTCTGGGGGAGCTAAGGACACCAGGCAGGAGCCCTGCTTACTTGATTCCCACCACATACCAGGATTTCTTACACAGCCCAGATTCTCAGACACTCTTGAGATTTTACCCAACATAATCCAAAAAATAATTCCACTGATCTGCAATCATTTCTCAAAAAAAATTGTACAATTATTCATTGCCATCAATTCGATTCCAATTCTTAGCAACACTATTGAACAGAATAGAACTGCCCAAGAAGGTTTCCAAGGTTGTAAATCTTTACAGAAGCAGACTGCCTCATCTTTCTCCAGAAGTGTAGCTGGTACGTTGAAACCATTGACTTTTAGTTAGCAGCCAAATGCTTTAACCACTGTGCCACAAGAACTCCTGTTTGCATAATTAATCCTGCATTATTCTGAATGAATCCTTATTAGTTTCTAATGCTCATCACATCTTTGAATCATCCCCAGAACATGGCCAATAATTGATGTCAGCTAAAATTTCCAATGCCATCTCTTTCCCATATTTAAAGTTTGAGATGTTTATCTGTTTCCATCAGTCTTCTGATATTTCTTTTACTCTCCATAAATTTTCAAAGATCACTGACTTTTATCATGTAAGTACACCAGAAAATTGTTTAAATATCCTGGGAAAGTAATTTGTATCATTTTTCTGAAACTCAAGACTAAATGTTATTTAAAAGTGACTCAGTACAATTTGATTAGGATTAAAAATAATTGCAGTATCATTGTAGTAGCACCATTTAGGGGAAAAAAAAAAATCACCCATAATTCTACTATCCTAACCTAACCTAATGATTAAGGAGCTTTGGTGGTATAGTGCCTAAGGCATTTGACTACTAACCAGAATGTTGGTGGTTCAAACCCACCAACCACTCTGCAGAAGGAAGACTGGGCAATCTACTTCTATAAAGATTTACTGCCTTCAAAACACAATGGGTGTCACTATGAGTAGGAATACACACATTGATAGTGGGTTTTTTAACCTAATGATTATTTTTCACCTTTAAGGTGCTTTGCAAGTATACATGTTTTATACTTCCAGAATGCACATTTTAATTTGTCTTGACACCATATCAAAAACATTTGTACAAGTCTTCAGAAAATTTTTTGATACTTGTGTGGTATTCTGACTTGCTGATTTATCAAAGTTTCTTAAATTCTTTTCCTAATACTGAACTAAATACCCTTACGCTATCCCAGTGTCTAGTATATATAAAGAAGCTCTGGTAGCATAGTGGCTAAAGCACTTGACTGCTAACCAGAAAGCTGGCGGTTCAAACCCACCAGCCACTCCTCGGAAGGAAGGTTGGGCAATCCTACTTCCGTAGTGATACTGCCTCAGAAACCCAAGGAGGAGTCACTATGAGTCGGGGCTGACTCGATGGCACATAACAACAACAGCAACACACATAACAATGGCACATAACAACTGCTAATCAGAAGGCTGGCAGTTCAAACCCACCAGGCGCTCCTCAGAAGGAAGACTGGGCTATCTACTTCCATAGAGATAACACCTTGAAAGTCCAAGGAGGGGTCACTATGAGTTGGAATTGACTCAATGGCAGTGAGTATTTTTTTTTTTTAAGTATGTGTAACATAAAAGTGAACATCTTTATGCATATCTATATTTAAAAATTGATGTAATGGACAGTGCATTCACATGGTACAGGAAGCATGCAGTGAAAGGAAGATTTCTTCCTGTTTCTCCCCTTAGTTTCCCTCTTTATAAGCAACCTTGGCTACCAGTTTCTATATATCTTTCCAGAAATATTCTAAGTACATTTTCATTTGTGTATTTTCTGCCACAAACAATAGCATACATACTATATATACTGCTTTATGACCTTTTTTTCACTCTTGTACTGGAGATTAAGACATATCAGTACATAGAGAGACTGTCGTTCTTTTTATGTCTGCCTAGTATTCCATTGTACTGCTGGGCCATAGTTTATTTAACTATTCACCTATTGATGGAGAATTTAGATTGTTTCCAGTCTTTCCTACTACAGTATTGCAATGAGATCCTGGCTGTCATGAATGTATGCACATGTACAAGAAATTTTTAGAAATGGAAGGGTCAAGCTAGGCAGAATTTTTATTTTTAAATAGATTTTTTTCTTTAGAACTGTTTCAGGCTTACAGAAGAATATTTCAGAAAGTGCAGAGAGTTCTCATATGCTCAGGCTCCCTTTGTATATAGTTTCTTCTTTTATTAGCTTCTTGTATTACTGTGGTGCATTTGTTATAACTGATTAACCAATTTAATAAAGTCATAGTCTATATTACTCTTTGTGTTGTACCATCCTGTGGGTTTTGACAAATACATAATGTCATGTATCCACCATTACAGTGTCATGCAGAATAGTTTCAGTGCCCTAAAGATGGAGTAGTCTGCATTTTTAGTTTTATAGATGTGCCCAAAATGCTCTCCATGCTCTCCATAGAGATCTTACCAATTTACACATCTACCAATAATGTGAGTTTCTGTTCCCCATACCCTCCCTAACTTGGGAGTTGACAAACTTTTAAGTGTTTGCTAGTGTGATAGGTGAGAAACTATGATTGGTAATTGCTATAATTTGCATTGCTCTTATTATGTGGGAAATTGAAGCCATTTTTTAAAACTATTTCTTCATGTTCTTTGCTTTTACATGCAGGGAGGGGACATTATTTTCTTATTGATTTATGTTGTTGTTTGGTGCTGTTGAGTCAATTTTTGACTCAGTGATCCCATGTGACAGAGTAGAATTACCCCAGAGTTTTCAAGGGTATAATCTTTCCAGGAGCAAATCACCAAATCTTTCTCCTTGCAGAGTCATTGGGTGAGCTCAAACCAGCAACCTTTCAGTTAATAGCCATGCATGTAATTGTTGAGTAACCAGAGCACCTACTGATTTGTTGTTGTTGTTATGTGCCATTGAGTCAGAACCGACTCATAGTGACCCCTCCTTGGGTTTCTGAGGTGGTATCACTAAGGAAGTAGATTGCCCAACCTTCCTTCCAAGGAGTGGCTAGTGGGTTTGAACCGCCAGCCTTCTGATCAGTAGTCAAGTGCGTTAGGCATTACACTATCAGAGCTCCTTACTGATTTATAGGAACCTTTTATATAGAGAGTGTATTAATCATTCTGGATGTTTTGTAAGTGTTTATGGTGTTCTTGTTATGCAGGGATATTTTGTTTTTATATAGTCAAATAAATTAATCTTTTTTAAATAAAAAAAATGGATTCTGAGTTTTGTGTTAGATTGAAGGCTTCCATATCCCTAGAATATTAGACAAAATCTCATTCTTTCTTTTCTACTGTTTTTATAATTTCATTACTTCCATATAGTAATATTGCAGGAGTCTTTTTTGCTTTTATTGAACTATAAGAAGTTTCATGCAGGGTTGGATTTGCTCATAACAGTGTCTTAAACACTCCACTTGGCAGTGGCTCTGGCTGATAGAAAACAACTCATTCCATCTCCCTTTAGGATATAACACTCTCCCTCAGGCCATGGGTGTTTCTTCTTTTTTCTTCATTTCTTGTTTTGAACTAGCTTCAAAACGTCTTTTCATTGTCTTGAGCATTTTCTGAAAGTCTTAATTCATTTTGGCCTTTAGTCCAAGGTAGAATTGAGTCAGAAATCAGTTCTGTTTAAAGACATGTTATATGGATGTTTGTTAGTCCTAGCATCACCCCAAACCAGTGGTGTCCTAGGGTGAGCTTGGTGCTGCTGGTTCTAAGCCAATCAGCACATCTCTATCCAGCTTCACTTCAGTGATGTCACATTAACAGCTTGAAATCAGCCCTGGTGGGAGAATTTACGGCATGGAAATTGGCCAACATGACAAATCAGGTTTTTATTTTTTCTTCACGAACTGGTTGTTAAACAAATGTCAGCACGCCACTGAATGTGACTCTGGGCCACCTTCCATCTCCTTTCCTCCCTTCCCCCTCTAAAAATCTTCCTTTCTCTCTCTCCTTCCTTCTGAAATATGAGTATTTATTCCGGCTTGTCTAAGTGTTGGGGAGACAGTGATAGGGGAAAATAGTTCAGGTTCCATAGAGCTTATAGACTAATCAAGGAGGCACACTTCAATTAATCACAATAATAACCTTTTAATTACAGAGTTAACTGTGTGGAAAGAAAGGGAAGTGAAAGACTAGAACAAAGAACATGACCCAGACCAACTGGCCAGTGAGAGAAACTGCCATCTGAGATGAGATCTGAAGTTTGACTAGGGTAGAGAAAAAGGCAAAAGAGAGGTGTGTGTGCATGTGTGTTCCAGGGAGAGGGAACAGCATTTGCAAGCGCCTTGTGGTGTGCTGGAGTGGGAATTGTTGGAATTGACAAGAGGCAGTGTAGCTGGGGATGCAGAGGTGGGAAGGGTGACTAATAAGCCATGTTAAGTTTTCCTGCTTTTTCAGGACAAAGGAAAGCCACCATAGAGCATTAAGCAGGTGCGGGGTATGAACTAGTCAGAATTTACATTTTGAATGAACCGCTATAGCTGCAGTGTGGAGATCTGGTGGTGCTGGGATTGTGCCAAGTGGGCCAGGGAAGGCCAGCTAGGCCAAGCAGAAGGTGATGATGGTCAGCTAGATGCTGGTAGTAGAGGCAGACACCCTCAGGGATGCTAAGGAGATGAGTCAGCCTGCCATGGTGATGAACTGGATGGAGGGTGAGGCAGAGGCTTTGTCTCAGTGATTACCCTGCCTGAGATATTTTAGGGTTTAAGGCAACGATTCAGTGGAGGGGTATGTTCTGAGGCTGGTGTGTCCACCTGTGTGTCCATTGCCCATACCTGTGCCCTCAGGCTCCTCTAGCACTGCTCTGACCTCTCTCTGTGCTTCAGTTTCAGCTTTTGGACACTCTGTGGCATGTGCACACATATGTGCCTCTGTTTTCTTAAAAACCATAACAACTCACACCACAAACTATGGTCTTTATATCTCATGGCTGCTTCTTTCCCCTCCTGTGTGTCAGTGTTCCAACACCTGTATGCCTGCCCACCCCCATCAGGCCTCCTCCCAGCCCTCTTTCCCACACCCTCCTATTCCCCTCTGCATCTCCACTATCCCTCTTCTGTACCTGCACTAGAGGGAGACCATCAGGCCTCCTGGGTCGGGTCCAGCTGTGTGAGTTGATCTCAAGTTGCTTTGACACTGACCACCAGTCTTTCTTTCCTGATCTACTCTTTCTTGTGATGTGTATGGTGCTGTCTTCTTCTGACCTTTCCTTCTACCCCTACAGCTGTTCTTCTCCTAGTCCTCTTACTAGGGTTCCAGCTCACAGTAAGTAGGGCTACCTTCAGCTGCTACCTGAGCGTTGAAGACCCAGGTCTGTATCTTGCAACGTAGATGTCTCCTCCCAGCCCTAGATCTGTGTTCAGTCACTTGTTGGACAGACCTCAAGTTCCAGCCTCTGATCTCATTCAATCCCCTGCCCCAGTCCTGATAAGTCCCATATTGTGACCAGGCAACCCTGTGCAACTTCCCTACTTCAGAGCCACTGTGGCATTTAGGATGAAGTTGGACCTGGTTGGAAGCTGTTCAAGGTCTCTAAAGACCTAGATTCTGCCTGCATCTCTTGCTATAGCACCCCCCATAGCCCCTGGTTTCTTAAACAAGGCTCTGCCTTTGCACATGCTGTTCCCTCAGCCCAAAATCCATCTTGCTTCCACCTCTTCATCTTGCCAATTAGCTTCCTTAAATACTTTCTGTCTCCTGGTTCCTCTATCCCCTCCCTAACCCCATTTCCTGACTTTAAAATAAATCCACAGTACCTAGGACCTATAGATATGCCCTTTCTTGAATGATGAAGGGAAGTGTTTAAGATGCTGTGGGTCTCATCTGGGTGAGGTAGAATGATTCAGATGCTAGGATGGCAAGAATAGGATGAAGAGAACAGCATGCACAGGTCAACTCAGACCTCAGGTCAAATTTCAGTGAGGTACTGAAGACTAAGAAGGATGATGTGGTTTATCTAAAATAATAACTAATGAGACTTTGGTTATGAAATAGATTACATCTTTAAGACTACTATTTTTCAGAACTTTAAGTCATGGAGCCTTGTCTTAGAATGAAAGCTCCACATTGAACAGCATTGAACAGGTCTGTCTGAATGAGGGTTGGGGGTGAGGGCCTGGAGCACTCAGTCACTTGGGGAATTTTTGGAATACCTAGGCCTTGCTCTACTCAGACTAATTATATAAGATTTTTTTTTGGAACCAGGACCAGGCACCCATTGTTTAAAAAGTTTGCTGGATATTGCCACATGGTACATGTACTCCCCCACCCCAGGTTTAACGTCCTACTTGGCAATGTCTGGACACATTTTTGGTTGTCACATCTGGGGTAGGGGATGCTACTGGTATTTAATGAGTGGAGACCAGAGATGCTGCTGAACATCCTACAATGCACAGGATAGCCCCTACAACAAAGAACTATTCCAGCTAAAATGTCAATAATGCCTAGGTTGAGAAACCCTGGCTTGTTGTTGTTGTTATGTGCCGTCGAGTCAGACCCGACTCATAGCGACCCCTCCTTGGGTTTCCGAGGCAGTATCACTACGGAAGTAGGATTGCCCAACCTTCCTTCCGAGGAGTGGCTGGTGGGTTTGAACCGCCAGCCTTCTGGTTAGCAGCTAAGTGCCTTAGCCACTATGCTACCAGAGCTCCCTGCTTAGGTTAATATAAATGCTAGTTTTATTTCATGAACATGGCCAACAGGTGGCAAGACATTGTGGGGCAGGGAAAATCAGCCTGGGTTTGACACGTTTGCACCTCAGAGATCCACATGGTTTTTGGTGGTAAGGATCCACTGAACATTCTATCAAGTGGCCAGTTGCATTAGTTCAGCCAGGTTTCCTTCCCCTCTGTGAAGAAAGGACTTGCTAGCCTCACTAATAGTATAAACAATGTTTCAGCAAGGACGTTTAGCTATGCTACTTATGGAAGCACACTTTGAGAAAAGGTCTTAGCTACTTATATACTTATGTGTTTGTGTACATAATGCTGAATATTGCTAATGAATAAGTTGCTTCTTAAAGTTGTTGTTGTTATGTGCCATCAAGTTGGACCTGTCTCATAGCGACCCCTACTTGGGTTTCCAAGGTGGTATCACTACGGAAGTATCACCTAATCTTCCTTTTGAGGAGTGGTGGGTGGGTTTGAACTACCAGCCTTCTGGTTAGCAGTCAAATGCCTTAGGCACTATGCTATCAAAGCTCCCTAAAGTAGGATCTTTGAATCTCTTCTTACAATAATGGTTAATTACATGAAAGGCACCATTTATTTGAAAGCAAAAGGTATTTGTTTTCAAAATGTCTTCAATTCTGACTAGCCTTTTCTGTACTTAATTCCCACTAAGGTGGTTTTATAGAATCCCTGGGTGGTGCTTAATGGGCTTGGCCGCCAACGGAAAGGTTGGTCGTTCAAGTCCACCTGAGGTGCCTCAGAAGAAAGGCCTGCCAATCTATTTCTAAAAAATTGGCCCTTGAAAGCACTATGGAGCAATTCTACTCACAGAGGTTACCATGAGTCAGAACTGACTGGACAGCAAATGGGTTTATAGTATTTCCGGCAGTAGGAAATGAGAACTCCCCTGTGCAGAGATGCAGATGCCAAACCCTGTACCCCAGGACAAAATGTAAGCACAATTCATGTTCTCTGGGTAACAGATATGAGTTAACTTCCTACTTGGCACAGGCAGTGACCATAAAGGAGTCCAAGCGCAGCAGTTCCTGCATGTTCTTTGGCCAGGCACCTCACAGTAATGTCATCTCCAAAAGTTAAATGTGCTGGTGTTGGCCAGTGCTGCTGGCCAGATGCTCCTTCCGCTTCATCAAGTCCTACCCCTCCCCGAGGCTGCTGTGTGACCCTTCTCCCAATGTGATCTTTCTTTCATGGAGTGGTCTCAGCTACTTCTGTCTGTACTACTCGTTGACCCTGAATTTTGCTTTTCTGAGGGTTGTTCCTGAAATTCATGGTACCCAGCAAAGCGCCCTCAGTGCCTGCAAAAAATGAGACTTAGCTGTATATTCTGTTTCAGGATAGAGTGTTTAATCTGTCAGGAAGATTTTCACATAGTAAGTCAAGATGTTCAGACTACAGCTTGTCTTGTGAGCAGTGATGAAATACAAGAAGTTGATGTGTTTTCGAAGAGGCCTTTCCATAGTGTGGCAGGTTGTGGAGCTATGTGTCTGGTGAGTTCCACAGTAGGGTTTTTTATTATTTTACTTTCATTGACGATGCATCTTTAAAATTTTTCTGGGAAGCCCCATAAGAAGTAACTTTTCAGAAATGGATGTCATTAAGATAACTTTTTTTTTTTTTAATATTGTGTCTGCTGATAATGTGTTAGAATTAAACTGAATTGTGGATTAAGAATGAGCAGTGGTTTCTCTAATTAATTTCTCATTTGACTTCTTGTGTTTCCCCATTTATAGATATAGTTCTTTTTTGACAAAGAGGCTTATGTAAGTGACTAAAGGGAGAACCAATAAAGAAAGCAAAACTACAGTCTTGATTATGAATCTCATTTTCAATAGCAATTTTTGGCAACTAAGGTTGATCTTGAAGGAAGATTACCAAGCCAGGGAATTGAAAGTCTCTTGATTTACCATATTGAAAATAGAATTTTAAATCTCCAGAAGGCCATTTCTCCTTAAGAACTGGGGTGGCAGGACAGGCAGCGGGGGTGGGGGACGGTCATCAATAGTACACAGCAATCTTGCCTCAGTGATGTGTTTGACTCTAGATAGCAAATACACTTGCCTTATCTCATATCATAGAAATATATGTAGGAAAATGTATTAAAAATATATACATGTATGTGTGTGTGTGTGTGTGTATGTATATATGTATATATATATATATATATGTATATGTGTACATATATATATGTATGCATGTGTATATATATATATATGGAAAGCATCACACCAGGCAGTGTATAATGTTCAGATGTTTATAGAGAGCTATTGTGTGCAAAGCACTGTATCAGGAGCTGCAGAGGGCAGGTGGGTAGAGGGGTAGGGGAGAGCCAAGAGTTGTGCACGCATTGACAACACCACTGTCCTAATAGGAGAGATGAGGCAGTCTGGGCAAAGGAAGCACTGAACCAAAGAATGGAGATGGGAAAGACAGAGTATGGGGTGAGAATAACTGGAATATAAACCCTGTGATATGAAGGAGTGGCGGGGGAAGCATTTGTTTTGATTAGTACGTATAACAGTTTCCTAGAGCCTGTAGATGGTGCAGTTAACACGTTTGGCTGCTAACTGAAAAGTTGGAGGTTCAAGTCTACTCAGAGGAACCTCAGAAGAAAGGCCTGGTGATCTACTTCAGAAAAATCAGTCAATGAAAACTCCGTGGAGCATAGTCCTACTCTGACGTACAGTGTCACCATGAGTTATAATCATCTCAGCTGTAACTGGTATTAGTTTCCCAGGGCTGCCATAACAAATTACCCCAAAGTAAGAAGCTTTCTCATGGTTCTGGAGGTTGGAAGTCTGAGTTCAAGATGTCAGCAGGGCCATGCTCCTTCTGAAGTCTTTAGAGGAAGCTCCTTTCTTGTCTTACCCGGCTTCTGGTAGCCTCAGGTATTCTTTGGCTTGTAGACACACTTCACATGACCATCTTCCCTCTGTGTCTCTGTGTCTGATATGGCCTCATGTTAATGGTCACATCTGGTCTAACTGAAGAAGCCCTAGCTCCTAAGAAGATCATGTTCATAGGTACAGCATATTTTTTGGAGGACACAGTTCAAGCCCGAACAAGAAGAGAGAATGCCACAATAAGCTTGGGATAGCAGCTAGGATGCTGTCTACTACAGATAGCAGAAAACCTCAAATCAATCTGTGTTCCAAATACCACATACTCCAATTGTCATGGAGTTCACCTGGATCCGTGGTGACCTCATAAGTCACTATAGAACTGTGTCCATGGGCTTTTCAATGGCTGACTTTTCAGAAGTAGATCACCAGGCCTTTTGTCCTAGGTTCTAGATTGGCTAGACCCTTCAGTCTTTCAGTTAGCAGCCAAGTATGCTAACATTTTATATGGAAATATATATGATATTTCTGGAAGTCCAGGAATAGGATGGGCTCCAAGATGGGCAGGATCCACAGTTCTTTCTGTGATTCAGTATTTACTCAACATTGACCTTGTGGTAATGCTAATTTCCTGGTAGGGGCAAGATGGCTTTCCATCCTAGCAGGTTCTGTGCTCCCCCACCCCCTCCTGAATGGGAGGGAAGGGACAGACAACCTTCTTCCAGCACTGAGTGAAGTCCTGCTTTCTGCACCACAGTCCCCATTCCTGCTTCTGGACCTGTGCCAGTCCATAGGGGATGCCATGTGCAGATTGGGAATGGGATCCCTTCCACTGTACCAGTGTGGGATGGGTGGATACCAGCACAAAGTTGGATTCTGAGAGAAAAGGAGCTGGGGAGAATAGATGCTAGCTAGGTCTCAGGCCATGCTTTCTGCAGCTAAACTTTACCTGGAAGGTAATGGAGAACCACTGAAGAGTTTTGAGCAACATTATGGGATATGTTTTCCAAAGGCCTTCATACTCTGGCCATGAGCCAGCTGCTATAAATAAGCCCACTCATTCCAACCTGGCAGCAACCCAGTGAGAGAGATCCTGTTATCAGCATTCAACAGGTAGGGAAACTGAGGCTCTATGCTAAGAAGCTAGCCAGGAACTGTGCATATAAGAGATAGACAACAGATGCTGAAACCAACCAATGTGTCCACAATACCACATTGCCATTAACACCAAACACTAGACTATACAAAAAAAAAGAAAGAAAGAAAGAAAAGAAACGAAACTAGCCAGGGACACAATTCCTAATTGGTGAAATCAGGATTCTAAAATGCATCATCCTGGCCCCGAAATCCATGCTCCTTCGGTAATACCAGCTCTTACACTGCAGAAGTCAGCACTGACTGTAAGGCAAGCGATAAGAGGGTGGTGGTGTTTAGTGCAAAGATGGAGCTAAATGAATATTGCAGGAGTCTGGTATTGATAATGAAGACCTCGGCCACATGGTTGTGAGAACTGCCAGAGGTAAAATGTTTTTATTAAGTGCCATTGAGTAGGCTCTGATTCATGGTGACATTGCTGTTAGGTGCATGCCGTCAAGTTGGCTCAGACTCACAGAGACCCTATGTATAACAGCATGAAATATTGCTCCGTCCTGTGCCATCCTCACAATAGTAAATATGCTTGAGCCCATTAACCTGAGGGATCCATCTTCTGGCATTAAGTCAGACAAGTTTCTGCTGTTATCTATAACTTTTCACTTTTTTTTTGAAAGTAGATTGCCACGTCCTATTTCCTGGTCTCTCTTAGTCTGGATGTTCCACTGAAACCTGTCCACCATGGTTGACCCTGCTGGTAACTGAAATTCTGATGGCATAGCTTCAACACATAAGTCACTATAGCACAACAGACAGGCAGGTGGTGGATGGCAACATTGCATATAACAAAATGAAACATTGCACAGTCCTGTGTCATCTTCATGATCACTGGTATGTTGGAGTCCATAATCATGGCTCTTATGTCAGTCTGTCTCACTATGGGTTTCCCTAGTTTTTCTGACCCTCTACTTTATTAACTCTCATGTCCTTTTCTAGAGATTGGCCTTTCCTCATGACATGTCCAAAGTAAGTAAGCCAAAGTCTCACCATCCTTGCTTCTAAGGAATATTTATTGTATTTCTTCTAAGACTGAGTTGTTCATTCTTTAGGCAGTCCACAGAATATTCAGTATTCTTAGCCAACACACAATTGGAATGTGTCTATTCAAATGCATCAGTTCAGATGGGAGATAAAATAGACACAACTAACTAGTTTAACAGCTAGAAGGAGGTGGGTGGGGGACCACAGTGTCCACGATGGCACACAGGTGGAGCCTGAGGGAGTAGGGAAATAGGATCACTGCCCCTGCCACATTTTGCATTTTCGTCTTTTCCTCCGTTTTGAGAGCCATTAAAAATAAATAAATAAAAAATACCCACCAAACTCACTGCTGTCGAGTCGGTTCTGACTCATAGCTTCATGAGCACATGAAAAAAAAAAAACCCGTCATTTATAAAAAGGATGTAATAACCAGGTTTGGATTTCTCTATACCCAGTGTTAAGCTGTTTGGCAGAAATGAAACATTTTGGACCCAAGAAGCCCTTCCTTGGGTTTCTGAGGTGTATCTATATGGAAGTAGATTGCCCAGTCTTCCTTCTGAGGAGTAGCTGTTAGGTTTGAACCACCAGCCTTCTGGTTAGCAGCCAAATGCCTTAGGCACTATGCCACCAGATTCATAGTAGATATTATATACTTTTGTAAAACTTGATACTTAAAAAGAGCATGTTTTGTTTTGTTCTTGACCTGGCTTTTAATTTGTTTTTAAATGTAACAAAATTACATTGATGTTACAATGATTGATTTTTTTTTTTCTGATAGTTTTTTTGTTTTTAATCATTTTTTATTAATATCCTCATTCATTTTAAAGAAAATACACAGATTTCATGATGGAAAAATTCATTTGGAATAATGGGGTATTTGCTTTCAAAAGTAGTTTTCCAAGACACTTGAGCCTTATGACTATTGTGAGGAACTTACCTTCTTGTAAGCTCTTCTTTGTACCTTGTGGCCCCACAACTTCTATTTCCTTCTCCTGCCTTTCCTCTCCTGCTCATTGTCCTTGGGTGGACCTAGTACCAAGCCTGCTGATGCCATTGACCAAGTGTTCCAGGCAAACAGAGTGACCCCTGCCCTTGGGTTCAAAATGTTTCATTTCTGTCCAAACAGCTTGACACTGGGTATAGAGAAATCCAAACCTGGTTATTACATCTTTTATAAATGACATTTTTTTTTTTTTTTTCTGATTAGTACCATGTGCTCATTGTAGCAAGTGTAGAAAATATTGAGAAGCATAATGATAAAATAAATACATTGACACCTTTAGCACCCCAACAGAGGTAGCTGGTGTAAACATTTGATAGTCCTCAACCCCTAAACCCAGTCTGTTTTAGGAGCATCATGTCTTGACTGTTCGTTATTTCAGGGGAAGTAGTTAGGTGGCTGCTGACTTACACTTTCTTTTCCTGCTGTCATTCCTGGCCTGGTACTCTCACCTGCTAGGCCAGTGTAGAGGAACCCTGGTGGTGCAGTGGTTAAGTGCTCAGCTGCTAATGGAAAGGTCAGCAGTTCAAACCCACCAGCCACTGTGCAGTAGAAAGATCTGCTCCCATAAAGATTGCAGCCTTGGAAACCCTATAGGGCAGTTTTACTCTGACCTGAGCTCTGGTAGCATAGTGGCTAAGACACTTGCCTGCTAACCAGATGGCTGGCGGTTCAAACCCACCAGCCACTCCTCGGAAGGAAGGTTGGACAATCCTACTTCCGTAGTGATACAGCCTCAGAAACCCAAGGAGGGGTCACTATGAGTCGGGGCCGACTCGACGGCACATAACAACAACATACAGTTGTAATGAGTCAGAATTGACTTGACAGCAATGGGTTTTGAGGTCAGGGTAGATGCTTTCCTCTCTGCCTCTTCCTGTTCTTCCATTAGGAATATGCAGTGCTTACTTCTACCCCTCCAGGAATGGCTTAGGTCATGCCCCCTTCCTCTCCATCAGGCACAGGGCTGTGAGCTGGGCCACCTTGGTGCTTTGTAAGCTTTACTTCTTACTTCATGAGCCCTTGGCTTCCACACCTACTTCTCACCTCATTAGAGTTGCCATATAGCTTCTCACAGCAGCTCTGGTCTCTGCTTCCCCATGGACTCCATTGTCAAGGGTGTTGACTCCCTAGTGTTCTGAACAGACACCTTGCCAGGGGCTAGGCATGTGGCCTCATGCAGGGACCTGCAGTCTCAGGCAGGGGACAGAAGAATCAGGTTGCCCAAAGGCAAAGTTGCTATGGAAGTGGCAGACTGTGGCCTCCACCTCTGTCACGCATCCAGGAGTAGGTGATGTATGCATTAGCTGAGGAGCTGACTGGAAGGTGCAAAGGTCTTCAGGGATGGAGTCCCTGTAGGAAGAAGGAAAAAGATCTGTGTCACCAGGATAGGGAGAATTCTACCCTTCACAGCAGTTTTGCAAGAAGAGGGTTTTCTGTCCTGTTTTGTTTAATGTAAGATGAGGAAGTTGCAAGTGAAGGAAGACAGCTGCTGGACCTTCTCTGGGAGGCCAAGATCCAGGTGGGAGGCAGTGCCCTCTCTAATCTGGCAGGCAGCCTTCACAGGAGGAGTGGAGCAGGGCATTTGTGCCGAGGGCTTTACACGTGTCCAGTGTTATCCTAACATCAGTTCTCCTGGAAATGGGACTGTCTCTGGCTTACTGTGTGAACTCAGGGCCCAGGGATGTCAAAGTAACATGGCTGAACTGACACGGCTAATCAAAGTGGTGGAGTTAGGACTTGAACTCCAATCTTCTTCTTGAATCACTGTCCCTGTAAGCAGGGGCCTTCCAGCACTGGCTGTCTGTGAGCAAGCACCCCTGACTCTTGACCATTATGGAGTTGGACTCCGCTCTCTGGGTTCTGAGGAGAAAAGTACATGAAAAGTACTGTGGACTTGGGTTTGATGCTTACACAGTTATAGTATTGCTCTTGTTTTGAAGGACATACAACTCATACCCTCACTTGCTAAGAATCTTAGGCCTTGAAATAGCAACTATGTGAATTCTTCACAGTTCTGTTCTGAGCTCTTAACCAAGAGGTCGACTCCATAAGCAGCAGGGAAATTATGAACAAAGGCTTTTTTTTTGACTCCTTGATGTTGATCCAGCAATTTGAGGTTTTGTCCTTGTGTTAGTGGATTGTCCAAATTTCTCAGATCTCCTTCTCTCTTGCTGTCTGCCCACCAGAGGACTCCTGAAGGGAAGAACTCATGAAGCTCAAAGCCATCAGGTGTTTTTGCCACTTCTTTGGGGATTCAAGTTAGGATAAGTTGCCAGGTCAAATGAACCATTTTAAGTGGACAGAGATTAATGAGTTTTGATTTGTGTATAAGCCAGTTGTTGTCAAATCATTTCTGACTCATGGTGACCTCATGTGTGTCAGAGAACTATGTTCCATAGAGCTTTCAAGGCTGTGACCTTTTGGAAGCAGATTGCCAGGTCTTTCTTTAGAGGCACCTCTGTGTGGTTTAAGCAGCCAACCTTTTGGCTAATAGCCCAGACTGGTGTGAGTCCTCTGCAATGTTAGAAATGTTCTGTGTCTGCACTATCCAGTGAGTAGCCACTAGTCTCAGTTAACAGTGTTAGCTGTTGTGCCACCCAGGGACTCCTTGTCTCACGTATCAAACAAAAAACTCAAACTTGCTGCCATCAAGTTTATTCTGACTCATAGCAACCCCTATAGGGTTTCCAAGGCTGTGAATCTTTATGGAAGCAGATGGCCTCATCTTTTTTCCACAGAGAGGCTGGTGGGTTTGAACCATTGACCTTTCTTTTGGTTAGCAGCCAAGTACTTTAACCACTATACCACCAGAGATTCTTTGTCTCATGTATACACCCATTTAAAAAAAAAAAAAAAATGCCATCAAGGCAACTCTGATCCATGGGACTCCATGTGTGTCAGACTAGAACTGTGCTCCACAGAGTTTCCAATAGCTGCTTTTTTGAAAGTAGATTGCCAGGCCTTTCTTTCAAGGTCTTTCAGATCTTTTTGTTAGCAGCTAAGCATGTTAACCATTTTTACCATCCCGAGGACTCCATACACCTGTCATCCATCACCTAAATTAATATATAGAATATTTCCATCACCTAATAAATTCCCTCATACCAGTCTCTAGCCCACCCACCACACAGGCAACCACTGTTTTAATTTCTAACCCCATGTCTTAGTTTTGCCTATTCTAGAACTTCGTGTAAATGGAATCATACATTATGAGTCTTTTGTGTCTGGCTTGTTTCACCCAGCACTATCTTTGAGATTCATCCACATTACTGTATATATCAGTGACATTTTCTCTTTGTTGCTGAGTAGTATACCTTTGTATGGATATACCACATCTTGTTTCTTTATTCAGCTGTTGAAGGGACTTGAGTTGCTTTCAGTTTGTGCCTGTTATACATAAAACTACAATGAACATTACACTCCCAATTTTGTGTATCCTTCCTACTCCTTACTGCTTTACAATTCTGACATTTAAAAGGTGATTGACAGAATCAGAGCAGCCTGTGGAAAGCTTGACTTGTTTATAATCTAAGTGAGTTCTTCTTTCTCCCTTTTTGAGGGGATGGTGTGGTGCAGGGGGTGGGCAGAAGTGACAGGCAGGATGTCAGTGGGTGGGGTGGGGACAGCCATCTCTCAGGGGCAGGGATCTCGATACTGTGAACATGGCTCTGGGGAATTAGAGCCCCACAGTTTCTGTGAGTCACCTTCAAAGGCTGCTGAGCAGGCCTAGAAGAGGAGGTGGTGATGGGAAATGTTTCTTAAGGACCAGTCATACACATGGGCAGGGAGGAGCCACACTTGGAGGTAGCTTTGAAGTTTGCTCTGTAGTATGGCCCAAGGATTACTTCACACCTGTCCTGATGGAGTCCTCCCCAGTTGCCTCTGTCTACTGTGGCACTTTAGAAAAGCTTTGGGTGGCTAGGACTTCCTGCATATCTTGTAGCAGTGTGAGAACCCTGATGGGACAAGGACTCCTCATCCTTCCTTCCTTTGCAACTTGGGCCAGTCTTGTGAGGGCAGACAGTTCAGGAGTTAGAGGAATGTATTTGTTTTGAACAAAACCCCAAAAGAGACAGGTTGTCCAGCTGCTTATCACCCCAGCTGACAGCTAAAAATACAGAGCCTTCATGTATAGCTCCTTGAGCCAGGCACATTCTCTGGGAGCATTCCCTGCAGGCTCCTAAGACATTTGTTCCCTTCACTAGGCCCAGGAGGGAATTAGGGAAGTGCTTCCCAACAGGGATGAGGAAGAGAAGGAGAGTCAGCCAGCCTAATTTCTCACTTCCTGTCTAAAACTATTGAAATGGAGCAATAAAGTAGAGGCAGAAATCCCCCACCATTTTGAACATAGGGTTCTCACATTGTTCTGTGTTTGTGAACACTCAGGGCAGTCTGCAAGTATGCATGTTTGAACCTGCACTTGAGTGTCATCCAGAATGAGCCACATTCCTTTTAAAGCAGGTTAAGTTTTTGATTAGAATAACAGTGTGAAGACTGAAGGCCTACGACATTCTGTGTGAATCAGGCAGCCATCATGATGGCTGTTGAAATTACTGAGCCCAGTAAGAAGGCACAGGAGGTGGCTTTCCTTAAAGCTCTCCCTACATTTAGTTACAGTGATCTAAAGAGCAGTTGTGCACAACAGCCAAGCAGGTGGATTCCATTAGGTTTTGTAAAAGCAGTCACATGAGTTTTTTTTTCCTTTATCAAAAGCATTTTCTAATGTATTTTAAAGGTGGCTTTTCCATTGTTTCATAGCCAGTTTAACATCAAACACTGGGTAGTGGTGGAAGAAGTCATTGTCCACTCACCAGAGTATTTTGGCACTCTCCTTGGTGCCAGGCACTGGCATGCACTGGAGACACAAGGAGCTGGGCAGGGAGAGACACTTCATGTGGGAAAACTGGATCTGAATTTCAATGCCATCATGTTACTACTGTATAATCTCAGGCAGCTGCTTAGCCTCGTAAAACCTAATTTCCAAGATGGAGATGGTACCTATTGCATAAGATCTGTGAGCACTAAATGAAATGATATATGCAAATGCTCCCTCCTGGTGGAGTGTGTGCTTTGAAATGTGCATTTACCTTGAATCCTTTTCTGCAAGGAGTTCTCACTGCGGCTGGGAGGGCAGTCAGGTAATCAACTACTGTAACACATTATAAAATGATCTCTAATTTCCCAATCATTAATTTCAGCTGTCTAGAACAAGAAGAAGGAATTCTGGTGGCATAGTACCTAAGTCATTTGCTAATTAGAAGGTTGGTGGTTTGAACCCACCAGCCATTCTGTGGAAGGAGTGTTTAGATTTGTAATCCATTTTGGCAATCTACTTCTGTAAAGATTTACCACCTGAAAAACCCAATGAGGGTCACTATGAGTCAGAATTGACTCGATGGCAGTGAATTTGGGTTTTTTTTTTTTGTTGTTGTTGTTGTTTAGAACAAGAAGTATGGAGGGCTGCAAAACATAATTAAAACTTGCCCTCACAAATGATGGTCTTCTGTGGCATATGGCTGGCCAGTTGATTTGTCAGCCTACCAAGGTAGATGTGGACTTCTCTTGTCTTCCTTTATCACTTCCAGAATCTCTCTTGCTCTAGCATCATATCATCTCAGACTATTCAGCATCTTCTAAGAATGTTCCCTGAGTCCCCTAAAATGCTCTCTTTCTCAAAATGCCCTTTTTCTATTCCAACTCTCCAAAGTGAACATATGGGCAACTAATCTTAGCTAAGAGATTAAAGTTGTAAATGATTGATAGGGTTAACCCTTCTCCATTCTGGACTTACCCATATCTTTAAGCCTATTGTTGTTGTGTGCTGTTGAGTCCAGGACTCATAGCGACCCCTCCTTAGGTTGCTGAGGCAGTATCACTACAGAAGTAGATTGCCCAACCTTCCTTCCGAGGAGTGGCTGGTGGGTTTGAACTGCCAGCCTTCTGGTTTGCAGTCAAGTGCCTTAAGCACTATTAGTAGATATAAACTTCATGCCCCCTAACTGTAGGTAGTGTATTTTGAATGGTTGAATCTTTGTAGACTCTCTTCACTCTCACCCCTAGCCCCAGTCTCCCCACCACCAACCTTTGGTCCTTCTTTCCTTTCCCGAAAGGCCGTGAACCTTGATCAGGATATTGGTAACAACAACAGCAGCAACCAACAATTTTAATTTAATTACCATTTTAAATTAACATCTTCATTTCATTTAAAAGTTATTATTATTATTTATTTTTCTTACAAAGTTTGAACTCTGAAACATAATGTGCAAGGCTCCCACATGATCTACATACGTGTTTCTCTCCACCCTCATCTCTTTACCTCAGTGTTGTAGCCTCCACTCCCTCCCCCTCCTAAGCCATGACATGGGCTCTTCCTCTGTAAGGAAGAATTTCTCTTAGAAAGATCAGCACGAGGCTGGTCCCCATGAGGCGGAGGTTAAAGATGTCCCAAATGTCCAAACTACCATGCCACTCCATCATTTCAGACATTAACTCCTCCTCCTCCTCCCAGTAATTTCCCCAGTCTTAGGGTTCTGTATTTCACTGTAACGCCTCACAGAACTCACAGACACCCAAGGGTTTGTCTCACGTAGTAGTGGTGGAGGCTGGCAGGCTGGCAAGTCCCAGGTCCGTGAGTAGGTCTGGCAGATCCTCTCAACTCTCGGGGTTTGATAAACCTCGATCAGCAGATCAGATGACCACTGCTGTCCCAAATCCAGGGGTGAGGTGAGAATGATCCAAGACACAAAGCCAGAGCAAGAGGAGAGCGAATCTTCCCAGGAGATTCATAGGTATACCCTCAGGAAAGCTAAGGGTGGTGATTTGAATTATACCCTCCAGCAAGGCAGGACTCAAGATACATTCCACCTGTATTTCCCCAACAGAATTAACCTAAATCCCATCACAGAGTCAATTGCCAGTCATAGGGAATGACTACTACCAGCTGCCCAGCCAAGTTGATACCTGACCTTAACTACCACACCACCCTAAACAGGCACGGATAATGGGATTTACAAAACATCACAGAATGGAGGACAATGGCTAGAAGGGCCACATCAAGCAATTCACTGCAGCACCCCATCTCCACATATACACTCTTAGCCATGGCTTTTCGTAAGTTGATAGTTCATCCTTTTTATCACTGAATAATACTCCATTGTATGGATGTATCACAGTTTGTTTATCCATTCACTTGTAGAAGGACATCTTGGTTGCTTCCAAGTTTTGGTGATTAAGAATAAAGTTACCATTTTAGGATTCAGAAACTCTGAGAAACAGAACCAGTGAGAGGTGTACCTATATATCCATGTACCTACTATATCTATATATCTGTAGCCATAGATACAGATATATTTATTGTTGTTAGCTGTTGTTAAGTTAGCCCCCAACTCATGGTGACCCTGTGTACCAATGCTTTGTCATCTCCATGGTCACTTGTGGATAGAACCTTGTGACCCATATGATTTTCATTGGCTGATTTTTGAAAGTAGATCACCAAGTCTTCCTTCCTTGTCTGTCTTAATCTGAAAATTCCACTAAAACCTGTTCAACATCAAAGCAACACACAAGCTTCCACTGACAGGCAGGTGGTGGCTGTGCAGGAGGTACATTGTCGTGATTCTCAGTGATTTGGCAGTTATGTAATGATGTAATTTGGCAGTTATGCAATGATGTAGTCATTGTCCATTTTGTGATCTTATGTGGTCATCCTCCATTTTGCATAATGCCAATGTTTATGTAACCACCTGGTAAGTGAGTAATGGGATGGAGTGTGTGTGTGTGTGTGTGTATATATATCTGTATATTTTATACATATATGTTGTTGTTATGTGCCATCGAGTCGGACCTGACTCATAACGACCCCTCCTTGGGTTTCCGAGGCAGTATCACTACAGAAATAGATTGCCCAACCTTCCTTCCTAGGAGTGGCTGGTGGGTTTGAACCGCCAATCTTCTCGTTAGCAGTCAAGTGCCTTAGGCACTATGCTACCAGAGCTCCTCTCTCTATATATAATAATACATATACAATATATATAGATTGATTGATTGGTTTACTTTAAGGAATTAGCTCATGCAATGGTGAAGGGCTGACAAATCCAAAATCTATAGGTCAGGCTACAGGAAAAGTGAAGAGAGAGTTCTGCCAAAATATTTATTTATAATGTAGAGACAGAACACACCCTTACAAAACTCCTTATTTGCTTTTAAGGCCTTCAACTGATTGATTGAGGCCCTCCCATGTTATAGAAGATGATTCATGTTACTACTGCATAACAACATCTATATTAGTGTTTGGCAAAAAAAGCTGAGCACCACAGCCTAGCCAAGTTGACACATAAAATTAATCATTACAACTGCTGTAAACATTTGCTGACAAGTTTTTTGGTGGACGTACATTTTCATTTCACTTGTGTAAATGCCTTGGAGCATGAATGCTGGATTGTATGGTAAGCCTATGTTTAGGTTTGTAAGAAATTGTCAGACTGTCTTCCAAAGTGCCTGTGCCATTTTGTATTTCCATTAGTAATTAATGAGAGTTCCTGTTGCTCCACATCCTTATCAGCATTTAGTATTGTGAATGTTTTGGATCTTAGCCATTCTAATAGATGTATAGTGGTATCTCATTGTTGTCTTGGTTTGCAATTCCCTAATGACATATGACGTTGACCATCTTTTAATATGCTTATTCACCATTGGTCTTTCTTCTTTGATGAAGTTTCTGTTCAGGTATTTTGCCCATTTTTAACTGGGCTGTTGGTTTTCTTTTGGTGAATTTAAAGAGTTCTTTGCATATTTTGAATACAAGGCCTTTATCAGATATATGTTTTGCAAATATTTTCTCACAGTCTGTGACTACTCTTTTCACTCAGCAGAAGTTTTGAATTTTAAGGAAGTCCAATTTACCAATTTTTCTTTCATGGCTCATGCTTTTGGTGTTATATCTAAAAGTATCATTGCCAAATCCAAGATCACTTATATATTCTCCTATGTTATCTTCTAGAAGTTTTATAGTTTTGCATCTAACATTTAGGTTTGTAATCCATTTTGGTTAAATTTTATACAATATGTAAGCCCTTTGTCTAGATTTTCTTTTTTCATGCAGATATCGAGTTGTCCCTGCACCACTTGTTGAACAGACTGTCCTTTTTCCATTGGATTACCTTCACTCCTTTGTCAAAAAACAGTGGACAATATTTGCATGGGTTTATTTCTGGACTCCTATCCTACTTCCGTAGTGATACTGCCTCGGAAACCCAAGGAGGGGTCGCTATGAGTCGAGTTTGACTCAACGGCACATAACAACATAACAACGTTCTGTTCCATTGATCTATTTATTTATTTCTTCACCGATACCACATTGTCTTGATCCCTGTAGCTTTGTAATTAAGTCTTGAAATCAGATAGTGTCAATTTGCTGACTTTGTTCTTCAGTATTTTGTTGGCTATACTGGATCTTTCACCTTTCTATATAAACCTTAGAATCAGCTTATCAATATTTACAAAATAACTTGCTGGGATATTGATTGGGACTGCCTTGAATCGATATATATCAAGTTGGGAAAAACTGACATCTTAACAATATTAAGTCTTCCTATTCCCAAATATAAAGAGCCCTGGTGGTGCAATGGTTTAGTGCTTGGCTGCACTTAACCACAAAAGGTTGGTGGTTTGAATCCACCATCCATTCTGTGGAAAAAAGATCATCCTGCTTCTGTAACCCCATGGGGCACCCCTACTCTGTCCTACAGGGTCATTATGAGTCAGAATTGACTCAGTGACACTGGGTGTTGGGTATTCACAAATATGGTGTATCTCTCCACTTATTTAGATCTTTGATTTTTTTATCAGAGTTTTGTAATTGTCCTCATATAGATCTTATACATACTTGGTTAGAGTTATACATAAGTATTTAATTTGGGGGACTATTGTAAATTATGTTACATTTTTTATTTCAAAGTCCAATTGTTCATTGCCAGTTTTAGGAAAACAACTAACTTTTGTTCTTTCATCCTGCAACTTTGTTATAATCATTAGTAGTTCCAATGAGGGTTTTTTTTTTTTTGGTCATTTCTTTGAGATTTTTTTAAACTAGAAAATCGCATCATCTGTAAACAAGGACAGTTTTACTTCTCCTTTCTCAGTCAGTATACCTTTTATTTGCTTTTCTTGTCTTATTGCATTAGCTAAGACTTCCAGTATAATGTTAAATAGGAGTGGTGAGAGGGAACATTTCTCGATCATTGGGGAAAAGTAGTTCCTCACCACTAAGTATGATGTTAACTGTAAGTTTTTTATAAATGTTCTTTCTCAAATTGAGGAAGTTCCTCTTTATTCCTAGTTTGCTGAGCATATTTCTCATAAATGGGTGTTGGATTTTGTCAAATGCTTTTTCTACATCTATTGACATTATTACATAATTTTTCTTTTTTATCCTGTTGCTATCATGAATTGCTTTGATTGATTTATGTATATTTAACCAGTCTTGCATATCTGGGATAAATACCACTTGGTCATGGTATATAATTCCTTTTATTCATTGTTAGATTCAATTTGCTAGTATTTGAGGATTTTTACATCTATGCTTATGAGAAATATTGGTCTGTAATTTTCCTTCTCAAGACTGTGTTTGTTTGGTTTTGATATTAGGGTAGTACTGGCATCATAAAATATATTAGGAACTATTCCTTCCTCTTCATTTTTTGGAAAATTTTGAGAATGATTGGTGTTAATTCTTCTTTAAATGTTTGGTAGAATTCTTCAGGAAAGCCAACTGAGCCAAGGCAGCAGTGGCTACACTGTTATTTCCCTGATGTCTGGAACTTGGTAGGGGACCAGTAAGTTTTCATTAAATACTGAAGCTGAGCCATGGTCTACAACATGCATATGAGCTCCCAGTGGATGTAGATCATGATGCTAAGTGTTGGGTAGTGATACAAAGGAAGAAAATCTATTTGTAGGACACTCAAACTTAAGAGCTTGTGTAATCTGCATTGAACATTGTATGAAACTGGAGGTTGAGGGAAAGGGTGATTGTGTGAGATAGGAAGACACTATCACTCTTCCTTTATTCCAGGCAATGTCCCTTCTACCCCACTACTCATAAGCAAATATGAAAAAGATGTCTAACTGTGAGGGATTGTCTTTCTGCTAAAAAAGTGAAAACTTGATGATGGAGCAAGGTGGTGACTTGCCAGTGAGAGACATCTAAACCTTGGGGAAGATTTGCTTGAGAATACAATCCCCAAGACACACAATGTGCAGAAAGAAATTAATTTCTCCAATACTTTTTGCTAAGACCTTCATTTGGAGTTCTCCTCAAAAGGCTATGTTTAAATTGATTGGCATATTGACTACCCACTACCCCATTCCACACTGTGGTGTTATCATTGGTAGAACTAGAATACAACTGGACACTTTAAGCTAAGACTTAAAGATAGACTATTCTTTAGAGAATAAGTATGGTATGCCTATGGCATATGGTGTACATAACCCTCCCAAATTTGAGCTGACAGGGAATTGTCCTCCTGCAAGAGAGGTGGTGACTGGCAGTTATGTTTCTTTTGCAGGAGGCTGAATTTTACACTGATGATTGCCCTCTGTTGTGGTTGGCCTTTTGCATGTAATTTCCTAACAGTATTTAATGTTTGTTCAGCTTTTGCCAATTAGCAGTTATAATCTCTTGCAAAGAGGAGAGAAAAGTAATTATCATTTTTATTTTCTCTGGTCAAGGAGGGTAGAAAATATTCCTCTGCTTATTTTTAACATCCCTTGGTGCACAAATGCTGAGTAATTCCACCTCCAATTATATGGATGGTCTGGGATGACAGGATGGTTTTACTCCAGCCTTAGAATCTCAGAAGTGCCATTTAGTATATTTTAAGAAGAATTGATGAATTTGAATTGTGTTGGCAAAGGATACTAAAAATACCATACTAAAAATACCATGGACTGCCAGAAGAACTAGCACATTTTGGAAGAAGTACATCTGGAATGCTCCTTAGAAGTGAGAATGGCCAGACTTTGTCTCTTGCACTTTGGTTATGTTGTCAGGGGGACTGGTTCCTGGAGAAGAATATCATGCTTGATAAAGTAGAGGATCAGAAAGAAAGGGAAAGATCCTCAATGAGATGGATTGACACAGTGGCTACAACAATGGGCTCAAGCATAGCAAAGATTGTTAGGATGGTGCAGGACCAGGTAGTGTTTTGTTCTGTTGTACATGGGGTCACTATGAGTCGGAGCCTAATCAATGACACTGAATGACAAGAAATAGTATAATTTACATTGTTTTTATGTATTAAGCCATGAAAAGCAGACAAAATACATATGGCATGTATAGTACTGCATTGTCAGTGAAGGCAAACATTGATCTACGGGTGAATAGATGGGTGAATGGGCTGAACTATTAGGTATGTCTCTGCAGGGGGCAGTGTGCCCATGACCATGTACCAGGTTAGCAGACAATGTTTCTACAAGTGTATTTGTATGTTCTTGCAAAAACGACAAGGAGGCCACATGTTCTGACCTCCTCTAATCCCACAAGAGGAAAACAGAGTCACCATCAATAACCCAAGGCCTATTCCTGCCAGGCAAGACATGCTGCCTCCCTCCAGCCCTTTCTCCAACCATTCCTCCCAAAGCACCCACCACCTCTCTTCTGGGTTCGATAATTTTCTGCAGTGGCCACACAGAACACACAGTTTATGGGGTTTATTAGGGAAGCACCAGGTTACAATTCAAGTTCAGGAAAAACACTCAGTCTTTCTCCCAACCCACCATCTCTCAGCCAAGTCTCTTACAGTCTCTCCCCCAGCAGTGCATGTCCCTCAGTGTCTTACTCAGCAACATGTGTCTCTTGCATCTCTTTCCCAGCAGCATGTGTCTCTCTCAGTAGTGCGTGTCTCTTTCAGCAGCACGTCTTCCTCAACCAGGAGTCAGAGAGAGTTCTGCCTCTAGGAGAGGCGGAGTAGTCAAACTAGCCAATCACAGCACCAGAACTCTAAGCACCTGAGAGAGTGGGAACCTCCCAGAACATTGTTTTGTGCCACGCCCAACAGAAATACTCCAGGTGGATAACATTTATAATCAGGAGCTCCTCAGTTACTCATTCCACCACTGAGAGTTTACAATGACTTATGGGTAGAAAAGCCATCCTAAGTAATTTACTACACTGCAGTTCTGTAAGAAATTCCAGGTATGGTAGAGCTGACAAGGGACAAGGTTGTGGTCACTTCTTGGCCACAGCTAGCTACCCAGAGGGAGCAAGTAGTTGGCCCTGTGTGTTCGGGACCATAGTTGCAGAAGACATCAAGCTCAATTGGCATAACATACTACACAAAACCGTTGTTCCACATCCTACTTTGGCAAGTAGTAACTGGGATCTTAAAAGCTTGCAAGCAGCCATCTAAATGCAATGATGGTTCTCTCCACATCCAGAGGAAAGAAGAATGAAGAAAACCATAGTCACATGGAAACAATTAGTGCAAGGGAGTGGTACACCATGCGATCCTGAGCCTGTATGACTATAAGACCAGAAAAACTAGATGGTGCCCAGCTACTACTCTCAACCACTCGGAGAGGGATCTATGTAGGAGATCTTGGATAGAGTGGGAGAACGATATGGAACAAAACTCAAAATCATAAAAAAAGAAAAAAGGATCAGGTTTGCTGGTCTGACAGAGCCTGGAGGAATCACGGAGACTATGGCCCCTAGCTACCCTTCAGGTATGGAATTGAACCCACTCCTGTGGCTTCTAGCCAAACAAAAGACAGGCATATGAGCAGAATGTTTACACTAGGTAGATACACTCCTTGGAGAGATCAATCATGGGAGAATAGAAGGGCTGTGTATGCACAGGGAGACAGCTCGGCAGGCAGGACTGCATGGCAGGGAAGGACACAGGGAAGAGGTGGCTGTAGGGAGGAAGTGGGAGGAGACCTATTGTATTGTGGGAGATTGCAGTCAATGTCATGAGACAGAGTATATGTGAACTGCTGTATGGAAGATGAATTTACTCTAAACTTTCACACAAATCACAACAATAATAATAATAATAATAAAAGTGGCAACATTTTTCATATTCTACAGTTGAAAGAACACTCCTTAAAAATGTGTGTGGGGAGTATTTTCCAAAGCCAAATAGTTTGGAAAATGTAGCTAACAGGGAGATTAATGGTACACATGAGCATAGTAAATACTCTGAGAAATCCTGCAATTGAAGCACCAGTGTAACTTTTTCTGATTCAGTGTTTCCCCATATTTTTTGGCCATCAACCCTTTGCTTAGATAAACACTGATTGATGTCCAGTCAGACAGGCTGACTTCAGACAATGCTTCTGCTACTGACATAGAAATGAATTTAACTTAATGATGCAGCCACACAAGGGATGATAGTCCACCTGTAAAGTGTTTCAGTTTGTGGTTCATTTGTTTTGTATTGATTTTTGCTTCCTATTTGCCTTTGAGAGAGGGAGTAGTAGTGAGGGAAAGCCTAGTGAGCCAGCCTTACTGTGATAGTTTTTCAGTTCTGCTGTGTTGCCTCAGTGGCTAATGGGGGATATTATTATGGATTGTCTGTGGGTTGTGTTTGTTCAGTGCATCCTTTGAGGTGGGCAGAAATCTATGTGTCCTGACTTAGCTAAGCAAGGTTGAATTCATGGAATCCCAAACCCTGATTACAATTAATACTACAAAGAAAGACCAAGGTCTTAAAAGGGTCATTGGAAGCAGCTTCCATGGCTCCAGAAGGTCTGGATTGCATGAGAATTGGGTATCCTGTGTTGCATTTTCCCCCCTTTTGATTAGGATTCTTCTGTAGAATATTTGATCAAATTATTCAGTACCATCCAGTTCTTCTGGTCAATAGAGATTGATTTTAAGGAACTGGCTCATGTAGTTGTAGGGACTGGCAAGTCCAAAATCTAGAGGGCAGGGGGCAGATTGGAAACTCCAGCAGGGTTTCTACATTATAGTCTTGAGGCAAAATTCCTTCTTGTCTTGTAAATATCCATATTTGTGCTAAGACTTTCAAGTGATTGGATAGGGCCCACCTATGTTATCTTGCACATTCTGCTTTACTTAAAGTCAACTGGTTGTAGATATTGGGCACATCAACAAATGCTTCCACAACAATGTCTGGACACATCAATGACCAAACGACAGGGCATCATAGCCTCTCCAGGTGGACACATAGCATTGCCATCACATCCAGTACACACTGCACTTCTTTTCTATCTCCATGTACACTTGGCCAGGCTGGTGTGAGCTCCTGGGGTTGGTCTAGAGGAGGTGACTCACTGGAGCAAGCAGCTTCTCAGCTTTGGCTTAAAGATACCTTTAGGTTTTGTTTGAGTAAAACTCTTAGAGAACATTCTGTCAGCTTATCCCCTAGGATGTCTGAAGCAGCCTCCATGGCTCCAGAAAGCCTGCTGCAGGAGGGGGAGGTCTATTCCCTGTGTACCCTTGCCTCCAGGGCTGCATCTGCCTGTCCATGCACCTGCCATGCTCAGGGTCATCCTAAGAGCTATTCTGCACTATCACATTTAGCTGTCTCGCTGCCAGTTTGGCACAGTGTTTTTAGGAGATGAATACTTAGTTCAAGGAAAAAAAAAAACATAAACACTCTTCTGGTTATAAAAGTGTTGCTAGCTTTGGAGATCCAGCCTACTTTTCTCCTTTGGCCAGAGAAACAGTGTATTTAATGAGCTATTGCAAGGAGTTGGGAGGTCAAGTGATGATACTTCTCCTTTTGTGCCTCCCACGAGATCAAGGTGAAGGGTGCTCCATTCTGAGAGCTGGCAGAGTTCAGAGCCTGTTGCTTGACCCTCCCCTACTGTACTTGCAGTGGGGTCCTGGAGGACCTTTTATACACTGGCCACTCCCACTCTTTCTTTTGGGACTGCATGGGCAGACAGGAGGTAAAATGGGAAAATATCCTTAAATTGTATTAGTTAGAGGTGAGGTTAATGTGCATAATTGAGACTCTAGATATCAAAACTCCTTTGCAGAATTGTTTTATTACTCTTAAATGCAAACGCTATTTACCAGTGAACATAAGCCAATGAACAATGAACACTGATCACATTGAGCCAATCATTGCATTGGTACATTCCTCATATTATTTTTGAGTCTTATAACAATGCTGTAAGGTAGATCTTATAATAGGTATTAGAAACTGAGGCCACAAGAGGTTGAATAACTTGCCCAGGATCACACAGCTTACAAGGGGCAGATCTAGACTAGAAACAGACTCATCAGAGTCTGAAACCTAGGGCTCTTCCCACAATGGCCAGTGCCTCTTGACAGCTGTATTCAAACATGGACTAAAACCCCATGTTAGTCTCTTAAGTTTCATGCTTTCAACTTTCTGTTGACTATCCAGTGCTCTTCTTGGAAATAATAGTAAAGGATAGCCCAAAACCAGTTGCTGTGGCATAGACCCTGACTTCTGGTAACCCCATGTGTAACAAAGTAGAACTGTGCTCCATGGGGTTTCCTTTTTCTTTTTTTTTTTTTTGTTGAAAATATACACAGCAAAACATACAATGATTCAACAGTTTCTACATGTACACTGATGACCTTTGAAAGTTATGCAACCATTCTACCTTCTTTTTTGGGATTATTCTTCCCCCATTGACATACTCTTACTGCACCCTAATTTTGAAGTTGCTATTATTACTTTGATCCCCATATAGATAGTTCTTAAAAGAGTATAATGCTTAGACAAAGTATATGTGAACTGCTGTATGGAAAGTGAATTTGCTCTATAAATTTTCACCCAAATCACAATTAAAAAAAAAAAAAAGAGTGTAATGCTTAAGACAGAATTTTTTTCTAGTTGAGCTAAATTATTGTTTGGTTTCAAGAAGATTTCAGGGGATATTTTTGGTTTAAGGTTTAAAGATTACCTTGGAGCAGTAGGTTCAGTGGTTCATCCAAGTCTCCATGGCTCCAGAAAGTCTAGAGTATGTGAGAATTTGAAAATCTGTTCTGAATTTCCCCCTTTTGATAAGGATTCTTCTATAGAATCTTTGATCAAAATGTTCAGTAATAGTAGCTGGCCACCATCCAGTTCTGATCTCATGGCAAAGGAGGCAGTTGTTCATGGACACAATGAGCCACACATTCCATATCCTCCTCCTATTCCTGGCTCTCCTACTTCCTTTGTTGTTTCAGGCTAATAAAGACCAATTGTCATTCCTTAGATGGCTGCTTGCAAGCTTTAAGACCCCAGGCACTACAGAATGAACTAGGAGGTGGAACAGAAACTTTAAACATGTTATTAGGCCAGTTAACTGAGTTGTGCCAGAAAACTATGACCCTAAACCTCCAAACCAAGGAACCATATCCTGTGAGGTTTCTGGTTGCATATCAGTAGTTTCAGCAGATACTCTTTTTTGAGTGTGTATGCATTGTTGTTGTAAATATATCTATCACATAACTTTTGCCAGCTCAACTTTTTACAGCTGTATACCTTACTGATAGCAATTACAGTAATTGGCTGTGCAACCCTACCCTTAATCATTGTGATTTTTCCATCACCATTAACTCTCCCTTTTCCCCACCCTCTCACCCCAGGTAACCACAAATAAACTTTGGTCTCTATACATTTCTCTTTTCTTGTCTTTTTATATTAGTGAGGTCATACAATATTAGACCTTTTGTGGCTGACTTATTTCAGGATAATGTCTTCAAGCTCTGTCCATATTGTAGCATGTATCAAGACTTGATTTCTTTGCCCAACTGAGTAGTATCCCATTGTATGTATGTACCACAGTTTGTTTATCTATTCATCTGCTGATGGGCATCTCCATAGGGTTTTTAATGGCTGATTTTTTCAAAAGTAGACCACCAGGCATGTCTTCAAGGGCACCTCTGAGTGGACTCAAACCTCCAGCTTTTTGGTTAGCAGCCAAATGTAATAGTCTAACCCAAGCCTAATGAAGGCAAAGGCCAAATTAGCAACCATTTAAAAAACTCAGCTCTGTTGTGGTTGGACCACTTGTTGATTACGGTGTCTTTGGAACATGATGTGGGCCAAGTACATAGTCAGGATTTTGTGTCTGTTGTTTTTAGCAGCTTTGTGTTGGCTGCCTTCATGGAAAAGATGATGGTTTTAGATTCACAGTTGTATTGGCCTCCAACTTGAGCCAGACAAGCAGCTCACCTTATGTCATTCATGTTCCCCTCAGGATGGTTAGGCCAGTGTTGAAATAGAAGAAAAACTGGTTTAGCCTCTCCACTACTCCTAGTCATATGTTATAAAAAAGATGACTATTTGGCAGGCGGACAAAGGGTTGATCTGCATTAAAATGTTGGTCTAAATGTTTTTAATCCACCATGTGTAAAGTTTGGGACTAGAATGGAGGTAGTACAAATGCAATGACTGCTGGACTAAAATTGGAGGTCCACCTGGTTCTGTGGAACTGACTTAGCTAGTTTTGCTGGGCGAGTCCCAAGTCCCATGTGTCAGGTCTGCCTGCTGGAAAATCAAAGTTTGCATGCAGCCTCTCATGCTTTATGGGGCAGCTGTTACCGGGGAACCAGATCTGTGGCTCAGCCACAAGCATTTTATTGTGAGCATGTCATTTGCCTCTTTGGATGTGAGTTTCTTCATTTTAAAATTAAATGGTGGGCCTTTTCTTTCTCCAGCATTCCAGTACTAAAACACTATGAAAAACGAGATACTTGGATATGACTATTTTTGACAGCTGCCATGGAATACCTGCTATTCTCAGGCACTTTACAAGTTATTTCTGTTTAGTCACAACAACAAAGAAATAACACCAAAGCCTGTCCTATTTCCACTATAATACTTTGCTTCCACAAGAGTACATTTAATACCTTGGAAGACATATGAATAAGGTATAATAATTTAATGTAATCTAAAGATTTTCTTTTTCATTTGCATGAACTAGGGCTGTTTTTTTGGGGGAAAGGATGTGAGTTTTAATCAGGCCAGGATTTATAATCCTCTATTTAATAGCCACACTAGCCGCTCCCCGCCAGGTAGCTGGGCCGTCTCTTTTGGGAGCTCTGGTAGCATAGTACCTAAGGCACTTGACTGCTAACCAGAAGGCTGGCGGTTCAAACCTACCAGCCTCTCCTTGGAAGGAAGATGGGGCAATCTACTTCCATAGAGATACTGCCTCGGAAACCCAAGGAGGGATCACTATGAGTCGGGTCCAACTCAATGGTACATAACAACAACAATATTAATAGCCATTTGAACTTGAACTTACTGCTTTACCTCAGCCTCAGTTTCTTCATCTGTGAAATGGATACACTGGTAATATTGCCCATGCTGTGGGACTTCTATGATAATTGAATGTGAGAGCCCATTAAAGCTTCTAGAAGAGTACCTAGCATACTGCAGCTACTTAACGAATTTTAGCTTGATTTCTTCTTTTTAGGACAGTGCTTATATTATGTAATAGATTTGTTCTACAAAGATAGAATTGATCATTGTTTTAAATAAATTTCTCTTATAGCCAATTTTCTATAGGCTTTTATAATAAAAGTAAAAATATTTTTCCCTGGGAGAAAATTACTAAAAGTGAAAAGTTTGGTGGAAATATTTAAAAAACTATATTGCCCATATCCAAATTCTGGATAATAATTATATATTAATTATTTAAATTATATTTTTAGAAGTAAACTCAACATCGAAAGGATTGAGAAGATAAATAGTAAGGCATAGTGAACACAAGCAAACACAAAGAGCATTCTAGCTTCTGTGAGTGATAGTTTCTATGCACTGATATCCCTTTGCAGCAAGAACTGTTCTGATTCTGTTGTTAGTTGTCATCAAGTTGGCCCACAATTCATCGCAATCTCCATGCACATTGGGAGGAAACACTGTCCTGTCCTGAGTCATCCACCTGATCAGTTGCGGATCAGACCACTATGATTCACAGGGTTTTCATTGGTTGATTTTTGAAAGTAGGTTGCCAGGCCTTTCTTCCTAGTTTGTTCTGGTCTGGATGCCCTGTTGAGACCTGTTCAGTATCATACCCACACACAGGGCCCCACTGACAGATGGTTGGTAGCTTCATTTGAGGTGCATTGCCAGGGAGTGAAACCTGGATCCTTGCATGGAAGGCAACTTTCTTTAAGTCATTTTCTTCAAGGAACTCACAGTCTAGTGCAGAAGTCTTCAAACTTATCCAAAAATGGCCAGATAATAAATATTTTAAGTTTTGTGAGTTATGTAGTCTCTGTTGAACCTAGTCAGCCATAGGCAAAATGTAAATGAATGAGAATGGCTATATTCTAATAAAGGTTTATTAACAAAAAACATGCGCAGGGCAGCATTTGGTCTGCAAAATGCAGCTTGCCCACACCTGCAGTAGTCAAAGAAAGACTTGTAAATAGGCAGTTACAATATATTGTGATAATAGTGGGGATGTCTATAATGAATACTGTATACTGTAGAAGCACAGAGAAGGGGCACTTGGTTCAACCTGAGGAGAGAGAATCCCATATTGATTTTTTAATTTGGTACTACTGCTTTCCCTTTCCATTAAATTGTGTGCTTGCAAAAGTAATACATGCTCATTGAAAACAAAAAACAAAACACACAAACAGTGCAGAAAGCCTGGTATATTTTTACCCATAGGTGATACACAGTGTTAAATGTTTCTGTTTGTAATGAGTCTTACACTTGAAAAGGAGTTGAGCCAGAAAAGATGGTATGTATGTGAGTATTGTGGGGACAGCACAGAGGAAAGCAGCACAGACAAAGAGCATGGAGGCTTTATGGGTGTCGCTAAGTGGTGTGTAGCATGGCTGATCTGGGCAGGGTTGGAGCAGGTCCAGTGGCAGTGGAGGGGCAGGCATGTGACGAGTGTCTGCCAGATCAAAAGGGTACTACAGCTGTGCTAGGAGTCAGCAGTGGGAAGCCACTGAGAAAGTTGTTTCAAGCAAACGAAAGATGAGTTTCATTTTGCATCAGAGTTCTCTCCAGGATTGATTACCTGGGTTGTTAAACATCTTCTCATTCCAAAGATTCTCGGATTCCACAGTCAAAAGTTCTCTACCTTTGGCTACTTTCCACAATTGGTGGGGGGTTTGTAAATGTTAACATTTTGCTTCGTGTACTTTGTTACACTAGAAGATGTGCTCTAGTTACATATACTATCTCTACCTTCTTAGAGATAGTTGGGGAGAGCCATTAGTAAAGTACATATTTCAGAATTTATAGAAATTCTTTAAGGCTTTGGTTGGTAGAATGATGTTCCTTATTTATAATCTCTGTTGCCTTGTTGTTGTTAGGTGCCATCATGTCGGCTCTGACTCATGGCAACCCGATGTGCAGTAGAACAAAACACTGCCCTGTCATGCACCATTCTCACAATTCTTGCTGTACCAGAGCCCATCATTACAGCCACGGTGTCAATCCATCTCATTAAGGGTCTTCCCCTTTATTGCTCTGGTAGCGTAATGCCTAAGGCACATCTGATTAGAAGGCTGACGGTTCAAACCCACCAGCCACTCCTCGGAAGGAAGATGGGGCAATCTACTGCCATAGGGATACTGCCTCAGAAACCCAAGGACGGGTCACTATGAGTTGGGTCCAACTCAACGGCACATAACAACAACAACACAACAACTAAGGTATATTTTTAACTTGCCCAAATGCCATAAAAAGCGTTATACCAAATGAATGAGAACATTCAGTAATGTAAACCTCTGCTTAAAACTCATATCATTTCTTTAAGGGAAAATGAACACTTCATTTTATTGTTCCCTCAGATATAATCTTACCTCAACAACTGCAGGATGGGTCATCCAGGTGGTTATTTTCCAGTTTCTCTGTTAAATTCTCTTTGAAAGAATTCTGTATATCTAGCCCTTTTAAAGTGACTAGATTCAATGATGACAAGGAAAGGTCTATGGCAGTAAATGAAGCAGTGTGGTTTCTATTTCTCTTCTACCAAGAAGAAGTACCCTACAACAGATAGGAAGCGGACAGTCAGAGTATTCATTTTAAGAAAAAAGATCATTACTTCAGGGTTAGAATTAATCTACAATTACCATGTTAGTCATAAAAATGGGATGTACGAGACTTCAGAAGTTGAGTACAGGTTAGTGCTGTGGTTTGGAGTGGGAGGGAGCGCAGACTTGGTATTTGGGGTTTGTCTTCCATCTAGGAAGAACAGGGTTATAATAGATTTTTGTTATAACCATTTCCCTCAAAGTGCCACAGTTGTTATTTTGACACTAAATTGGAAAAAAAGAAAAAAGAAACTTGGGAAGTAATTCAAGCAGCAATTCACAAAGAAACAAAACTTGAAAAAAAAAATTACCAAGGAGTACCTGGCAAGGATGTTCATTATGTCATTTCAGGAAGTAGGCAAGGATGCCAACTCTAATTGGCAGTTGTGATGGCTACTGTTGACAGTGAGCCTTCTAAAACTGGAGGATGAGCTTAGAGGCAGAAAGCAGAGAGTAATTTGGGGTTTTCAAAAAGTGTAATATGTCTTGAATTTTAACAGGTTCTTTTAGGGGGAAAATCCTTATTCTGCTAAAAATACTGAAAAGTCCAGGGAAGCATAAACTGCCTAAATGTTGAGAAGCTAATTGCAGCCATTGCTTTTCATCAATGTAGCCAATGGGTGGGGTTTCCTTTGTTTTTCCATGACTGATCTCCCAGGATGGACTGTACATATATGTCTGTGTTGTATGTGTGCATATGCCTGTGTGGTGGATGTACGCATATGTGTGTATGTCTGTGTGGTGTATGTATTCTTCCCATTTCTACTGTCTTCAGTGAAAAAGATGTAGAGTATAGCAAATCTATGGTATATGAAACAGTGGTTCATAGCAGGGGGGTGATTGCAGAAGAATGCTGACTCTGTATTTCTCTAAATTCCTGTGATTCAGTCAGGAATTTTGTTTTATTTAAGCTCTTGAAATTTTAAGCAGTATTATCCTCCTTTGTTGTGTTGAATAGAAATATTTCCTTTTATCTCAACTGACTAGCCTCAGGTTTAGAACAGATAACTTGCACATTGTTGTTGTTGTTAGGTGTCATTGAGTTGCCTCCAACTCATAGTGACCCTATGTACAACAGAACGAAACACTGCCCAGTCTTGTGCCATCCTCACAATCTTTGCTATACTTGAACCCATCGTTGAAGCCACTGTCAGTGCATCTCATTGAAGGTCTTCCCCTTTTTTTGCTGCCCCTCCACTTTACCAAGCATGATATACTTGCATAGTGATTGGTAATACCCTTGTGGTTTGCGGATGGCAAGCTCAAATGGGGATCTCCATCCACTACAGAAGAAAATTTTTGGGAAAATTTTTCATTTAGTCCCCTAAAAAGCAATTTTTGTTTTAGTTCCTGAACCCTAAAATAAGTAAACTTCAGGCTAAGAAGGCATGGTTTGTGCCGAGCCCCTTTCAGTACAGGCCTTTGCTAGCCCTGAGTTTTTAATTACATTAAAGCACATATTCCTGAAAAAAAATTAAAAGGATTTTTGACTTTTTAAAAATCAGTTTGTTTTACCTTTACCACCATCACTACCACCATAAGAGTTTTCATTTTATGTCCTTATGTTTTCTCTCTCTTTAAAGTTTACATATTAATTGTAGAAAATATAGTAAAGTCAAGAAAAGCATAAAATCAGAAATGAATATCAGTCTTAATTCTACCTTCCAGAAATAATCATTTTAAGTATCTTAGAATATTGTCTTCTAATTTTTCCTGCCACCTGAACATCCCCTTTAGTCCCAGCTTTTTTCGTTCTGTGTCTTTCTTAGACCATTGTGTCATGAACATATTCCTGAGTCATAAGTTTACAAAAGCAAAATTTTTCATGGCTGCACAGTATCTTTGGACATTTAGTCAACATTCCATTTTTCACTCATTTCAGTTATAAGCAGGAACATCGCTGCGCAGGGACCTCTGTGGACATAAATGATAGTTCCCTTGGGGAAAATCTCTAAGCATATCATATCATAGATTATATTATTGTATAATGTGATGCACATTATCAAACTGCCTTCTAGAAACATGGCCCCAAGTTGACACTTCTAACACAGATTTGTACCTGTTTCTCCTGTATCTTTGTAAATTAAACACACACAATAATTTGAAAACAAAATATCATGCTTTGATTTTCATTAGTAGAACTGAACATTTACCCAGTGTTGAGTTTCTTTTTAACTGTTTGTGTCACTTGTTACTTGTCTGGGTGCTTTACTCATTTCTAGCTGGAGCATTAGTGTATATTGATATTACACATTAAGAATATAAAACTTTTGGATATATTTTAAAAATTTAGGGGTTTATAATTTTGTGTGTCATATATTTGATGCATTGAAGCATTAAATAATAATTAAATAGTAATAATTAAACTGTTATAAATCTACCAGCTGTTTCCATGGATAGGTTTTTCCTTTAGTTTTCATCCTTAGATATTCCATCCCCAATTCAAAAATAAACAAATCTGTTTTCTTCCGATTTTTTATGTTCTTGTATTACATTTTATTTTAACATAGGGTTTATTTTTACTAAAAATACGATTTTTTTCCTTATCTCCCATTTATTTTCGATATTCTTTAGAAGTTTCATTAGTTTCTTTGAAGAGTATTTCTCCACTGTAAGTCAGGCTATTAGATTGTTCCTTTTAAAATAATGTAAAGAATTTATATTAAGCTTATCCTTAAAAACACATATGTAGAAAAAAAAATAAAAATAAAAAAACCTAAAAGCTCACTGCCGTACAGTCAGATCTGACTCATAGCAACCCCTCCTTGGATTTCCAAGGCAGTATCACTACGGAAGTAGATTGTCCAACCTTCCTTCTGTGGAGTGGCTGGTGGGTTCAAACTGCAAGCCTTCTGGTTAGCAGTCAAATGCCTTAGGTACTACGCCACCAGAGCTCCTATATGTAGAAAGTCTATCAGATTTTTCATAAATTGTCTTTAAAAATATATATATACATAATCCACAACTAAAATTCAGAATGTGGGAACCCTTCCAAGAATCATTATGTTACCATTTTTTGTCATGGCTCACAAACATGATGTCACCACAGAATGTTCCTGGTCTCGGAACAATTGGCATGCCTATGATCATGAAATGGGCCCAATTTTAACATGTTTATGATCTTGTTAAACTTGCTGATGAAATATTAACAGGATGAAATTTCTTTAAGGAATGGATTTTTTTTTTTAACTTTTATTGTGGCAAAAACATATACAGTAAGACAATCACCAACATAACAACTTCCACATTTACAACGCAGGAACATTGATGATATTTTTCATGTTGTACTTCCGTTCCATTATTGCTACCCTTTTCCAAAATATTCTACCAGATTAGCATAAACTCAGTGCCTCGCAAACAAAAGCTTCCCCTTTCCCCCTTCCTCCTACCCATGGTAACCACTAATAATCTCTGGTGTCTACTTATGGGGCAATCTACTTCCATAGTGATACTGCCTCAGAAACCCAAGGAGGGGTTGCTATGAGTTGGGTCCGACGTGACAGCACATAACAACAACCGTATATATATATCTATATATATATGAAATTATTTTTTTTCCCCCAACCTCCTGTCTAGGAATTTTCCCTTCCCTCCCCTCCATCCAGGGTAATCAACAAAGTTTCCTTTCATGTATAACCTTCTCTTGACTTTTTACAATAGTGGACTAATACAATATTTGTCCTCTGTGATTAACTTATTTCACTCAGCATAATGTCCTCCAAGTTCATCCACATTATGTGGTGTTTTGCAGATTTCACATTATTCTTAAGGGTTGCATAGTATTCTATGTGTGTATGTACCACAGTTTAGGGAATGGAATTGTGGGGAACTGGAGTTCATGCATGGAGACAGATTAAGAGGCAGTTTTGTGTTAGTTTAGAGGAAGGGGGAATGATGACTCAGCCCATGTCTTAGTCTCCTACTCCTGCAAACCCTACCACAAGAAAATTTAATCAAGGAATAGGATTCAATTTGCACATAATAGAAACCACTCCAGGTAGTTGGAGATAGGGGTTTAATACAGGAAAATACATGCTTACTAAATTGCTGGAGATTCCCAGAACAGCTCCCCAGAACTGGCCTGCCAAAGGAGCTATATCGCAGTTAGGAGCCTGGGGAATCAAGAAATCACTGCCCCAATACTTGTCTCCAAGATCACACCTCTTTGGCCACCTCTAGGATTGTTGGAGGAGCTCTGGTAGCATAGTGCCTAAGGCACTTGACTGCTCACCAGAAGGCTGGCGGTTCAAACCCACCAGCCACTCCTCGGAAGGAAGGTTGGGCAATCCTACTTCCGTAGTGATACTGCCTCGGAAACCCAAGGAGGGGTCGCTATGAGTCGGGGCCGACTTGACGGCAAAACAACAACAGGATTGTTGGCTCCAAGACCACCAGCCCCTGCCAGCTTACCTACAAAATGGATGTCTCACTTATACCCCTCTTAACACCTTTTCTAATCCAGGTCATTTCACAAATTAGAAATAGGTCACACACTAAAAGTTATTTTGTGGTATATTCATTGATTTGGGGTAATTGGCAGAACCTAAATCACATGTGAAACTTTAGCTGTAAAGGGAGTCAGTCTAGTAGTAATTGTAGCCTCCATAGTACAGGGACACACACTAGGAGGTTGGGATAATAGATAATGAATGAGCCAACCACCATCCCTCGAATAAGTCAGGGTGGTAGGAGTGGACACGGAGTGCAGGGCAGGGCTGCGTTCAGGATATGTTGAAAAGATGATTGATTTGATGTCAGGGATGTGAGAAGAGGGCGGGGACAAAGGTAATAATGGACACAAAGGCAGTACATTGAGTTAAGGGTTTGCACCTTGTAGAACATTATTCCTGTCAGATTTTTAAAAGTCCCATACCCTTTGCTTAGGTAAGTGACTAATTGCCATATCTTATCTATAGCAGTGCAAAGCATTTTCAAGAGCCAGGTTATTGCAAAACTCCCTTATACTTATGAAATTCTTCAAGATATTTTATGCCCTACCCCAGTACATTTTTGCTTTTGCCGACACCAGATGTCGAAGGCCAATAGCAAGTAATGTCATCTAGTGGGTTTCCTGACCCCCTTCTCCCCTGAGTTGTCAGGAATGTGAGAATATGCAGTGACTTCATTGTTTCAAGAGTATTTTCTTAATGTAGATCCCATGGTGTGATGAACTTTATCTTGGCAAACCTGTTTGCTTATTGACTCAGAGATGATATCTCTTCTGGGCCTAGTTGAAGGTGGGTTAAGGTTCTGGACTTGCTGCCTCATCCTGGATTCTGTGGGACCTCCCCTAAGATGGGGGATGCCCTGTACATTGAGAACCATGGTGCCAGCAAACATCGCTAACCAGGTTTCCTTTCCCTACTGGCTGTGTGAGTGATTCACTAACTCTTGGCTATTTAACGTCCCACTCCAGTGTTAATTGATGGCAGTTGTCTTGAGGTGAACCAAACCTAAAGAAACTAAACCCATTGCCACTGAGTCAATTCTGATTCATAGTGACCTTATAGGGCAGAGTAGAACTGACTGGAGGATTTCCAAGGGTATGAATCTTTAGAGAAGCAGACTGTCACATCGTCCTCCCACAGAGCAGCTGATGGGTTCGTACCACCACCTTTTGATTAGCAGCTGAGTGCTTAACAACTGCACCACCAGGGCTCCTTGGACATCTTATTAGGTTGCAACTAAATTGGGCAGTGGCTGTCCAAGGCCAGTTGTATTTATTGCTCAGGTGGTTGTGTTTGCAATAGTATTACAATTTCCTCCCCTGCTTTGAATGCCTTTATTAAAATCTCTTTTGTTTCCTGGTCATCTAATAGAAACATAATGTGCTCTTTCACATCAATTAACCTCAAATAAACTTATTGCGAAGTTTTGAAGGAGGCATGTGAGAGTTTAAGCAGAGTGATTCACTGCACAAAGCCAGCAGCTGCTCCCTCCTCCCTGCAGCAACCTACAGTAGGTGTGCCTCTCTTGCCAAGAGCATGTCAGGCTGGGGCATATACAGGTGTGATGTGGTGACAGTAATGATTACAGGTGTGGTGTTAAATACCTCTTCTCCCAGGTTAGTGAGTGTACCTAGGGAATTGCTTATTTTATGTGCAAGTTCCTGTGCTGGCAGAGAGGAGAGAACATGATTCAAAAACAGTCTGCCTCAGAATCCTAAACCTGCCTGGGAAAACAAAATGTATACACACTAATGTTAGCTACAGTGTTTTAACTAACATTACAAAGCAGAGCCTGCCTTCCTGCAACTAGTTAGTTGCCTGCTGAAAATTATTTGGGGGAGGGAATTATGAGTAAATTTTCTCTTAGAAACAGTGTACTTATATAGCTTGTTGGTTTTGCAAACTTGCCTACAAAAGGCTATTTGACTCATACTCTTTTTCCAGTGGGGCATTTGCAATACAAAGTAATAGCCAGTAATGTGGCACATTGTTTCATAAGGCATTTTAGCTTCATCGTGCTCTTGGGAGTCGGTTGTTTGTACCCCATCCTAGGATGTTGAAACTCATTCATCATCGTCAGAATGGTAGGCACAGGTAGACTAGAGCTAGCCTGAGGTTTTCAACTTGAGCCGGCATCAGGATTACATGGAGGACTTGTTAAAACAGAATCCTGTCTTATCCCCAGAGTTTTTGCTTCACTTGGTCTAGAATGTGGCCCATGAATGTGTATCTCTAGTTGTTGTTTTTGGGTGCTGTCAAGTCTGTTTCAGTTCCTAGCTACCCTGTGTACAACGGAATAAAACACTGCTAGGGCCTGTGCAATTCTCACAAAGTTGCTATGCTTGAGCCCATTGTCACAGTGTCAGTCCATCTCATTGAAGGTCTTCTTCTTTTTCCCAGACCCTGTACTTTACCAAGCATGACATCCTTCTCCAGAGAATGGTCCCTTCTGACAACATGACTAAAATATGTGAGACGAAGTCTGGTCATTCTCACTTCTAAACAGCATTCCGGCCATACTTCCTCCAAGACAGATTTGTTCATTATTTCAGCAGTTCACATTCAGTATTCTTCACCAACATTGTAATTCAAATGCACCAATTCTTCTTTAGTCTTCTTTATTCCTTGCTTTCATGTGCATATGAGGCTACTGAAAATACCAGGACTTGAGTCAGATGCACCTTGGTCTTCAATATTGTATCTTTGCTCTTTGACATTTTAGAGAGGTCGTTTGCAGCATTCCAGCTCTCACATGCTCAGCAAGCAAAGTTTTGTCCTCAGCATATTGCAGGTTGTTAATGAGTCTTCCCCCTTGTCTCCAATCCTGATGCCATGTTCTTCTTGATATAGTCCAGCTTCTCAGATCATTTGCTCAGGGCAGAGACTGAATAAATACGGTGAAAGAATACAACTCTGACACACTCCATTCTTGATTTTAAATCACGCAGTATCCCCTTGTTATGTTTGAACGACAGCCTCCTGGTCTATGTATACAGGCCCCTCATGAGTACAATTAAGTGTTTTGGAATTCCCATTCATCTCAATGTTATACAACTTTGCTTGCTGAGAGTGAGGATGACTTGAAGCACTTGCTGATGAAAATTGAAGAATACATACAGTCTGCAGTATGGATTGCACCTCAATATAAAGAAAACAAAAATCCTTGCATCTGGGCCAATAAGCAGCATCATGATAAATGGAGAAAAGATTGAAGTTGTCAAACACTTCAAATTACTTGGTTCTACAATCACCACCAATGGAAGCAGCAGTCAAGATATCAGATGATGCTGGGAAAATCAGCTGCAAAAGACCTCTTTCAAGTGCTAAAGAGCAAAGATGTCTCCTTGAGGACTAAGGTATGTCTGACACAAGCCATAGTATTTTCAATCTCCTAATATGCATGGAAGGTTGGGCATTCCTACTTCTGTAGTGATACTGCCTCGGAAACCCAAGGAGGGGTCGCTATGAGTCGGGGCTGACTCGGTGGCAAACAACAACAACAACAATATGCATGTGAGGGAGCTCTGGTAGCATAGTGACTAAGGCACATGACTGCTAACCAGAAGGCTGGTGGTTCAAATCCACCAGCCACTCCTCGGAAGGAAGATAGGGCAATCTACTTCCGTAGTGATACTGCCTCGGAAACCCAAGGAGG
>NW_006921614.1:12216758-12259504 GCF_000298275.1 Orycteropus afer afer
TAACAACAACAATCTTCTAAAAAGGAAGCTCTGGTAGCACAGTAGCTACGGCACTTGACTGTTAACCAGAAATCTGGTGGTTCAAATCCACCAGCCACTCCTCGGAAGGAAGATAGGGCAATCTACTTCCGTAGTGATACTGCCTCGGAAACCCAAGGAGGGGTTGCTATGAGTCGGGTCAGACTCGACAGCACATAACAACAACAACAAATATGCATGTGAGAGCTGGACAATGAATAAGAAAGACCGAAGAAGAGTTGATGCTTTTGAGTTGTGGTGCTGGTGAAGATTGCTGAAAGTACTATGGACTGCTAAAAGAACTAACAAATCTGTGCTGGAAGAAGTGAAGTCAGAATGCTCCTTTGAAGTGAGAATGGGCAGATGTCATCTTACCTACTATGGTCATGTTGTCAGAAGGGACCATTCCCTGGAGAAGGATATAATGCTTGGTAAAGTGGAGGGTCAACGAAAGTGGGGAAGGCCCTCAACAAGATGGATTGACACAGTGGCTGCAAAGATGGGTTTGGGTATAGCAAGGATCATGGAGCTGGCACAGCACCGGGGCAGTGTTTGCTCTGCTGTACATAGGGTTGCTGTGAGTTGGAGATGACTCGATGGCACCTAACAATAGCAACAACAAACATCTTTCTAATATTCTTTGCTTTCAGCCAAGATCCATCTGACATCAGTAATGATATTTCTTGTTCCATGTCCTCTTCTGAATCCAGCTTGCATTTTTGGAAATTCCCTGTCAGTGTACTGCCGCAACTATTTTTTAAATATCTTCAGCAAAATTGTACTTGTGTGTGATATTAGTGGTTCAATAATTTTCACCTTCTGTTAGATCACTTTTCTTTGAAATGGTTACAAATATGGGCCTTTTCCAGTCAGTTGGACGGGCACTTGTCTTCCAAATTTCTTGGTATAGATGAGTAAGTGGCTCCAGCATGGCATCTATTTGTTGAAACATCTCAGTGAGGTCTTCCGTCAATTCCTAGAGCCTTTTTTTTTTTTTTTTGCCAATTCCTTCAGTGCAGCTTGGACTTCTTCCTTCAATACCATTGGTTTTTGATCATATGCCATCTCCTGAAATGTTTGAACATCTGCCAATTCTTTTTGGTACAGTGGCTTTATGTATTCCTTCCATCTTCTTTGACAGTTCCTGCATCATTCAGTATTTTGCCCATCGAATCTTTCAATATTGCAACTCAAGGCTTGAATTTTTTCTTCAGTTCTTTCTGCTTGAGAAATGCTGAGCATGTTCTTCCCTTTTGGTTTTCTAATTCCAGGTCTTTGCACATTTATTATAGTAGTTGACTTTGTCTTCTTGAGCAGCTCTTTGAAATCTTCTGGTCATCTCTTTTATGTAATCATTTCTTTCATCTGCTTTAGCTACTCTCCATTCAAGAACAAGTTTCAGAGTCTCTTCTGACATCCATTTTGGTCTTTTCTTCCTTTCCTGTTTTTTTAATGACCTTTTACTTTCTTCATGTATAATGTTCTTGATATCATACAATGATTTCATCTGGTTTTCGGTCATTGATGTTCAATGCATCAAATCTATTTTTCAAGTGGTTTCTAAATTCAGGAGGAATATAATCAAGATCGTATTTTTGCTTTCATGGCCTTAATTGTCTTCAACTTCAACTTCAACTTGCATATGAGCAATTGATTGTCTCTTCGACAGTCAGCTCCTGGCCTTGTTTTAGCTGAAGATATTGAGCTTCTCCATCACGTCTTTCTACAGATGTAGCCAACTTGATTCCTGTGTATTCCATCTCATGAGGTCCACATGTATACCTGCCATTTATGTTATTGAAAAAAGGTATTTGCAATGAATAAGTCATTGATCTAACAAATTTCTATTATACTATATATACTGGTGATTCTTCTTTGTTTTCAACTTCCACATTCAAATTACCAGTAATTATCAATACCTCTTGATTGCATGTTTGGTCAATTTCAGACTGCAGAAGTTGGTAAAAATCTTCAATTTTCTTGTCTTTGGCTTTAGTGGGTGGTGCATAAATTTGAATAATAGTAGTACTAACTGGTCTTCCTAGTAGGCATATGGATATTATACTATCATTGACAGAATTACTTCAGGATAGATCCTGAAACAGTCTTTATGACAATGAATGCCACACCATTCCTCTTCAATTTGTAATTCTTGTTGTAATAGATCACACAGGTGCCTGATTCACAAACGCCAATACCAGTCTGTTTCAGCTCACTGCTAACTAGAACTCCTTGGAAGTTCCCACCAGCCACTCCTTGGAAGAAAGTTTGGACAATCTACCTCTGTAGTGATACCACCTCGGAAACCTAAGGAGGGGTCGCTATGAGTTGGGTCTGACTCAACAGCACATAACAACAACAGCAATTATGCCTAGGATATCAATCTGTATGCATTTCATTTCATTTTTTGCAACTTCCAATTTTCCTACATTCATACTTCATACAATCTACATTCTGATTATTAATGGATGTTTGCAGCTGCTTCTTCCCATTTTGAGTGGTACCCCATCAGCAAATGGGGGTCCCAAAAGCTTTACTCCATCCCCATCTTTAAGGTTGACTATACTTTGACAATGCAGCTCATCCCATCATATTGTGAGTGCCTTCCAACCTGAGGGGCTCATCTTCCGCACTATATCGGACAGTGTTTCAAGGCTATTCGTAAAGTTTTCCAATAATATATCAGACAGTGTTTCACTGCTGTGCATAAGGTTTTCACTGGCCAATTCTTTGAGAAGTGGATGGCCTCTTCCTTCTGAGTCTTAGTCTGGAAGCTCCTCTGAAATCTGTCCACCATGGGTGACCCTGTTGGTATTTGAAATACCAGTGGAATAGCTTTCAACTTCATGGTAACACACAAGTCACTAAAGTACAACAAACTGACAGACAAGTTGTGTTATCTGCATATTGCTGGTTGTTAATGAGTCTTCCTCCAATCCTGATGCTACGTTCTTCTTCATATAATCCAGCTTCTTTGATTATTTGCTCAGCATACAGATTGAATAAGTATGGTGAAAGGATACAACCCTGACGCATACCTTTCTTGATTTTAAACCATTCAGTATCCCCTTTTTCTGTACAAATGACTGTTCTTGTTTTATGTACAAGTTCCTAATGAGCATAATCAAGTGCTCTGGGATTCCATTCATTGCAATGTTATCGGTATTTTGTTGTGATAAGCACAGTCAAATGCCTTTGCAAAATCAATAACACAGGTAAACATCTTTAATATTCTTTGCTTTTAGCCAAGATCCATCTGACACCAGCAATGGTATCATTTGTTCCATATTCTCTTCTAAATCTGGCTTGAATTTCTGGAAGTTCCTGCTGTATGTATTGCTGCAACCATTTTTGAATTATCTTCAGCAGAATTTTACTTCCATGTGTTACTTCCATGTTATTAATGATATTGTTTGATACTTTTCACATTCTGTTGGATCACCTTTCTTTGGAATGGGTACAAATATGCATTTCTTCCAGTCAGTTGGCCATGTAGCTGTCTTCCAAATCTCTTGGCATGAACGAGTGAGCACCTCTAATGCTACATTATTTGTTGAAACATCTTAGTGGGTATTCCATTAATTCCTGGAGCCTTTTTTTCACCAATTCCTTCAGTGAAGCTAGGACTTTTTCCTTCATAACCATCAGTTCTTTGATCTCCATCCAGTTCCCGGGTAATGTTGATACAGCTGATCCCTGGAGCTCCTTTTGAGGACGACTAGAATAGACATAGAGGGAAGCTAACCCCTAAGGAACTGCTTTATCTGAACTCTTAATAAGATTCTGTGCAAATACTTGTGACCCCCAACACCCTGCAAACTGGTGAATAAACCTCAGCAACAACAAATCCCAAACCATCTGTTATGAATTGAACTGTATCCTCCCTGAAATATGTGTTGTAAATCCTAACCTCTGTGCCTGTGTATATAATCCTATTTGGGAATTGGTTGTCTTAGTTATGTAAATGAGACAGGATTAGTATAGGATATACCTCTAGTCAATCTCTTTTGAAATATAAAAGAGGTTAAATGCAAGCTAGCAAACAGAGATGGGAAGAAAGATGCCAGGCCACATGAAGATTGATTGTCCAGGAGCAAAATCTCAGAAGAGACAAGGACCTTATTCCAGAACCAACAGAGAGAGAAAGCTTTCCCCTAGGGCCAGCACCCTGAATGCAGACTTCTAGCCTCCTAAACAATGAGAAAATAAACTTATGTTTGTTAAAGCCAATGTGTGTTATGTTGAATTCTCTAAAGAAACAAAACAATAAAGCTTATATATGTGTGTGTATGTATATATATAGAGAGAGACAGAGAGAGAGAGAGAGATTTATCTCAAGGAAATGGCTGATGCAGTTATAGAGTCTGGCAAGTCAGGCTTCTCCTGACTCATGTAGCTACAGGGGCTGATGAACCCAAGATCAGCAGGTCATATGGTAGGCTGCTGGCTATGAAGACTGATGAATCCAAGATCAGCAGGTAAGATGGCAGGTTGCTGGATCACAGGCTGCAGAGGCTAAGTAATTCCAAAATTGGTAGGCAATATGTAGAGCACTGGCTCAAGTCCAGAGAACCAGAGGTCAGTGATGGTGAACCAGATGCAGGATCCAGAGCAAGCAAAAAGCCAGAGAGCTTTATCAGAACATCCATATATATTGGATTCAGGCTATACCCCCAAGGAAACTCTCTTTCATTTGATTGGCTGCTCATAGCAAATCTCATCATGGAGGTGATTATGTTATATCAAATCTCATCATGAGGATGACTACATCATTATATAACTGCCAGGCTATTGTAACTACCAAACAACTGAGAATCATGGTCCAGCCAAACTTAACCATTACACATTCACATGTGGTATTTCTGTTATAGCACCGCTAGAGAAATAAGACAGAATTTAGTACTGATATTGGAGTGCTGCTCTAACAAATATCTAAAATGTGGAAGCAGTTTTGGAATTGGGTAATGGATGGAGTCTGGAAGAGTATTAAGGTGCCTAATAGTAAAAGCCTAAGAAGCTCTGGAGCTGCTGTGATTAAGGCATTCAGTTGCTAACTGAAAGGTCAGCAGTTTGAACCAGCTAGCCACTCTGTGAGAGAAAAATGAGGCAGACTGCTTCTATAAAGATTCACAGCTGTAGAAACACTATGGGGGTCACTGTGAGTTGGAATTGACTTGATGGCACTGGGTTTTTTGGTTTTTAATAGTAAACGCCTCATTTACTTTGAAGAGACTGTTGGTAGAATTATGGATGTCAAAAGCAATTTTGGTGAGGGCTAAGAAGGATGTGAGGACAGCTTATGGAGATATAGGGAAAGTGTCCATTATCTTAGAGAATGCATATGGCACCAGCAACAGAATATTGCTAGAGATGTGGATGTTAAATATGCTTCTGGTGAGGCTTTAAAAGAAAGTGATGAAAACATAATTGGACAATGGATGGAGGGTGATGCTTATTATGCAATGGCAAAGAACTTGTCTGAATTACATTAAAATGTTCAGTGCAAGGTAGAACTTGCAAGGGATGAACTTGAATATCTGGCTGAGAAGATTTCTAAGCAAGATCTTAAAGGGGCTACATGGTTTCTCCTCGCTTTTTATAGCAAAATGTGAAAGGAAAGAGATGGACTTAAAAATGAACTGTGTAAAATAAAAACAAAACTTAAAGATTTGAAAAATTCCATTGTACAAACTAAGGACATGTGCCTTGGAATTTTCACCAAGGGCATGGCTACACAATCTTTTATTAAAGAGATTAAGCTGCGACTGATGGATTTAACCAGCTAACCACAGCAGAAAACCTATCAATTTAGACTGAAGGGGACAGAGAAAGAACAAAAAGAAAGAAAGTGGTCTGCCTGTTGAAATTCTACAGGCAGGAAACAGGCCAAAGGAGCTACATCTGTTTCCTCCAAGAAAAGAAAAGGGCCATCCCTGGAGCAGATTGGAAATCAGCAGAACTGTTGGAGGGAACCTGGGAAGCAGGACCTTCTTGGTTTCAAAAGGTGGGGCTACAGTCTCCTAGATCTCAAAGTGTGGACATACCCTCCTTGGTTCCAAAGTCAGATCTTTTCCAGAGTGTGGAGCTACCATTAAGGTGTACCAGGAGGGTAGAACTGGCACCCAAAGCTGAGGGGGTGGGGCTACCATACCCAAGGGGTAGAAGAACAGGGCCTGTCAGGGCTAAGGGCATAATATTGCCACTCAGATAGACTAGGAGAATGGGGCCACCTAAAGCCAGAGGAGCAGAGTTGCCATCCCAGTGAGTCTAGAAGGTGGAGCTGAAGCCCAGGGCTAAGGGGTCTCCTATCGGAATCCAGAAGATGTACCCAGCATCTAGAATCTAATGGTAGGACCATTGCCTAGATAGTCTCAGAGAGCAGAGGATTATTTTCAAGCCATGAGGGGTAATATAATGTGTTCTGGAGTTTGGACTTGCTTATTGCCTGTTAGGAGCTCTGGTAGCGTAGTGCCTAAAACACTTGATTGCCAAGCAGAAGGCTGGTGGTTCAAATCCACCAGCCACTCCTCAGAAGGAAGATTGGGCACTCTACTTCCATAGAGATAATGCCTTGTAAACCCAAGGAGGTGTTGTTATGGGTCAGATTTGACTCAAGAGCAGTGATTTGGTTTTTGGTTTTATTGCCTGTTATTCCTTCTTTTCGTCCAATTTCTCCCATTTGTAATGGAAATGTCTATCTTGTGCCTGTTCCACCATTGTATTTTGGAAACAGATAATTTGTAGTCTAGATATCACAATTCCATACATGAAGAGGAATTTTGCTCCAGGATGGAATACCCTGAAAGTCTCACCCATATTTGATTTAGATGTTTCAGAAGATGAGATTTTAGACTTGGAGTTGATTTGAGACTTTTGGGTTGATGTGATGAGGTAAATGTGTTTTGTATATGGCAAGGACATGAATTTTGGGGGACCAAATGGTGGAATGTTATAGATTTGACTGTGTGCCCCCAAAATGTGCTGTAAATCCTAAACATTTTATGCCTGTGATTATAATCCTATTTGGGAATGGGTTTTTTTGCTATGTTAATGAGACAGGATTAGAGTAAGGTACATCTTGAGCCAGTCTTTTTTGAGATATAAAAGAGATTAAACACAAGCTAGCAAGCAGAGATGGGAGGCAAGATGCCAGGCCACATGAAGATTACCCAGGAGCAGAAACACAGTAGAGACAAGGACCTTCTTCCAGCACCAACAGAGAGAAAAAGCCTTCTCCTAGAGCCAGCACCCTGAATTCAGCCTTCTAGCCTCTTAAACTGTGAGGAAATAAATTTCTGTTTGTTAAAGTCATCCACTTGTGCTATTTCTGTTACAGCAGCACTTGATAGCTAAGATACCACCCTTTGTGGACAAGGCCCTTGTGTAGTCTGTGTTTATATCCCCTTTCTTCCTGAGCTTAGTGTTCACACAACTCTGGAAGCAGATGGGTAGAGAGCAATAAGTTGTTCTCTCAGGTCTCTGGACATTGATCCTCCTTTGGGGGCATTAGCCAGCAAGTGGCTTCTTAAGGAGTGCAAAGGAAGAAAGGGAGTGATTTGTCTAGACCAAGGGCAGTATTCTGTAACTAGTGATACAAATCCTCAGTTTTTCTAAAGTCTCCTAAAGCAGGGGCTCAAACCTTTGGGGTCCAAGGGGGCTCCATGAGATTTTCCTAAAGTTTGGAAGCAGATCCTGGTCTCAAGATAGACTGATACAGGATGGAGAGGGAGATATCTAACAAGACAGACCCAAGATCAGTCTCAGCCCAGTGACCCCTCTCTCCTCCCTGCAAATCCTGTTTCTGCTTCCAGACCTCTTCCTTTTCTGACTGTCATCCCTTCCTCATTGTACTTTCCAGCATCCTTCTCCTCCTCCACCACTCTATCTACACCAACCTAGAGATAAAAGCCCAGAACTGGAAGTTATACCTACTTGGTTCTACCAGATGGTTACATCTGTACCACTTATGGTGGGTGCAAAGCCTTGAAAAAGCAGGGGTGTGGAGATTGCTGCTGCAAGGCCTTCCTCAGCAGAGTGTGTGTGTCCCCCTGTGTTCTTGTGTGCTCCCATATGTTCCCATACAATCCCCCATGTTTCCTGTGTGTTCCCATATGTTTCTATATATTTCCATGTCTTCCCCAGCATTCCCTGTGTGTTCTCCATGTGTTTTCATGTGCTGTTATATGTTTCCATGTCTCCCCCATGTGTTCTCATGTTTCCATATATTCCCCTGTGTTCCCGTATGTTTCCTTGTGTGTTCCCCTGTTTTCTGTATGTTTCCATGTGTCCTCCTGTATTCCCCTTGTGTTCTCCATATGTTTTTGTATGTTCCCCATGTGTTCTTGTGTTATCATGTGTTCCCATGTATTCCCCGAAGGCCTGATAGAAGCTATAGTGGATCCGAGTCTCACAAGGACACATGCCACTGTAGGGAGCAAATGGATTTCCCTTCTGCTTATCCAAATGGAGAAAAGAAAAATCAGGAGGGAGGGTTCTTTTCCTATTTTTTAAAAGTGGTAAGACTTAATAGTGAATATAGTCTAAAAGTTTTGTCTATTACTTGATTGGTAGAGCAGATAGTTTTTTAACATGGAATATAGGCAAACACAGGCATATTTACAAGGGAAAAATAAGGATGGTTAGTTAAAATCGAATTTCTGCATCACTATTGACTCTTGAGAGTCTTTATTTGAAGATTACTTACAAATTTTGGGGAGTTTTTTTAGATAAGAATACAAAAGTTACTTTAATTTTCTCATGTTATTATGGTATTCTGTGCAAATTGTTGGCAGGGCCTTCCAGCTCTGGGCTATTGGAAGCAGCATTGCTGGCTGAGCAGTTGAGGCTGGTGAGCAGGGCCCTTGGTCTATTTAGAACTCCCTTGTCTCTCGGTTTAGGAGTTCTGGTGGCATAGTGCCTAAGGCATTTGACTGCTAACCAGAAGGCTGGTGGTTCAAACCCATCAGCCACTCCTCAGAAGGAAGGTTGGGCAATCTACTTCTGTAGGGATACCACCTTGGAAACCCAAGGAGGGGGTCACTATGAGTCAGATCTGACTTGATGGCAGTACGTTTGTTTTTTGTTTTGTTTTGTCCCTCGGTTTACATTGCCTTTGCAGTTAGGACTTCGAAACCTGTTCCTTAGGCCTCTTGCATTGTTCCTGTTAGATTTTTATAATCATCCAGGAGTAAACTCACATTTCATTTGTGAGCAAATTACAGTTCACTTTGTTGGATTTTCAAAAACATTTAAGAGGCTCTTAATGATATATGTAACCTGAGCTGAAAAGTGTCTAAATCATTGAAGAGGTTATTGTATTGTCCTGTGATTGACTACAAATAGCATCTGTGAATGTTTCTCTCTGATTTATTTTCTATTTGCCCCTCTCTAGTGGGATCTTGTGTGTGATAATGCCTGGAAGGTCCATATCGCTAAGTTCTCCTTACTGGTTGGATTAATCTTTGGCTACCTAATAACTGGATGCATTGCTGACTGGTGAGTACCAATGGGCGCTGCACTAACCTCAGGAATCCGCAGCACCTTTGCTGGCTAAAAGGCAGTGTTAGCAGAAAGGACTGGGCCTTGGCCCTGTTTTTGGTGTCAGAGCAAAACGCTGAAGTTGTCATATGGAGAGTTCAGAACTAGACGAATTTGGCCAATGCAAGAAAAATAATGTCTTGAAGTGACAATTTAAGTTCACTGCCATTTATAGCTGCTAGGATCTAGCTGACCTTCCCCCGCATGCCCATTTACTAAAGACATTCATTGTTTAGCCAGGAAGGACTGGAGTGTGGGACTATATGGGCTGGGCTCTGGGATAGGTGTAAAAGATGCATGCAAAGATGGTTTCTGTTCTTTGGAGGAGGGTGAAGGGAGGAGGAGCTAAAGATGTCTTCACCCCCTAAATGGGTGAAAGGGTCAGGCAGTGACTACTTATACCTCACGAGTTACCCAAACTTTAGAGAAGGGTAGTCCTGGCTCTAGATTGGCCAAGAGATGGGTTTGGAAGGTCTATGGACTGGGTCCTTAAAAAAGGACAATGTCTGGTTAATGGACATTGTAGGTGGGAAGGATGGTAGAGATGAGAATGAAAATGGGTTGTTTGGGTTTGAGAGGAGGTCCAAATGCTGGGATCAGAGTGTGTGGTACAGGATCGAGTGATGAGATTGGGGAGGGGAAGATGGTAACAGTGATAATAATGATGATAATGACAACAATATAGTAGCTGACACTTATTGAATGAACACTGTGTGCCAGGCATGTGCTAAGGTTTTACCACATTAAGATACTCCATTTTCACAACACCCTATGAGGTAGGTACTATTATTACTTCTGTTTTATAGCTGAAAAACTGAATCACAGAAGGTTAAGTAAAATCCCCAAGTTCACTCATCTTTTAAGTTGAAGAGCCATGATTTGAAACTAAGCCACATGGCTCCAGAGCTTTCTCTTAATCAATATGCCTTAAAACTTTTATTTAAGGCCTTGGTGATTGTTTTCTGTGGTGATAAGAACAGTAAAGGAGGCCTTGCCTGGGCAAGCAGCATGATAGAACTGCAAAAGGAGAAAGCAAGTTGTAACTGTACCCCTTCCTTTAAATTATTTTATCATTAAAGGAATGTTTTTGTGTGTAAGGACATCTTGGGCCCAATGACATCATAAGGGAGAAGGGTAATATAGAGCAAACCCCTTACTCTTATAGTTTGTAATGCTTCTAAACCCCGGCTAACTGGGAACACTGGCTGAGGAACCCCAGAGAACCTTGAGGTGAAGCAAAGGGAACTGGAGGGATTTTTAGACCACTTTAAAGTTGAGGGAATTTCTCATCAAAAGCTAGTGTGCATTTGGGAGTTTCTTGTGCTAACACTAATATGATTTCCAGTGAGTCCAGAATTTGCTTAATCATCATTTATAAGACTTTTTCTGAACACATTCCCTGCAGGCAGTAACAAAGGAGCTTTCACTTACCCCTGGAGGCCAGACCCCAGCCCCTGGGTTCTGTGGGTGGGACTGTAGGTTTTTTATAACCAAATACTTGAGTGCCTAGGTCTTCAGTGGGTGTTTTACTGGTATAAAAGATGTTCTAATCCCAATGTTTTAACCACCAGGATGTTGGTTTCTCAGAAATCTGAATTGAAATAGGTTAGGCAGATTATTCCTAAACCTACTGCCATCATCATCGAATTGATTCTGACTCTTAGTGACCCTCCAGGACAGAGTAGAACGGCCACCATAGGGTTTCCAAGCCCGTAAATCTCCACAGAAGCAGACTGCCTCATCTTTCTCCCATGGAGCAGCTGGTAGGTTTCTGACCTTCTGATTTGCAGCCGAATGCTTTAACCACTACACCACCAGAGCTCCTTTAGATTATTCCTGAATTCAAAAAAGTAAATGATTCTGTAGGGAAAGTATATATTTATTTCCATTTTTGAATCAGATAGTTGACAAGAGTTTTAAACGTTTAGAAGTTGTTTCTGCAGTTTCTTACTTCTTGCATATCCTGTTTGGCCATCCTCAATCATACATCACACAACAGGATAAGAGACAAAAGAGTTTGAGGTCTTACTTTGTGCATAACCAGAAGTCTGACATTGCACACCCATTTCTTGAGTCATTTTCCCCAAGGCTCCATGCGCAGGGTGAGGGATAGGTGTTTCAGGGAGTCAAAAACAGGCTGTTTTGTGTTATGGCTGAAAATTTGGGTGGGCCTCTTGGTTTCAATTGGAAAAGTGTAGTGTTTTCCAACCTGTATTTTGGTGTTTTACTTCCTGCTAGAGCATTGCTTAAAAGGACATACACACACATAAACAAAGTTCTAGATTTCACCACTGTGGTCACCTGTCTCATGATACCTAGGAAGTATCATTGTTCATTTGCGAAGATCATAAAGTAACCTTCCAAAGACCATAATTAGCATATAACAGAATTGTGAATAATATACTTTTCTTTTGTTAGGTTTTCAACCCATACTTTGGTTGTGGCGAGAAGTTTGTGTGTTTATTTAATACACTAGTTTAGATTTACGAGAGATGATGGCCCAGCCATGGCTTTGTTGGGTGAGCCCTCCCTGTCCGTTGTTTCTTGCTAGGTGCCCTGCACTGATCTGTCTAGGTGTCTTCTTAGTCCTTCTGACCCTCTGTGATCCTGGACCCTGCCCTCTATGGGCTACTTAGGATCCTGCCCTCTGGGACCTGGTTGATGTTGCCAAGTAAGGAACCTGTGCTGGAGACTTGAGGGAGACAGGAGTGTGAGGCCAGGGCATTTTCATCTCCAGCTTTGACTGTGTGAGTCTTCAGGGCTGGCTACCTCCTGTCAGATAGCCCTTTCCACACAGTGACACTCTCGGTTTCAGAACAATCCCTTTTCCCAGGTTCCGTGGTGTGAACAGCTCCCCAGTATTACACCACCCTTGTGGTTTTTCTTACATCTCCTTCACTCTTTTGTAAATAATCTCCTTATTAACATCTCCTCAAGTTACCTAATTTCAGTGGGACATCTGTTTCCTGTTGAGATCCTGTATTAGTATTCTTAAGCTGCTGTGACAATTGTCACAAACATAGTGGCTTAAGTGATAGAATTTATAGTTCTGTAGTTTAGAAATCCAGTGCTGGTCTCTGGGCTAAAGTCAAGGCATCCACAAAGCTGTGGTCCTTTCTGAAAGTTGTAGGGGAGAATCTGTTTCTTTGCCTTTTCTAGCTTCTAGAGGCCACTGATATTCCTAGGCTCGTTGCCCCTTTCTTCCAACTCCAAAACCAGCAACAGTGGGTCAGGTCCTAGTCATGCTGCCGTGTCTTTGGTTCCCTGCAGCTAGGAAAGTTTCTCCATTTTTAGAGATTCATGTGATTAGATTGGACTCACTTGGATTGTCTCTTCAACAAAAGTCCTTGACCTTAATCACATTTATAGTCTCTTTGCCATGTCAGGTAGCATATTCATAGGCTCCAAGGGTTAGGACATAGTTATCTTTGGGGACCATTATTGTGCCTACCACAGATCCTAATTGATAAAGTCCTCTGTTTGCCAGATTTAGAAATGCAATCTCTGATGACCAATACATCTCTGATGACTGGCTCTTGGGAACCAGTTCACACTAGAACTCAGATGGTAGTGACTGACATTACTGAATGATGCTGAGTCAGTTGCACATACTTACTTGACAACCACTCTGTTAGGTAGGCATGAACTGGCCTTTATGTAAGAAAAAATGTAGCTCACTTGAACAAGCCTGGCCTTTTGCAAGATCACATAGTTCTTGAAGGGTGAGCCTGGGTTCAAAAGCAGGACACTCTGACTTCAAAGAACATGTTTACTTCACCATTTTTAATGGCAGTATTTACTTACTGTTTTAATCATTTGGGAGAAAGATTTAAAATAGTTCCCACAAATTAAAAATAAAATAAATCAGAGATCTTTTCTGCAGAGCATATGGGAATGCAAGAAGATAATTATAATGACAGGAGCTAAAGCATGGATGTCACTCTTCACTTTGTGCAGGACCTTGTGCTGTAACCAACACCACCTAGTGATCTGACCAGTGCTGAGAAGTGGGACACTTGTCCCTTTTACAGACATGGGAAGTAAAGTTTGTAGAGACAGAAATGGATACATCAGGTTTTGTTTCTCAGTTGTGGTAAAAATCTATGCAACAAAACATTTGCCAATTTAATAATTTCTACACCTGGGTATGTTAGATTTTTGTGAATGCTTGTTCCCCTTCATTTTAGGAAACCAACTAAGCTATAATTTTAATTTTAATTTGTTAATGAATTGGGTTTGGACAAAATCATCTATACAGCCTTTCCATAAATGGGCTTAGTGACTCTGGCACTGATGAAGGGAAGTAATGGACAAAATCTCTTAGATAAGATAAGTGACTCACAGTGATGTTGAACTCATAACCTTGAACTCATTTCACTGAACTGAAGTGAATGAGGATGATTACCAAAATACCTGTTGCCACTCAGTCAATTCCAACTCATAGTGACCCTATAGAACAAGGTAGAACTGCTCTCAGAGGATTTCCGAGTCTGTGAATCTTGATAGAAGGAGACTGCTCCATCTTTCTCCTGCAGAGTGGCTGGTGGATACAGACCACCAACCTTTTGGTTAGCAGCTGAACATTTAACCACTTCACCACCAGGGCTCTTAAAGAAGATAGTTCTAAAATTCAACCCATTGCCATTGTTGTTGTTAGGTGCCCTCAAGTCAGCTCTGACTCATAGCAACCCTGTGTATAACAGAATGAAAGACTGCCTGGGCTAAAGTTTTCCAGTAATATGTCAGGTACTGTTTCATTGCTATTCATAAGGTTTTCAGTGGCCAGTTTTTTCAGAAGTGAGTGGTCCTGTCTTTCTTTCCTGTTTCAGTCGGGAAGCTCCACTGAAACCTGTCACCATGGGTAACCCTGCTGGTACTTGAAATACTGGTGGCATAGCCTCCAACCTCTCAGCGACATGCAAGCCACCACAGTATGACAAACTGACAGTCAAGTGGTGGACTGCCATTGAGTACCCTAAAATTCTGAATGCAATTCTATCCTATAAGTTCCTCTTAGAATTTTCTTAAAATTACACCCATCTTCATAAGACAAGGCCATGCATTATTGGATAATGTTTTTTAGTAGGTTTGTTGTTGTTGTTGTTATGTGCCGTGGCATTGGACCGGACTCATAGTGATCCCTCCCTTAGCTTCCGAGGCAGTATCACTATGGAAGTAGATTGCCCCATTTTCCTTCCAAGGAGTGGCTGGTGGGTTGGTTTATTGAGAGAGAATTAATGTAATATAAAATTTGCCTTTTTGAAGTGCACAATTCACTGAATTTTAATGTTTTCACAGAGTATATACCATCACCACAGTCTAATTTTAGGACATCTCCATACCCTAAAAAGGACCCCATTTACAGTCACTCCGCATTCCTATCCCAGCTCTAGGCAACCACAAATCTACATCCTGTTTCTCTGTGTTGCCCTTTTCTGGACATTCTACTTTTATGTAGATGCCTTGTCATAAATAAGTCTGGTACAGGTCAAGCCATTCAGCTACCCAAGTGGTGTTCGGCATACCAGACCTAGATTTTTTTCTCTTTTTCAAAACCTCTAGCATATAGATGTAACAGCCCCGGTTTCTCTAGAACTCTCCCTTTGGGTCTAAGCTGGTTGTTTTACATTAACTTAGACTAACCTGCCTGGTTAGATGGAGGATTTCCTTTTTAATGAGTTGATGAAGGAAAAGGTGGAAGGTTAACATGGAAGGGTGGAGGACTAGTGCCTGTCCTGCTCCCAGGATCCACCTTTCCTGTCCTCCTAGCCACGCTGAGAAGCACATTGCCCACTAATGGTTGCAGATATCATACTTGCCAACTTCGTGATCAGTCAGCCTTTCCAAAAATACCATGGAAGGTACTCTTTTTGCTTCACTCTTAGTAGACTTTCAGGTCTATACTGATAAGAGTTCCACCTATCTTAATTTAGTTTGTAAACCCTTAAAAATTACCTCTGGTCATGTTATAGTTGAAACAAATTGGCAACTGGCTTGACCCTGGTTCAGTTCTGATAAGCTGTGTGAGACCAGAGACCTGACTTAGTTAACAACCCAGAGAGAGGAAATAAAGCCGTTTCACTTAGGGCCTGTGTTGACTTTTGAGCCAATTCCAAAGGTCAGTTATTACTCAAGGCATTTTATGCTGGGTGTGTCAAGATTTAAATTTGAGGCGTTATTGTTAGTTTTGTTAATCTTGCCTTGAATAATCTCTGTATATACTCAGAAGTAATTTCTAAAATAGGGAGGAAAGGTAAAATGATTCTTATAGTCGTTGACTCTGTAAAAGAAGTAGATTCAGCATGTCTCAATTCTCTTACCCAATAGTTGCCATTTGATATCTGTTTACAATCTATAAAATGAAAGGTTGAACTAACTTTCCTGAGATACTTTCTACCAATAGTATTCTGTAATCTACTGAAGTGAAGCTAAATGGTATGAAGAATTCTAGTCTAGTACTCATTCAGCTTAGACTGAGCACCTGCTAGATACTAGGTTTCAGCATCTAGCGTCACCGTTTGTTTAACAGTGATTCCTAATTGTTTCCCTCTCCACACACAGGGTCGGCCGTCGGCCTGTGCTGCTGTTTTCCATCATCTTCATTCTGATCTTTGGACTGACCGTGGCACTGTCAGTGAATGTGACAATGTTCAGCACACTCAGGTTCTTTGAAGGATTCTGCCTGGCTGGAATAATTCTCACATTGTATGCATTACGTAAGTAGAAAAATGTGTACGTACTCTTGAAAACAACAGAAAAAGTATTTTTGCTTACAAGATTCTGGGAAAGGTGCTGTGCATTCTGGTTGTTTGGGATGGGAATCTTTTGGAGGCACAAACTTAAATGGCTTCAATGGTTGCTAGCATAGTGCCTAAAGCATTTGACTGCTAACTAGAAGGCTGCCAGTTCAAACCCACCAGCCGCTCCTCAGAAAGAAGACTGAGTGACTACTTCCATAGAGATACCACCTCGGAAACCCAAGGAGGGGTCGCTATGAGTCAAATCCAACTGGACAGCAGTGAGTTAGGTTTGGTTTTGGTTGTGAAGAGTTTCCTCAGGTAGTCTTACTCAGCATTCACTCTATTCTGATCTCCAGCTGGGACTCAGTTCATACTAAAAGCCATGGAGGTCTGCATAATTGCTTGATGAGGTGGGGACCAACCCCTAGCTGGTAGGGAGAGACTTTTGCTTTTCTCTTGAATTTTCTGCCTTGGCCTTGTGTGCATTTCCAAATCCAGTTTATAATTGGGTGTCCCTGTCCTTAGTTACCTGAGAGCACAAGAAAGAGGGACTTGTTACCTTGGGGTCTGGACTTAATTTTTTGATTGACTCTTTAAGATTTTATCTTCTTTTCTTCTCTAAGGCTATACAGAATCTAAGTGTTCCACATTCTCATGAACAAATGTGGACTTGGATGGTCTGAACTTGAACCCTAAGTGTTGGTACTAGAAGAGAAAATGGCAAGATTTGTTAGTAGTTGCCCTTTTTGGGTAACAAAAATCCCCTCTATCATTCAGTCATGTTATTGGCCATATTAACTCCTGTGTCAGTATGACTCTCTCACTTCTTTGTAGCTGGTGTTTTCCAGAGCAAAACCACAAACCTAAAAGGAGGAGGAGGGCTGAAGATGTGAAGGCTTTATTTACTAGTTTTGTACTTGTTAATCACCTGTGGAAAGATCGGTTAAGAGTCATGTAAGATAATTTATGATCTGTTTTGTCTTTTCTTATCCTTTGATGACATGGATAGGGGTCATTTATAGTTGAAATAACAATTTTCACTGGGTGAGATAAAGATAGTTGTAGTTCTTTTAAATTTGCATGTTAAAGACTTGATAACACTTTTAGGTAACCTGAAGTTTTGTTCCTCTGCTGTAGAGAATAGAAATATAATCAAGTTTTGGCATGCTTTTCTAGACATAAGGAGGAGTGGCCATGGAAAAGGTTTACAGGTGCATAGTTCTAAATCCAAAGTTGGTGTTTTTGTTACCCTCCTCTAATAGCTGAATTGTAGTTTCTTAGAAATTATCTTTTCCAGTTTATTAGCATGTATTTTGGAAGCCTTACCTCTTAAGGGAAAAGGAACTATGGTAGTATAGTGGTTAAGGCATGTGGCTACTCACCAAAAGGTCAGTGGTTCAAACCCACCAGCCACTCCATGGAAGAAAGATGAGGCAATTTGTTTCTATAAAGATTTACAGCTTTGGAAACCCAGTGGAGATCACTGTGAATCAGAATTGACTCAATGACAGTGAGTTTGGTTTGATTTTACCTCTTAAGGGGGTTAGTGGGTTACGGCTCACGGTTAGTAGGTTTGGTGATGGGTGTTCTGGGCTTCTTTCTTTAAACAAATCACTTGAGTCTTGAGCTGGATAATGGCTCCAGACAAAATGGTAGTTGGTCTGTGCAAAGGAGCAGGCTCTAACTTCTTATCTGGAGGGAATTGTTGGCCCTGCTCTTAGGCACTCTCTTGGCCCACACATGTGAAAGCATGATTGGGATCTTATCCTTGGCATAGTCTTTGGAAGCTCCCTCCCTTCTCATGATAGCATGCTGGTCTAGTCTTATACCCAGGTGGCCACAAATGCACACAGCTCTGTGCTTGGGAACAGAATAGCTATGCTTCAAAAACTGAGCAGAGAAGAGAACGTCCATATTACAACCCCAGTGTTTATCAAACTCAGGGAATATTGATGGAAAATTGCCTTAAAGCAAAAATCATTTTTATCTTGCATGCCAACTGCTAATGATTGACTGAGAATGCCAGAGAACTCAGAGAAGACTTTTGAGAACACTCAGACTCAGTGGGGAAGAATATTTGATTGATTAGCCATTTATGACAATGAGACAGAAAGAGGGTAGGGATGACTGCACACATAGCTAAGTCTTTCTCCAGAGTATGTCCCTGAATTACACCAGACCAGGAGAGATTTTACCAGGTCTGCTCTGGTTCAGCCCCACACAGATTTGTACTGACTGACTTGTGCTTTGACATCATGCCTTATGAAATTTATTGCTATGTTTACTGTACAAAACGATGCTAAGAATTTTCCATTATAGTCTAATTATATAACAAGGTCCTTATATTACATTCGCTTCCATTTAGAGCTATAAAAAGAGTATGCATATCCTAAGAAACTGCTTTGCTTTTATCTGATAGGCACAGAATCACACAACTCAGGGATCTGCAAACTTTTTCTGTGAAGGACCAGATAGTATATATATATATATATATATATATATATATATATATGTGTGTGTGTGTGTGTGTGTGTGTGTGTGTGTGTGTGTTAGATTGAGTTCTCTAGAAAACCAAAACCAGTAAAGCTTATATAGAGAGGGAGGGAGAAAGAGAAATTTATTTTAGGAAAATGGCTCACACACTTATAGAAGCTGGCAAGTCCCAAGTTCTTGGATCAAACATCAAGCTGGAGGCTTTTCCAGACTCATGCTCCTGCAGGGGCTGATGAGCTCAAGGTTGGCAGGCAGTATACTGGCTGTTGACTCCAACAAATGACAAATCCAAGATCTTCAGGCCAAATGGTGGATTGTTCATTCATGGACAGTTTTGGGCAACACAACAGAATCCCTATCCACAGAAGAATGTCTCTTTTCCCAGGATGTCCATAAATACACTGGAAGCAGGCCACACCCCTAAGGAAACTCCCTTTCAATAGATTGACTGCTCAAAACAGATACATCTGATCCCATCATTGGAACAACCTAAATCACAACTGCTTAAACCACACAGAATTGTGGTCCAGCCAAGTTGACACACAGCTCCAACTATCATAGTCCACCCCTTGTCAACTTGGCAGTTGTATACATCTTCTTAACCATATATAATCTCTAAATAAGAACAATTATAAAGTCATATTTGCACCTAACACGATATGCTAACACACATACAACTGAAACACATTAACCTTATTTACATTTCACAGTTCATAACAGAAGGAAACAAAAATATTTGATGCACATATGCAGTGAAGAAATATAACAATCACAGTCCTCATTTCTGCAACTGGTCACGTGGTTGTAGGTGATATTCAGAACTACTTTCTTCCACCTCCCATTCTGTATTTCCCTTGCCCTCAGCAAGCACCTCAGCTGGTTGTGGTTCTTTGCCTGATAGGGTGACCCAAACTTTCATTCCTGAAGGGTCTGGGCCATTAGCAGTCATATCAGAATTGGGTTGCTGTAATTTTCCATTGACTTTAATCACAGGGCATGGTAGTACTAAGAGACATCCTAAAGAATCTCCTGTATTCCAGACATATTCTTCTTTACCTTCATTATGTAATGTCAATCCCATTTCCCCTTGGTAATCAGAATCTATCACACCAAATAGTACAATAATGCCCTTCTTTGTCTGTTGATGCAGAGGCATGAGGAAGCCAAAATGGCTGGGTGGCATTCTTAATTTCCAGTTCAATGCAATCAGTATTGTGTCTCCAGGTGGGAGTGCTCTTGCCTTTGGGACTAAGATCTCCAGACCTGCAGAGCATAGGCTAGCAGGGACAGGAAGCAAAAATTTTTTGAGTGGGTCACTAGGGGTAATAGTGAGTGGTACCACTCTCGTTTCCACCCCTTGGTTCCTGGACCTGTGAATCCCGGCTATTGGAGAAACAGCACTGTATAGTGGATGCTGGTTTAGAGCATATACAGCCTCTTGGAGAACATTGCCCCAACCCTTCAAGGTATTGCCAGGTGGTATTCTGTTTTCAGTAGGCCATTCCATCATTCTGTCAAGTCAGCTGCTTCAGGATGATGGGGAACGTAGTAAGACCAGTGAATTCCATGAGCATGGGCCCATTGCTGTACTTCATTTGCTGTGAAGTGAGTCCCTTGATCTGAAGTAATGCTGTGTGGGATACCATGATGGCAGATAAGGCATTCTGTAAGTCCACAGATGGTTGTTTTGGGAGATGCATTGCATGCAGGGAAGGCAAATTCATATCCAGAATAAGTATCTATTGTAATAAGAATACAACACTGTCCTTTCCATGATGGAAGTGGTCCAATGTAATCAACCTGCCACCATGTTGCTGGCTGTTTACCCTGAGGAATGGTTCCATATCACAGTCTCAGTGTTGGTCTCTGCTGCTGAAAAATTGGGCACTCAGCAGTGGTGGTAGCCAAATCAGGCTTGGAAAGTAGGAGTCCATGTTGCTGAGCCCATGCATAACCTCTATCCCTGCCACCATGGCCACTTGTTCATGAGCCCATTGAGAAATGACAGGAGTGGCTAGGGAAAAAGGATGGCTGGTTTCTACTGAACGTGTCATCCTATTCACCTGATTGTTAAAGTCCTCCTCTGCTGTGGGCATTCACATGAGACACAACTATCTTTACTCCTTTGGCCCAGTCAGAGACATCTATCCACACACCTCTTCCCCATACATCCTTGTCACCAATTTTCCAATCATGCTCCTTCTAAGTCCGAGACCATCCAGCCAAGCTGTTAGCCACCGCCCATGAATCCATATACAATCATACATCTGGCCATTTCTTATTCCATGAAAAGTGAACAGCCATATGCATGGCTTGAAGTTCTGCCCATTGGGAGGATTTCCCTTCACCACTGTCCTTTAGGGAAGTCCCAGAAAGGGGCTGCAGTGCTGCTGCTGTCCATTTTCAAGTGGTGCCTGCATATCGCACAAAACCATCTGTAAACCAGGCACGAGTTTTCTCTTCCTCAGTCAACTGATCATAAGGAACTCCCCACGAAGCCATAGGTGCAGACTGGGAAAGGGAAGGTAATGTGACTGGAGTGGAGACCATAGGCATTTGGGCCACTTCCTCATGCAACTTACTTGTGCCTTCAGGTCCTGCTGGAGCCCAGTATCTGATATACCACTACCATTTAATGATAGAGTGCTGCTGTGCACATCCAACTTTATGACTCTGTGGGTCAGACAACACTCAGTTCATGATGGGCAGCTCAGGCCTCATGGTGACCTGGTGGCCCATAATTACGCAATTAGTCACTACTAAAGCCCAGTAACAAGCTAAAAGCTGTTTCTCAAAAGGAGAGTAGTTATCTGCAGAGTCTGGCAGGGCTTTGCTCCACAATCCCAAGGGTCTGTATTGCAGTTCACCAATAGAGACCTGCCAAAGACTCCAAACAGCATCTCTATCTACTACAGACACTTCAAACACTATTGGATCAACCGGATCATATGGCCCAAGTGGCAGAGCAGCCTCCACACCAGCCTGAACCTGTTACAGAGCCTACTGTTGTTCTGGGCCCCACTCAAAAGTAGCAGCTTTTCGAGTCACTTGATAAATAGGCCACAGCAACACACCCAAATGAGGGATATGTTGCCTCTAAAATTCAGAGGCCCACCAGACATTGTGCCTCCTTTTTAGTTGTGGGGGAAGCCACATACAATAACTTATCCTTCACTTTAGTAGGAATATCTCGACATGCCCCACACCATTGGACCCCTTGAAATTTCACTGAGGTGGAAGGTGCCTGAAGTTTTGTTGGGTTAATCTTCCAACCTCTAGCATGCACATGTCTCACCAAGAATCTAGAGTCATTGATACTTCTTCCTTACTAGCTAGGTCCAATCAGCATAATGTCCTCAATATAATGGCCAGTGTGATATCCTGTGGAAGGGAAAGACGATCAAGATCCCTATGGACTAAATTATGACATAGTGCTGGGGAGATGATATACCCCTTAGGAAGCACTGTGAAAGTATACTTTTGGCCTTGCCAGCTGAAGGCAAACTGCTTCTGATGGTCCTTTGAAATTGATATTGAGAAAAATGCATTGGCCAGATCAATAGCTGCATACCAAGTACCAGGAGATGTACTGATTTGCTCAAGCAATGAAACCACATCAGGAACAGCAGTTGCAACTGGAATCACCACCTGATTAAGTTGACGGTAATCTACTTTCATTCTCCAAGATCCATCTGTTTTGTACACAGGCCAAATAGGTGAATTAAATGGGGATGTGGTGGGAATCACCACCCCTGCATCCTTCAAGTCCTTGATGATGTCAGTAATCTCTGCAACCCTTCCAGGGATGTGATACTGCTTTTGGTTTACTATTTTTGTAGGTTGAGGCAGTTCTAATGGCTTCCACTTGCCTTTTCCTACCATAACAGCCCTTACTCCACATGTCAGGGACCCAATGTGGGAATTCATTTGCCAGTTGTTCAGTATATCTATTCCAATTATGCATTCTGGCACTAAGGAAATCACTACAGGATGGGTTCAGGGACCCACTGGACCCACTGTGAGACACACCTTAGCTAAGACTCCATGAATAACTTGACCTCCATATGCCCCCACTCTGACTAGTGGGCCACAGTGATGCTTTGGGTCTCCTGGAATTAGTGTCAGTTCAGAGCTAGTGTCCAGTAATCCCAAAAAAGTCTGATTATTTCCTTTTCCCCAATGTACAGTCACTCTCGTAAAAGGCCTTAGATCCTTTTGGGGAAGGCTGGGAGAAAGATTGACATTATAAATTTTTGGCAATGTAGTGGGATCCTTCCTCAGAGGGACCCGGCCTCCCCTTCATTCAAGGGGTTGTAGATTTGTAAAACTGACTCAAGTGTAGGAATTGATTGAGAGGCTGTGACTCTGTATTCTGGTGATTCAATCTAGGCTGCTGTTCACGTGACCTAGAATTCTTCTGTCTATACAGATCAAGTAAATATTTAGTAGGTTTGCCATGTATTTCACTACTAGGAACACCATGAGCAACTAGCCAATGCCGTAATTCCACATGAGTCGGACTATTCTGATTACTGTTCCGACTCTGCTGTCCATTATGATAACCATGCCCACTTTGTCTTTGTCTGTTAACTGCTGCCACTTGGCCCCTGCTACCACGGAGTCCCATCAGCCCCATCGTAGTTAAGTGTCTTAGTTCAATTAGGGCAGTTCCCACTGTCAAATCCAGCTTACACAAAATAGCAATCACAGCAGTCTTCAAGGATACTGAAGCTCCCTTTACAAATTTATTCCTCACAGTACTGGTGAAAGGTGTGTCTTCTAGACTCTCCGTTTCTGGCTCTAGGAGTCTTATCTGATAAATCCATTCTAACAGGCCAATTTCCCTAAGCCTCTGGATACCTTCTTCTACATTAAACCAAGGCAGGTCTGGTACTTCAACTTGACTTAAGGTAAGCCTACGAAATAAACTATTACATCCTTTCCTAATCTCTTGAGGTGAAACACTGAATGAAGAATCTATACTTAGTGGGCCTGAATCAATAAACTCAGACTGATCCAATGTTACATTCCTTGCACCATTATCCCACACCCTCAGTAGCCATTCCCATACATATTCTCCAGGTTTCTGCCTGTACATGTTAGCAAAATCAAATAGGTCTTTTCAGGTATAGTGTACCACCTCCTCAGTCACACTTTTTATTTCACCTTTTGGGGCTTGCTTAAACTTAACTTTAGTTATAGGTCTAGCAGCAACAATGGGTGGTTGAGACAGTTCCTGTGAACATTTAGCAATGTCTTCCCTGCCCTCTGCCTCAGGCAATGACCCAGCAGGAACAGTTGGATTAATCCCATCAAACTGAGGTAGAGGGCATAATAGTTTTACAGTAATCCCTTTAGATGGGAGGAATTCAACAGAATTTACAGGCTCTATATGCTGATCTTCCTGTCTTCGCATATGTCCCCATTCCAGGTTTCAGGATCCCATTTTTTCCCAATCAATGCCCTCACTTTAACTTCAGACACCATTCTGGGTTGGTAATTTAGTTGGCATTGTAATTCAGCCACCCTTACAATAAGACTCTGGGTTTGGTTTTTGGCAATATCAGCTCTGTTACTAGAAGAAATAAGTCTTTCTTTCAGAGCACAACTGGAAACACTGAGGTCTTTTATGCAGCGCTTAACCTGTGACTCAGCAGCCCTGAGCTCATCTTGCTCTTATTTCACTTTGTCTAGTGTAAGTAGGCCCAACCAACCAGCTTCCTTATACTCCTTATGCTGGCAAAATTGCAGAAAAGTATCAAATAGTGATCACCTAGAGCCTCACTTCTCACAAGTTCTTGATCTATTGGTGGTGATATTTTGCATATTAATGTTGCCACCTCATGGCATGGATTAGCAGGGACCTCTGTACTAACAGAGGCAGGGTCTCCAGTGGTTTTATGATTAATCAAATTGGAGAACCAATTTGGGAAGACCATCCTTATGTTTTTGTCTCTCTAGAACCATTCCCAGTACCAAATGTGTTAGACTGAGTTCTCTAGAGAAGCAAAATGAGGAAATCTTATATATAGAGAGAGAAAGATAAATTTATCTTAGGAAAATGGCTCACACACTTACAGAGGGGGGCAAGTCCCAAATTCTTGGATCAAACGTCAAACTGTAGGCTTTTCCCAACTCATGTTCTTGCATAGGCTGATGAGCTCAAGGTTGCAGGAAGTATACTGGCTGTTGACTCCAGTGAATGATGAATCCAAGATCTCCAGGCTGAATGGTGGACTGTTTGCTCATGGACAGTTATAGGTAGCACAACAGAATCCCGATCCACAGAAGAGTGTCTCTTTTCCCAGGATGTCTATAAATATACTGGAAGCAGGCCACACCCCTAGGGAAACTCCCTTTCAATGGATTGGCTGCTCAAACCATATACATCTGATCCCATCATTGGAACAACCCACATCACAATTGCTTAAACCACACAGAATTGTGGTCCAGCCAAGTAGACACATAGTTCCAACTATCACAGTATACACTCGGCTTTATAGACCAGATAAGGAGTTCTGGTGGTACAGTGGTTAAGGCATGTGGCTACTAACCAAAATGTCAGGATTCAAACCCACCAGCCACTTCACAGGAGAAAGATGAGGCAGTCTTCTTCCGTAGAGAATTATGGCCATGGAAACCCTATGAGGCAGTTCTACTCTGTCCTCTAGGGTCATTATGAGTGAGAATTGACTTGATAGCAGCAGATTTGGTTTTGGTTTGTTTTTTTGGGGCCAGATGGTCTCTGTCCCAACTACATACCTCTACCTATTAGCATGAAAGCATCATAGATAATAAACAAATTCACAACAGGCAGCAGGCTACAGGCAGTAGTTTTCAACCTCTGATGTAACTGATTCTCTCTTTGCATGTACTGCTAGGAAGCTTAGAAAACTTAGAATCTGATGTAATGCAGGTATGTGAGGCTGACAAAATGAGCTTTGAATTTTGACCTGTCCCTTTGTTTCATATTAACCTTGGCAAAGGAAAAAAAAGAAAGACAGTTACAATCACAAACAGGATTGGGGTAGAATGTGATGAACTGGAATGGGCAATACACCTCTCTGCAGAGATCAGAGGCTGGTGATGAGAAGTAAGAGAGGAATTTTCAGTCCATAGAGGTGGTGACTGTGAATTTTCAAATTAATGTACTTATTAGTGTTTTACACCTGAATAATATATGTGATCAGTTAACACTTAGGTATTGCTTGTTTTGCTTAAAGGGAATTACTGAAAAACTAGGTCACAGGGTTGAAGTATGCAAAAGGGGCAAGGAGGCCACATCTGACCTCTAACTGCACAAGAGGAAGACAGAATCGCCATCAATAGCCCAAGGCCTATTACTGCAAGGCCAGACATGCTGCCTCCTTCCAGCCCTTTCACCAACCATTCCTCCCAAAGCACCCACCACCTCTCTCCTGGGTTCGATAATTCACTGCAGTGGCCACACAGAACTCACAGATTATGGGGTTTATTAGGGAAGCACCAGGCTACAATTCAAGTTCAGGAAAAAATGCTCAGTCTCTCTCCCAGCTCTCCGTCTCTCACAGTCTCTCTCCCAGCAGTGAATGTCCCTCGGTGTCTCTCTCAGCCATGCATGTCTCTTGCATCTCTTTCCCAGCAGCGTGTGTCTTTCAGGGGTGTGTCCTTCCTTAGCTAGCAGTCAGAGAGTTCTGCCTCTAGGAGGCCTCCTTTTGAGCCCAGCAGAGTGGCCAAACCAACCAATCATAACATCAGAATTCTAAACACCTGAGAGAGAGCAGGAACCTCCCAGAACATTGTTTAGTGCCACTCCCAACAGAAATACCCCAGGTGGACAACGTTACCAATCAGGAGCTCCTCAGTTGTTCATGGCAAATTCCACCTTGGGGTTTACAAAGACTTATGGGTAGAAAAGCCACACTAGGTAATTTACTACACTGCAGGCCACCCCTTGGCTTTTCTAACCATTATCCCTTTTATACTTCAAAAATTTACATCCCCTTCACCATCAGTTTAAGAATAACCACACCCATGAAAGTGTGTAAGCCAGCCACTTCATGCCTTTATCTCCCTTCATTTGAGAGAGCCAGTTTCTAATTTGCCCATGCCTATCAAACCAGTACTCCGAGGAGACAAGCATGGTCCTTTCTCTCTGGAGAATCTTCTGTTCTGCTTGGAAACTTCAGGCATCTGGATCCATAAACAAGCAAAGTCCAGCCCAGCGCAAGCCATCAAATTGCAGCAACTTAACACCAGCTCAGTGTCAAACATCTTTCTCTTCATTTGGTAGGATTCTTGTCAGCTCAGCCCTAGCCATCCCAGCTAGGTCATGGGTACCGGCTGCCAAGTTTGGGAGCCACACTCTTCCCTTCACTTCAGACCAGCCAGAGCAACTCCTCTCACATCTTCAGTTCTCAGGGACTATTTCAATGCCTGTAGGCCCACAACTCATTGTACTTCAGACCAGCCAGCCCTTCCTCTCATCCCCAGCCTCCATGGCCTAGGTTAAAGAGTACCAAACTCAGTCCATTTCTTCTTTGCTGCACTTCCCCCATTTCCACTGAGGTGGACCCCGGTGGTCACAAGCAAGCAACATACAAGTTTACTACTCACTGGCTTCCTTTAACTTTCAGGCCTGGAAGGGGTTTCTCTCATGGACCATGACTTTCCTGTCTTGGTGCACCCAAAACCAGTCTGCTTGCTCAAAATTCAAAGAGCCAAATTGTCATTATTTTTTCCTCTTCAGGTCCTTATTCAAATGCAAATCTTCTGTTCCCCAGTAGTACTGGGTGGGGCTCAGGTTTTCTACCTAGGCCTCCTATACTCTACATACATACAGGGTTTGAAACAAAAGCCTGTGTTTCTTCTGGGCAAATTCTATTTCCTCTTTTAACTTATCCAATCAAGTATTGGCTGAAAGCAGACTTACACACTCTTTGTTAAGTGTTTCTTGAATATAAAGAAAAGTTTAAAACTTTTGGGCACTGATTATTTGGAAGACACATTTTTAATGGTCCCCTTCAACAATAGGTTTTCATCTCACTTAATGCATCTCCTGGAAGGGCCAGGACTTTCCCAGAGCAAAGCTGGGTATCATTCTTTTTTTAGTCTTGCAGGTGCTTGGCAGTATGATAGAGAAAGTAACGATTTTGGCAGATTTAGTAGGAGCTCTGGTAGCATAGTGGCTAAAGCACTTGACTGCTAACCAGAAGGCTGGTGGTTCAAACCCACCAGCCACTCCTCGGAAGAAAGGTTGGGCAATCTTACTTCCGTAGTGATACTGCCTCGGAAACCCAAGGAGGGGTCGCTATGAGTTGGGGCTGACTCGACAGCAAACAACAAGAAGTGTGTTGTGAAGCTTGCTGTGAGGGTTGACTCTTAGTTTTAAGAAATGCTGCTGACTGTTTTTTGCTTTATTTCATGTTTTTTCTGCTTTGGAATTTTTCAAAGGTACATTTAAGTTACATTTTGCTCTGAACTTTTATTTCCTGCAAGTTGCCAAAGGGAGATGTGGTTGTGTAATGAGGATATAATAATAAAAACCATTGGCATCTTCCCCAGGGTCCCTGGGTAGTACAACTAGTTAATATTGTCACCTGTTAGCCAAAAGGTTGGTGGTTCAGTCCACCCAGAGATCCCTTGGAAAAAAGGCCTGTGATCTGTTTCAGCCACTGAAAACGTTAATGGAGTACAGTTTTACTTTGACACATATGAGGCTGCTGTGAGTCAGAGTTGACTCCATGATAGCAGGTTTGGCAGTGTCCTCCCCAGGAGTCTCTCCATGGAAGCAGAATGCATGTTGGCCAGAGAGAAGAAATAATGGATGCTGAGTGGGCGTGGATAGGGCTATAGCAGTGATTCTTGCCTACTGTGAGAGCACCATGTTAGATAGTGAAAATCATCAAGTACACTTGAACTGCATCATTGACTTAAATTTATGCCTTTACTTGGGAACAACAACAAAAACAAGATAGAAAAACTTAACCTAGCTAGATGAGAGGTAGGGAACCACAGACCAAGGGGGGAAGTGGGAAGCAATATATCACATTTTCTTATTTGTTTATGGAAACAAAGTCTTATTGAAGACTAAAGAAATAGTCACTTTTCAATATATGAAGCTGTGATTTCTTGTATATGAATTATTTTCCCAACCAGCATTTATAATATTACAGGCAGGATAATAGAGAACTGTCTTTATTCAGGAGAAGTCAATAAAAAGCTGCTGCTTTTCTGAGGTGGTTTGATGTTGGGTAAGGAGATGTGGGGGAGCTCTGGTAGCATAGTGGCTAAGACACTTGCCTGCTAACCAGATGGCTGGTGGTTCAAACCCACCAGCCACTCCTCGGAAGGAAGGTTGGGCAATCCTACTTCCGTAGTGATACTGCCTCGGAAACCCAAGGAGGGGTCGCTATGAGTCGGGGCCAACTTGACGGCACATAACAACAACAACAACAACAACAAGGAGATGTGGTGGCATAGTGCCTAAAGCATTTGACTGCTAACCAGAAAGGTGGTGGTTCAAACCCACCAGCCACTCCTTAGAAGGAAAATTGGGCAATCTAATTCTGTAGTGATACCGCCTTTGAAACCCAAGGAGGGGTCGATATGAGTTGGATCCGACGCGACGGCAGTGAGGTTTTTTTGTATAGTAAGTCCTAGAAAAGAAAATGAGATCTGGTGTTGTGGTTAAGATGTTGGCTGATGACCAAAAGGTTAGTGGTTTGAACCCACCAGCTGCTCTGCAAAAGAAAGATATGGCAGTCTGCTTTTGTAAAGATTTACAGTCCTGGAAACCCAGTGGGGGTTTCTATGAGTCAGAATCAACTCGATGGCAATGAGTTTGGTTTGATTTTTTAATAGAAGAAAATGGGAGCCCTGGTGGTACAGTGGTTAAGCACTAGGCTTAAGCACTTAGACTTAACTGGAAGGTCAGTGATTCAATTCCAGTAGCTACTCTTGAGAGAAAGATGTGGCAGTCTGCTTCCATAAAGATTTACAGCCTTGGAAACTCTGTGGGACAGTTCTATTCTGTCCCATAAGATCACTATGAGTTGGAATCAACTTGACAGCAATGGGTTTGGGTCTTTGGTTTATAGGTTTATAGGAGAAGATACTATTTTTTAGTATGTTCTATAAAAGGAGATACTATTTGTTAATATAAATGTTTTTGTGTGTCTCTTCATTTGATCTCCCTGTCCCAACTTCTAATAATTACCCTCTGTCTCCATAGATTTAGTCATACTTCAAAGGAACATAACTTTATTTATTTATTGCTTAACAACAATGAAAAATCTACTTGAAAAATTCTTTTAAAGCTTCATGTTCTCATTATGATAACCTCCATAAACCCAGAAAAATAACTGTTTTTGTTATGTGCTGTTGAGTCGGACCTGACTCATAGCGACCCCTCCTTGGGTTGCCGAGGTGGTATCACTACCAAAGTAGATTGCCCAACCTTCCTTCTGAGGAGTGGCCGGTGGGTTTGAACCACCATCCTTCTGGTTAGCAGTCAAGTGTCTTAGGCACTATGCTACCGGAGTTCCTAGAAAAAATAATTAGATGAACTTAAAAAAAAGAAAAAAGAAAAAAAGACCTCACTCCATCGAGTTGGATCAGACTCATAGCAACCCTTCCTTGGCTTTCCAAGGCTGTATCTATATGGAAGTAGGTTTCCAAATCTTCCTTCTGAGGAGTGGCTGGTGGGTTTGAACTGCCAGCCTTCTAGTTAGCAGTCAAGTGCCTTAGGTACTCTGCACCACCAGAGCTCATGCATAATCAAGGAGTGACCAAAAGTTTCACAGGTAACGAAGTTAGTGGCTACTGGGTAAACTTAAAAGGCTTGATTTCTACTGACTGATGAAAAAAAACCTGAGTGTGCTCTAGGTGGGGTAATGTCCTCATCTTCACATGGCCCTGATGGCTTTAGATTCTCCCTGAAGTGGCTGAGGAATTTCTAATGTGTTTTTCTTCTTTTTCTCACTATTCCACATATTTCTATAGTTTAATTTTTTGTGAACTAACATTCCTTGGAACATATTTTGGTCAACAGTGTTGTTAAGCATCAAAACTGTGCTGAACACTGGAAAAAAAAAAAAAAAAAGGACTGACCCAGAGAGTTCCATGTATTGAGTTATTGAACAGTGGAATAAGTAAAATGAAGACTACTCTTCTAAGCAGGAGTGACTTCAACTCTTGTGTGGTTGACTTCTTTTGGGGAGCAGATATTTGCACTGAATTTAGGTTAAAGGAAAGTTTCACATAAATATATGCCTGATCATCAGAATCTGTCTCTCCCTCCCACTCTTTCCTTATCTTCAAATACCTGGACCTATAGTAGTGTGACAATCTTGTTCTTCTGGTGGAACAGTTTCATCAGGGCTTTTTCCAACAAGGAGTTGAGTCAGAGTTTACCATAGGCCTTTGACAAGCAATTTTTATTTATTTATATACTGAAGTTCAAAAGAATTTGGGTTTTACAGAGGTTCAAGCTGATATGATAGGAAACTCTTAAGGAGATTGAGACCTGTCCACTGGTCTTTTTCTTTTCTGGAAACACATTACTATTCCTGCTTTGAAAAGCTATGGAGTAAATTTATAAGCCAAAGTAATGGGACATTGTCCTGTATCCTCCTGTTTTCTCTCTGCTACCCCCCTGAGGAACCATAGCATCTGGGCACAGCCATGGAATGTGAAGTTAGAAAAGCAACTCCTGGCTGGTGGCTCCAATCCTGAGGAACGGGGATGATGTTGTCCCAGTCGCTGCTCCCTGGTCCACAGTGGAAGAAAAAGTCCTCAAGCAGGGAACCAGAGGTGACTCAAAGAACTAGTTCTTTCAACATTGTATCAGTCAATCTTTAAAATAAAAATAACTCAAACCTCTTCTCTGTTCCTCTGTATGGATAAACCAAAACTTGAGTTTATATAGAGCCTTTCTTTGAGAAAAATTCAAAGGTCTGTAAGTATTTAAGTCATGTAAGGAGATTCCCTCTTACCTGCACATTAAAAATGGAAATGTAAGGGCATAAATGAAACCCACATGCCCTGTCTTCTTCTATAAACTATCCTCAAAAGTCAGGGCAAGAAAATGCATATATATCACTTTAAGTATACAGTGAAGCTCCAATGTGCACATTTCTTTGGGTGTTTGGAATTTGATGAAGGTAGGTCTGTCTCTCGGAGTTACAAAAAAAAAAAAAAAAACAGGGAGACAGTATGAGTACTGTTACTTTGTAGGGATTACAATCAATGGCATGAAACAAAATGTGAAGGAATAGTTGAATGGAAAACTGATTTTTTCTGTAAACTCTCACCCACATCATAATAAAAAGTTTTTAAAAAAAAGGGGGGGATAGTGGGGTTGGGAGAGAAATCAGAGGGAAAACCCAGCCAATATTTATAGGTACCTAAACCAAAACAAAACTCACTGCCATAGAGTCAATTCTGACTCATAACGACCCCTCCCTGGGTTTCTGAGGCAGTAAATCTTTACGGAAGCATATTGCCCAGTCTTCCTTCCACAGAATGGCTGGTGGCTTTGAATCACCAATCTTCTGGTTAGCAGTCAAAATGCCTTAGACACTACACCACCAGAGCTCTTAAAGATAACCTCCAAACCAAACTCACTGCCGTCGAGTTGAACTTGACTCACAGTGACCCATCCTTGGGTTTACCGGGCGGGATCACTACAGAAGTAGATTGCTCAACCTTCCTTCCAAGGAGTGGCTAGTGGGTTTGAACTACCAGCCTTCTGGTAGCAGTCAAGTGCCTTAGGCACTATGCTACCAGAGCTCCTTAGTGATACCTAGTCATTTTAAAATCTAAATTGCCTACAGTATCCAGAAGCCTTGGATGCCTTTTTCCGCACAATGAATGATGCTGTGAAGGCTGTGCAAATCCGTAATTAATAGGGTCTTCTCAGACTGGAAATTAGTGGGGCTTCTATACTTCACCTGAGACAAAACTGTCCACCATACTAAATGGGGACATAGAAGGCTCTGGAAATCAGGAGATCCATGCTTCAGAGTGAGCTCTGCAGTGAACTGAACCTGTGACTGCAGAAGATTTCTGGGTCTCTCTAAGCTCTGTCTCCCTTGCTATAAACTCAGGGATGGGTTTTAACAATGTCTTATGCTAAGTGTGGTCTCTCCTTAGCGCACCACCTGTGGGGAAATGGGACAGAACACAAAACAAATGGCAAACCACTCTAGTCTGTCGTGCTTTCCAGTTGTAGAATTCTGTGGCTTTTTCAGTCAGTGTTCAGCCATTAGTCTCCTTCCATGTTGAACATTTCATATTTGGGGTGTTGGTGAAACCAGAGATGATGGCTTCTCAGTCATACCCCATCCCATCACAAACTAATGCTGGACTTTCAGCCTTTCTCTGGGAGGCATTGGGCTAAGTTTCTCCAGAGGTTTTCTGGAAAGAGATATAGGGATGGGATGGGATTAATGGTTAAGGCCACCTTCCCTCATTGTTACAGATCTGTCCTCATGTCAAAAACCTCACCCTTCTTGACCTTTCTGGAAAACTTTTCTTGCTGGCTTCCAGTTTTTCTCTTACCACATTCTTTCCTGTTGGATTCACAGGCAATTCCCAGAATACTATCACTTTGCTCTGGGTATTCTTTACTTACCTGGAAAGATAGGATTGAACATAAAGCTAAAAGTTATGCTGATTAGAAGAGGGGTTTCAGAAAAAGTATGCACCCAATATTGAACTCACTTTATTTTTCTTTGTTTTTATTCTTGAGACAAATAAAATGTAAGTAAATAAATCAGCCACCTTTAAAACAAGTAAAGAACATCAACCAAACCAAACCAAACTCACTGCCACCAAGGCGATTCTGACTCATAGAGGTCTCCATTGCATTTGCAAGGCTGTAAATCTTTACAGAAACAGACTTGCCCCATCTCTCTTCTGTGGAGCAGCTGGTGAGTTTGAACCACCAACCTTTTGGTTAGCAGCCAAGTACCTTAATCACTGTACCATCAGAGTTCCTTAAAGAACACCAGGATTCTTTGAAATATATGTGGTAGGAGGTAAAATCATTATTGATTTGCTAAGAATCACTGTTAGTCAAAAGACATGATCTTCATTGAGGGAACAGAGAGAGTATAACTCAAATGGTCCAGAGCCATGAAACTCTGCAGTTAGTGACTGTGCTATTCAAATTACTATGTCATGCCAAATAAGTTTTGCTTCAAGGAGTTGAAGTTTTGTTTCTTGATTGATCTAAGTTGAAACATAGATAGCTTTCTTTTTCACTCATTTGCTTAGCAAACATTTGAGGTCCTACTAGGTGCCAGGGGAATAACAGTTTGTTAACTTATACAATGAAGACTGACTAAATGCTGGGCACTGTTAGGTACTGATGACACAGGCTGACAAATCTTCCTGCCCCCAATGACACAGAGATATAAGATGCAGGACAGGATGGACTAGACTGAGAGGGTCAAGATAGGGACATTGAGCTGTGAGTTTTGTAGGAGAGGGAGGAGTGGGTGTTGAGAGGGGCCAAACCAAACCCACTGCCATCAAGTTGATTCTGACTTATGGTGACCCTATAGAACAGAGTAGAACTGTCCCATAGGATTTCCAAGACCATAAATCTTTAGAGAAGCAGACTGCCTCATCTTTCTCCTGTGGAGTGGCTAGTGGGTTTAAACTGCTGACCTTTTGGTTAGCAGCCAAATGCTTTAACTACTGCAAGGGTGGGCACTCACTATAAAAGGCCACAGAGGTGAGAAGAGCCTGGCATCTTCTGGCTACTGCAGGCAATTATGGCTCACCTGTAGCCCAGAGCTTGGGCAGTGATTAGCATGACATGGGGAAGGAAAATGGAACAACTCATGAAGACCCAAGAAATTCAGATTCTAACATTAGGATGGTTGTAGACCACTGAAGGATCTTAAGCAAACATAACCTTTGAATATATGTTTTGGGAAGATCCTTCAAGTTGTGATTTGGAGCAGGCCAAGGAAGAAGGCCAAGCTAAAGGTAAGGAGACTATTGCAGCTGAGAGCCTAAACTATGGCTATATCTAAAGGAAGGAGAGCCTACAAAGGGAAACTCAACAGCCTGGCTGACTGAATAGTCAGGACAAGACAAGAGAGAATCATGTTGCTCGCTGTGCACCTGGAGTGAGGTCAATGCTTTTTCTCCAAATGGTGTGCAAGGAGTTGAGCCCAGGTGTCCCGATTCCCAAGTTAGAAGCTACTGAGCCACTCCCTTCCTTTGGCAGGTTTGGTAAACAGAGATGATGATGAGTTGGTGGCACCATGGGGTCATCTGAGTGGATTTATCTAGTAAATGATTTGCTATTCAGAAGTTCAAGAGCAAGACCTGTGCATGCTCAGCATGAAATTAGCAGCTAGTGCCTGGAGAATAGCTGAGATCATGTAACATGAGAAAACAGTGGAAGTAGAAGAACTGGCTGGAAGAAACTGGAAAGAGTAGTCTGGGAGATCGGTGGAAAATCAGAATGAGCTACAACTAGTAAGCTAAAGAGAAGAGAGACTTCAAGAGCAGGGAGGGGACAGCAGTGTCAAAAGATGCAGGGCAGGATTGAAAACGCCCATTGGATATAGCAGTGATTGCCTAGTAGGTCAGAGGTGACTGCAGTAAGAGCCGCTTTAATTTAATTTGGTAAGAAATAGAAAATATTCTAAGCATAGGTTATAACTCACATATGCCCCAAAGGAGTGATGTCCTGTCTTTATGTCAAGTATTTTAGAAAGAAAATAACTTTTTAAGAATGGTAAGTATTCATTATAATTGGATAGAAAAAAAGTTAATTGGAAGACAAATCCGTAATGACTATTTTTCTTTGAAGTCTCCTGAAATGCCATATTCTCTTGACTCAGTAAATGTGATTTAAAATACACAGTTCAGCTGAGTTAGAGCTGCTGCTTTGTTCTCTGGGTGATGTTGTTTAGTTTTATTGAGAGACTGGGTATGGAAACAGCCCTTTTCCTTGTCAGCACACAAACATATATGTGCATGCAAACACACACACATACAGATACAAGCATGTATACACATGCACACACACATATATGCACACACATGATTATATGTAAGCATCTGGAAAACTCTAGCATGTGGAAAGGAGTCCAGCATTGGAATGTAAGCCCTAATCCTACCACTCCCCAATTATGATGTTGAGCACAGTACTTAAGTACTTTACATCAGTTTTCCACCTATAAAACACTGTGCAGATGGATAAGAGGATAAATGTGCTCCCCATTTGTAAACCATGACATTCCAGAGAAATGTTGTTGGGAATTTGTGTGTGCATACACATTTTTGTCCATGTCCTAGCCACTATTCTGCTGAATACACAAATCCTGTGCTGAGATTATTAATCTTTTTCTAATAGGGCCTTCTCATATGAGGAGTTCTCTGTGCTCTCAGAAAGCTTGTAAATCTTAGCAAAAGAGGAACTTTGAACTGGGGTGGCTACTAGTTTAGGGTAACATGGAGAACTGCTATGGTGGTCAGGAGTGAGGAGCAAGAATTTTCTTTGAAGGATTTCTCTATTGGAGATATTAATAAATTATCTCTGCTACAGATGGTGTAGTACCTAAGGTATTTGACTGCTAACCAGAAGTTCAAACCCACCAGCCACTCCTCGGAAGGAAGGTTGGGCAATCTACTTCTGTAGTGATACTGCCTTGGAAACCCAAGGACGGGTAGCTATGAGTCGGATCCAACTTGATAGCAGTGAGCTTGGTTTGTTTTTTGGCTATAGGGTCATTATGAGTTGTAATTGACTCAACAGCAGTGGGGTAGGTAGCGTTCCTTCAGAGCTCCATATATTACGTGTTTAAAATCCTAACCATTCAAGGAGGAAGAGGAGCTAATAAATGAAAGAAAAAAAATCCTCCTGGACAGATCATATCTAAGGACCTTGACTCTTCTGCCAGACCCCAGTACTGGCATATCCATCATTCCAGAATGCTCCATTAATTGCCAGGAAAAGATGCTAAACAAATAGAATACTGGTTGCCATTTTCCAGATTAATCTTACATATATTCAAGGACACTATCCTTTATGTTTTATAAAAGTGCCTATATATATTGTCTTTATATTTTGAACTTTTAACTCATGAAACTTACTCATTGTCTCATAACGGTTATTGGCCACCCACATTCTGCCATGAAGTTGCATTGACTTCCTTGGTGCGGGGATGATGGCAACTCCCTTCTGTAATGTGATCTGTGCAAACACCTGTGCATCTGCGATGGGCTGGGTGGCAGTCGAAGGAGGAGCATTACTTTGAAATAGAATCAGGATAATTTGCTATTGTATTTTCAATGAGTATTCTAGGGAAAAATCTATTCAGGAGCCACCTTCTGATTACTAGTTCAAGAACATGTAAGACAACAAATACTTGGAGTAAAACGACTTTTAAAATTTTGCTGTTCCTCTGAAGAAGCATTGCCTCATGTGAACAAGGACCATCCAGCTTCCTGGTCCTTTAGCAACAGCAGCCCCCAAGGCTGGCACAGGTCTGAACCTGCCTGGGTTCAGATTACCCACACCAGTGATTACCAAACTATACATGGCCACACAAGAAACAGACCTCCTTTTGCCACAATCTCAGCCCCCTCTGGCCAAGACTATGTAAAATTAGTTGCCATGGAGTCAGCTTCACCTGATGGCAACCCCATATGTGTCATAGTAGGGTTGTCAATAATTGAGTTTTTGGAAGTATATTGCCAGGCCTTTTTGCCCAGGTACCTCTAGGTGGACTCAACCCTGCAACCTTTTGGTTAGCAGCTGCCTGCATTAACTGCACCACCACCCAGGACCTCCAGACTCTGAAGAAGTGTAGCATTTCTGGAGGTTCTCTAATTGTGATGTCAGACTCATGGGCCGTTTGGGAGTTGTTTAAAGCCATGACCTCCACGCCAGTAGAAACTGACCTAAGGATGTCCGGATCCTGCAAGAGAAAGAGGGGCTGAAGCTAGACTGTAATGCTCTGGGTCACAGTAGGTGGGAACACAGCCTTAGAGGCCCAGGTGTAGGATTCCTTCTGAGCCTCTAGCATGGAATATGGAAACTGGAAAAGAGAGGGCTCTGGTTCAAGGATATCGTCTTCCCTTCATTTTTGTTCTGGCAGGACTTTTGATGACCTGTGGAAAGGTGTTTTTTATTCAACCATGTTGGCTCTGCCTGCTGTCCTGTGAGAACTGAAAATTGGTTGTTCCTCTTCTAACTAGTATATATTTTCTTCTAAGTGTTTCCATGTATCTTTAACCTATACTTCTTCAAAGCATCTCTTTGCTTTATGTCACTTTTGGGAGAGGGGTCAGGACTTCCTCCAAACCAAGTAGATGGTTAGGCTGGGGAACTGGAGCAATAAAATGCTCTTTAGCTCTACTCCATACAGTTTTACATAATGAGAGAAATTCTGCCAGTTCAAAATACCAGGACTTGGAATTTCTGATCATTTCCTTCCTGGCATCTATTTAATTCATCAAACTGGCCTTGCTACCTCATCTGTATAAGGCCTGTGTCTCAAGCTTTAAGAATTACAGGGTGAGTGAGGGTTTCCTCAGGGACATGGGGCATGTAACTGTTCCCACTACTTGAGAAGGGCTTGCTGGGGGCCCACTGACTTGCATCCCTTGTCATTGGCTCTGTTTTGGCTGCCCTCAGGGCATGAAGCATAACTAGACCTATAATGTCCTCATTATCTCACTCCCCTCCCTCCTATTAGAAAGAATAATATATGGGCCTAACATTTAAGGGTTATACATACAGAAGCTGAAATGTCCTTGTAAGGAGACCACCCTTTTCATGCATGCCAGTGTGTGTATACATGTGTGTGCATAGTACTGACAGCTGAATAGTATTTTTATCAGAAGGAGTAAAAAGGAGAGATGAAGGAGATCAGTGTGGTATTTTTTATAACAGCAAGAATGAGCTATTTATTGACATAAATGTGTTATTTATTGAGTTCAGGTACTATATTAAGGTAGCCATTCATGTATCCATACATATATTTGAAGTTCATGTTATCCATATAAAGTAAATACTATTAACAACACCATTTTACAAATAAGGAAACTGAAGCTTCTAATCCCTAGACTTGTCTAATTTGTGAGTGATGTCTTTAAACAATTGCTGATACTCACTCAACTTTTACAGTGAACCTGACACTGTGCCAAGTACAATATAAAAGTCTTATTTAACCCCTCAATAATCTTATGATATGGACACTCTTGTTACCTATATTTTACAAATGGAAAACCTGAAGTACAGCATGGTAACTTGCCCAAGGTCACATACTAAGAAGTAAAGGAGCCAGAATGCAAACTCAGGTCTGTGAGACTCCAGTTACCCGTGTTTGTAAAAGCTGTCTTGTCACTAACATCCTCTTTTCCTTAAAATATTTTTCTTATAATATTATACAAATATAGAAATATCCCATAAGAAGTTTGATTTAGTTCTTACAACTTTAACTATAAAACCTAAATATTAACAACATACAGTTTCAAAAGCAACACAAGCCACACTAACAGCACTGCTTCAGCGTGGTGGGCATTGCTCTGCTCCTGAAATTGAAACACTGCTCACTCTTGTTGGGTCAGATAGCTCCAGAATCAATCTTATATTTAAATTTCTTTTGGCATTTTCACTTGAATAATTCCACTGGACAGGATGCATTTTCACACAATTTTCTGCCCAAAATGGTGTTGATAGTTTTATGGCTCTACCAGCAGAGTGCTCAACCTTCATCACTCACCACTGTGCTGCTCCTTCAGAGACCCTTAATTGCTCACTTTAATGGGGCTTCACTAACAGCTCTGCTAACCTGTTTTCTTCTCTGGAAAATAACATTAGATTTGTGACATTATTAAAATATTAATTAAATGGGACTTTCATCTATTTGTGGTTAGAATTGAGACTAGGAAATTGATGACTGCCCATTTCCTGTTACTGCTACTGCTAATGAAGTGGGCCTTGTAAAGGCAGGTGGGCACAGCCTGGTGTCCACTGTGCCTGGGCTTTTGTGAACTATCGGATGACTCACCTCTCCTACTATCTTACTCAGATTACTCTTAACTTTCACCCGAACAGCCTTCATCTGACACCAAGGAAAATATAAGCACAGATTGAGGCAAACATGGACTGTGAAACCTCATCATTGTAACTGGTCATAGGATACTTACATCAGTATAGACTAAGGTCTACATCAGCACAAAACACATTTAAACACTTGTATAGATGCCAGAAACACATCTACTGAGGCCCCAAATCTTTCCACCCCACTTCAAAAAACTTGGTTATTTAGACCCTCCCCTCTTCTGGCTCTCCCCTAGCTCTCTTCCTTATCCTTCAGCTCCCACTGTCCACCCAACCCCTTTGGGAGATGACTTGGTTTAGACCTGCTCCCCTTCATGGCAAGTTTTGTGCTGGCTCTCAGCATTGTTCTCTAGCATCCTGAGGGTAAGGCACCCTTCCAACGATGTAGCTTAACCTGTCTCACCAGAGAGCTGGCCAGCCTGGGATATGACCCTCCAGAGCAGGAAGCAGGGGTCCCAAAAGGCCCAGCCCACAAGGTCCAGGATGCCAGATAAGATGCTTGGTCTTTGCTCTGTAGGCAGTGGAACGCCATCACTAACTTTTTGAGGAAGAGTACTGCGCTGTATTCTATCTTTTGGGGAGACAGCTCAGGAACTAACACTCTTCTTGTCCAATGGGCTGCCATGAAACATTAACATTAATAACTTAACAAGTTTGATCCAGTGATTTCCTCTTCAATTTATAAGTTGTCCTGGGAAAAGTTAAATGGAAAACTGATCATCCAAATCTGTACTTCCTATAAATGAAATTTACCAAAACCCTTTCTCTTCTTGGCAGTTTTCTCCTTTGAACTGATCTTTCAGCTTTCTCACATTTCACATCAACTTCTTGAGTTACATATGTATGGTGCTACCAATGATGTATAAGAAGTATGGTTAGAACTTGCATGGTATCTTGGAGTTTTCAGGGAGTGTCAAGATACTTCATGATACATTCATCTTGTTATTTAAAAGGGTTTAACTGAATACCACCCAGTGAGCACCAAGCTGAAGCCCTGGAATACAGCAGTACCCAAATCCCTTTTTTCCTTTGTAGTCATTACTCTAAAACACAGTGGTGTTCTTTGACCTGGTCATGATTGGATTTTATTTTCCATTTCCTTTGTGGGGTCACTGTAGGGTCTTATTTCATGTTCTCTTCAGGGGATAATTACTCTTGTGCTGTTTTCCAAGATCTCCTCTTTGGCATTTTTCCTTTTCAACTTGTGATAGTAGGAGAGAATGTTTGTACAGTTGGCTTTTCCATTCCATCACCACTGCTTTGGGGTTTGGAGTGGGGGAGAGGAGAAGGGTGCAGACAGAGAGGTTAGGCTTCCTTTGGTACACTGAAACATCATCACTTTTTATTTTATCCCTTTTTTATAGGGATGATAAGGCAACTCAGAACGAAAGAACAGTTGAAAACCTCAGGATAATTACCTTCTGCAGAGCTATGCAAATACTTGGAGTTATAATGAACAATTTAGAAATAAAACCTGAATAATTTGAAACAAGAAGAATGAGAGCAATGCTTGTTGCACATCTAAGTTATACAAGAAAAATAAAACCAAATGACAAAACAAGTTGCATTTCTCTTTCTGTCATATAAATGCTATGAGACAAAACAAACCAATCATAATAAATTATTTCTAAAGAAAAACTTTGGAATTTCTTTAGACCTTTAAAGATCAGTGTCTAGACTAGACCAGAGCCATGTGACAGAGTTTGCCACACAGGGGGAGATGTTCTCTATTTGTGCTCTCCACTACTCTAACCAATAGCCACGAATGGCTTGAGTGCTTGAAATGTACCCATTGTGTCTAAGGGACAAAATTTTTAATTTTAATTAATTTAATTTAAATGTAAATAACCACAGATGGCTAATGGCTACAATATTGGATAGTGCTGGTAGAGAAAGCAAGTGGAAGTTAAGATGATACCATCATTTCCCCCCTTTCACCCCACAGCAAAGTTTCCCAAAAACATTAGCTATGGGTATTGTCTCTGTGGCCTGCTTTGGATAAGATTACCAACATTCTCTGTGCTGCTAGATACACTGATAATTTTTTCTGTTCTTATTCTAACTTGACTCCTCAGCAACATTTGACACATAGTTCGACCACTCTCTCTTCCCTTAGTTCCATGATTCCGTGCTTACTTGATTTTACTCCCCCTTTTGCTGTACCTCAAAAGGTTGGAGTGGCTTCCAGAATTTCCCCATCTATACTTTCTTCATGTCAGGTGTGCTAGAAATATGGTATTAAATTATGTCAGCAACTCTCAAATTTATATCACCAAACCTAATCTCACCACTGAAGTCCAAACTCATATATCCAACTTACTGTTTGACATTCCCACTTGGATGTCCAGTTAGCATTTCAAATTCAGTGTGGTCCAGATAAAACCTTCATTCCTCCCATACTTCAAAGCTACTGCTCTCTAACCTTTCCAGTCTCAATAGACAACTCTGGTAGCATAGTGCCTAAGGCACTTGACTGCTAACCAGAAGGCTGGTGGTTCAAACCCACCAGCCAGTCCTTGGAAGAAAGATGGGGCAATCTACTTCCGTAGTGATACTGCCTCGGAAACCCAAGGAGGGGTCGCTATGAGTTGGGTCCGACTCAATGGCACATAACAACAACAACAACACCATCCCTTCAGTTGCCTGAGCCAAAAATATCAGGCATTCTTTTTTTCTTCTCTCTCTCCATCAGTTCTACCTCTAAATTAGATTCTGAGTTCATCTATTTTTCTCCACCTTCCCTGAAACCACCTTAGACACTGCCATTTCATTTCTTGCCTGGGTAACCTCAATAACTTCCAAATGGATCTTTCCACTTTCTCTCTTCAAACCTCTACAATTCTTTCTTTCTTTCTTTCTTTTCCTTTCTTTTTTTTTTTTTT
>NW_006921614.1:12263279-12310262 GCF_000298275.1 Orycteropus afer afer
CTTCTATATCCTTCCCTTCAAGGCTCAGGGGTCCAGGATTATCTTCTGTGTCTGTGTTAATTGGTTTCCCTTTTCTTTGTTGAGGAGGGTCTGTGCAGTGTTTCTGCCTAGTCCACCATCTTGTCTTCTTCCCCCACAACTCAAACCTCTACAATTAATTCTTCACTAACAATCAGGGTGATATTGACAAAAAATTAATCAGACCATATATTCACCCACTTCAAACCCTCTGTGTTGGTTAGGATTAACTTCATTTGTGAAGGACTAGTAACCAAAATAATAGGGATTTACACAAAGTAGAAGCGTATTTATCTATCATCAATAAAGTGAGTTCAGGGTTGATATGGCAGTCCCATGACATTGGGAACCCAGACCCTTCTCTCATGCTTCCATCAGCCAGTGGAAAGGTGGGAAGAGGAAAAGGGCCCACTCTTTCCCATTAAGGTCACTTCTCAGAAATTACAGGCACTTGTATCCCTTGGCCAGAATTTACGGACCTGCCCCCATCTACTACAGTCAATGCCAATGGAAGCAGCAGTCAAGATATCATATGATGTATAGCACTGGGTATATTGGCTGCAAAAGATCTTTTTTAAGTGCTGAAGAGCAAAGATGTGTCCTTGAGGACTAAAGTACACCTGACACAAGCCATGGTATTTTCATTCGCCTCATATGCATATGACAGCTGGATGATGAATAAGGAAGACTGAAGAAGAGTCGATGCTTTTGAGTTGTGGTGCTGAGAAGAATGCTGAAAGTACCATGGACTGCTAAAAGAACTAACAAATCTGTCCTGGAAGAAGTGCAACCAGAATGCTCCTTGGAAGCGGGAATGGCCAGACTTCACCTCACCTACTTTGGTCATGTTGTCAGAAGAGACCATTCCCTGGAGAAGGATATCATGCTTGGTAAAGTGGAGGGTCAACAAAAGATGGGAAGGCCCTCAACAAGAGAGACTGACACAATGGCTACAACAATGGGCTCAGGTGTAGCAGGGATTGTGGAGCTGGCACAGGACCGGGCAGTGTCTTGCTCTGCTGTACATAGGGTCCCTGTGAGCAGACACAACTCAATGGCACCTAACAATAACAACAAGCCCACATCTAACTACAAAGGAGATTGGGAAATATAGTCTTATTATACACAGCCGTGAGGCTATAGGAGGAAGAGAAGAATGGGTATTGCGGCATAACTAGTGGTCTTTGCCATACCTTCCAATAGCTGTCATTACACAATTCAAATCATTCCTATGGCCTGGGAGAGCCTATCTGATCTGCCCTCTGCTGAATCTCCCACATATTCCAGCCAAACTGACCTCCTCTTGACTTTGTATCACTGTCAACAGTAAGGGTGTCTTTTCTCTACACTCCAGTTATGTATCTCACTATATTCATCTAAAGGGTAGAACCAACATGAACAGTAAGTATTTTGGTTCACATATATTGATCTGCAGAGCTTTTAGACAGGACTTCAACTTCCAATTAAGAGCCTTTGGCGTCATTTCTATACATTCAATGGCTTCACAGAATGCCTAGCCTATTATTTAAACCCACAAGACCTGAAGCTAATGTTTAGAAAATAAAGGAAGCAGAGTTCAGTACACTCGATATCCTCACTTAGGTTCCAGTTAGCATGTATACCAATCTCAGAGATGCCACATGTCCAGCGTGGGACACATACCAGCTCTTCTCAGTTTTCATCCAGCTTTTGGTATGGTTGGTGGTTCGGATCTACCCAGAACTTCCTTGGAAGAAAAGCCTGGCAATCTACTTCCTGAAAATCAGCCACAAAAAACCCTGTGGAATACACGTCTATTTGGATACACATGGAGTCAAAGAGTCAGAAATGACTCCATGGTGACTGGTTTGGTTTTGGTGTTTTTGGTATATGAGACAGGTTTGATTGGGGGGTGGGGTTAGAGGGCCTCCAGGGTGTACACTTCAGCCTGAGGTCATTCCTTATAGAGTTTTAAACCTACAGGTGAGTGCTAAGTGTGCCCAAAATGGCCCCTGGCTCCAGTGACTTCTGATACGGGATGAGGTGGGCTACAGTCATCATGGACAGGAATAGAATTCTGAGACCTGTCCACGTTGGGTTTGCAGAGGACTTAACTAACCCTTTTGGATGGAGGAAGGAGAGAGTGGGGTAGGGCAAAGGACACAGGAAGTGCTTAGATCTCTCTGCATCTTTATCAAGGGGCCCTTTTAAAACTCTAATTTAGTGTGGTCTGTTATTTGAGGCCAATTTCATGCAATGGCTGAATGTATATAAATTTTCCACACAATATAGTAATTCCTTGAGTTACAGATGTCCAAACATCCAACTTATGGACAACTTGTACTTGCTCTTTAATATTACGTAAATTGGCCTCACTTTGAAACAACTGAACCAGCCCCTATGCATAACAAATTCTTAATCACAATCACCTTCACTTACTATACATGCAAATTTTCAATCATTTAAAAAGCTTCAAGCCTTTTCTTGCACTAGAGTAAGGCTAAATAAGAACCATATGCACCTGTTCGACTTACCTACAATCTGACTTAAAGACACACTTAGGAATGGATTTTGTTAGTAACCTGGGAACTGCCTGTAATGCCTTATTTATTTATTTATTAAAGTATCTTTTTTTCCTCTAAGACTGTCATAGGATATGGGGCTTAGTCTTGGCCAACAGAATGAGAAGAGAGACTGGTTCCCTTTTCTTTCACTGTGACTCTAAACAGGTTGTTGTTGTTATGTGCCATTGAGTCGGCCCTGACTCATAGCGACTCCTCCTTGGGTTTCCAAGGCAGTGTCACTATGGAAGTAGATTGCCCAACCTTCCTTCCGAGGAGTGGCTGGTGAGTTTGAACTGCCAGCCTTCTGGTTAGCAGTCAAGCGCCTTAGGCACTATGCTAAACTGGTTGTTGTTGTTGTTGTTATGTGCCTTCGAGTCAGCCCTAACTCATAGCGACCCCTCCTTGGATTTCCGAGGCAGTACCACTACAGAAGTAGGATTGCCCAACCTTCCTTCCGAGGAGTGGCTGGTGGGTTTGAACCACCAGCCTTCTGGTTAGCAGTCAAGTGCCTTAGCCACTATGCTACCAGAGCTCCCTGCTAAACTGGTAGTTGTTCCAAATGAGCCAATGGACAGAGGGTGACAACTGGCCTGGGAATGCCATGGCAGGAGTGGTCTGTTCATTTCATCCAAAACCAGGCCTTTCTTTGAAATGCAAAATGATGATGTCACACTCATATTAGCTGAATATTACTTTTTGATAACAAGCTGTATCAGATTTGCAAAGGTAGCAAAAAGGCAAACACTGGGAGCAAATCAGGTATAGTGATGGGCTGATGGATTTCAAGCAGCTGGCATTCATTTGCAATACAAATAGCAGCACTCCTCCTTGTTGTGACTGATTTGCATGGGCTGAGTCTGAGCTTTCTTGAGTCAAAAAGAACTCCCTGAACAACTTCCCTGCACAGGATTGAGGCCAAAGAGCCACACATTGACTCTGCCAGCTGATGAATTTAGACTTTATGATGTTGTAGAAGGAGGTAACTGTGAGAAAATAGCCTGAGAAGGTGGTGATGTGGGGATAGAAAAGCAACAGAAATGAAAGACTCTGGGTGTCTCTGTCTGGAAATTTACTTTGTTCTCCTCCCTACTTACCTCCTCAGAAAGGGCCTCCCTGACCATGTGTTCAGAATTTACCAGCTTCTTTCTCTTCTCACAACCTCCTTCTCTAATTCTCAACATATGCTATTCTTTGTTGCCTCTCTCCTTCTGTGATGCCAGAGCTTTTTTCTGTTCTGTGTACTCTTATGGCCACAAGTACGAATATACTTGTTGGGTGACTCCCTTTCTGTGGTTCTGTGAAGGGTTAGTCCCTCCCTGTTTCTAGCTTAGTGAACCATTTTGAACATTCATAAAAAGATGCAAAGTCAGGAGCTAGAAACACTAGCTGTTTGCTTAGATGTGTACTGCCTTCAATGTTAATTTGGGTTTAGAGTAACCAGTGAGAGAAACTGCCTTTGCCAGACATGCCGAGTTGGAGTCCTCTCCCAGGCAGTAGGAATTCCTCCAAAAGAAATGCCACAGCATGGACTATAATGGATCACCAGAACTTTCCACCCTGGGGTTCTCCTCATGACCTCATTTTGTTTTCCGCCAAACCCACTCTACAAGAGTTTAGGCAAGGAAGCCAACAACTCTTGTGTTTCTGTGAATTGCATTTTTAAAACATTTTATTTGGAAATAATCTTATACTGAGGAAGAGCTGCAAAGATAGTACAAAGAATTCCTGTATAATCTTTACCCAATTTCCCGTAATATTAACATCTTACATGTTGTTGGTGTTATTATGTGCCATCGAGTCAGGCCCAACTCATAGTGACCCTTCCTTGGGTTGCCGAGGCGGTATCACTACGGAAGTAGATGGCCCAACCTTCCTTCTGCGGAGTGGCTGGTGGGTTCGAACCACCAGCCACATCTTACATAATCATGATTATTTTCTTAAAGCTAAGAAATTTACATTGGTACAACATAGAAAACTCTATGGGTTTCTGTCATATAGGGTTGCTGAGTTGGAATCAACGATGCCACACAACAACAGTACTTTTAATTAAACTATAGACTTTATCTGGATTTCATGAGTTTTTCCTCAAACGTCCTTTGTCTCTTCCAGAATACTATGTTGCATTTAGTTGTCACATCTTCTTAATCTTTTCCAATCTGTGACAGGTACTAGGTATTTTATTGTTGTCATGACCTTGACACTTGTGAGAAGACCCGTTGATGTTGAATGTCCCTCAATTTAGGTTTGTCTGATATTGGCTTTCGTTCAGACTGGGGCTGTAAATTTTGGGAAGAATGTCACAGAGGTGAAGCATCTCATCAGGGGCACATGCTGCCAAAATGACTTACTGTTTTGCCCTTTCCACTCTCTGTTAGAAGCAAATTACTTACTTCATTCTTTAATTAAAGTGACTCCCAGAAACAACAGCTAGGCATGCTGTTGTTTACCTCTTTACCTCACTGCTAGCTAAAACTCCAAAAACCAAACTCAACTGCCATCGAGTCATAGCGACCCCTGCTTGGGTTTCTGAAGTGGTATCACTATGGAAGTAGATTGCCCAGTCTTCCTTCTGAGGAGTGGCTGGTAGGTTTGAACCACCAGCCTTCTGGTTAGCAGTCATATGCCTTAGGCACTAGGCCACCAAAGCTTCTCTTTTAAATTCATATTGCTTTTTATTTTCTTTTAAATTGATGAGGATTTTATGAAAAAGATAAAAATGGGCAAAGTGGTTAAGAGATGAGTGTGTGGGTATGGACTTTGTTGTTATTTTTCAAGACTAAATGGCTTCGTGACAGGCCAGGAGGAGGGTCTGCCCCTTGCCTGCAGAGTGCTCAGCCAGGAAGAGGCATCTTCTGGTTCTTCATGTGAACACCAGGTCTGTGGGGCAAGAGCAGAGAGAGGTCTGGGTCAGAAAAAGCTGCAAGCAGGTAGGCTACTCAGATCCCCTTCTGATGGTTTCTGGGCTGGAAGAATGGCCAGAGCTTGATGGCCTAGGTTCCATGCTGCCTCCACCACTCAAAGTTGTGGCACCTAGGTAGCTCACTCAACCACCCAGCCTCACCTTCATCATCTACACAACAAAGGGTTGGTTCTCAGAGGCTACTTTGAGCCCCTGCTGTCCTGACCATATGTGGCATGGCCTGAAAGGAACAAACAGGCCAGAGCCTCAGCCTGTGGGGTATTGCAACTGGCAGTGCCAAGCTCACTGTGCAGTGAGAGAACAAGGCTGCCTTAGAGCAGTCAGAGCCAACTGGCTGGTAGCCAAACAAGCCAGCTCCTTAAAGAGAACCAGAGAAAACTAGTTACTAGTGCCTGTATATAGAATTTATGTAAGATGGCCTTTTGGGTGGTGCATGTGGAACGAATGAGATTTTCTTTGCCCTTCCTTCCCTCTTGTTGGCTCTGGGACCTGTCCACCTTTCCACATACTTTCTTGGGCCACCTCTACTCACTGCTACCCACAGGCAACTTTCTTTGCCAGCCTTCTCACTTTCCCTGTTCTAAACTCCTCATGGTTCTTATGCCATGTTTCTAGTTAGTGTTGAGCTGGGTCAACTCAGTGGACATTACCACATTAATAGACATAAACAGGCCCACCTGGCCAGGTAATTAAAGACCCAAGAGGAGGGTTTAAAGCTTATTGAAACCTATTCTGCAGTGACCAGTGGGAATGAATGTTGAGTGGGGAATTTGAGAGCCGTGTCCTTTAGAGTACTCTGCATTCAATTTGGCAGCATCCTGCTTGAGTCCAAAGCTGGGTGCTAGTAGCATTCTCTTGGCAACCTAATGGATTATCCTTTGGATATTCTTTGTAGAAGATAGACTGAAAAAAATTAGATGACTGAATGTTCCCTTACAACATCTAGGCTCTAATAAATACATCTCTCTGCCTTGGCAACAAAGCACTCTGAGAAATGCTGTCATTTTGAGGACAAGTTTTCTTGACTTTTTATACAGGCCAGTTGTAGGCCCAAATGTGTTTGGCACCATAGGAGGTAAACAGGACTGGCCTGACCCCTTGGTCAAGCATGGGTGGTGTTGAGACTTGCTATGACCTCAGAGGACTTACCCACAAGAAGCCAGCTGATTTTTTTTTTTTTAATGGTAGTAAAAATATATATTTTAAAACCTTTTTCATTTCAGCCTTTTTTATATGTACAATGCACTGACCTTAATTACATTCATCATGTTGTATAACCATCACCACTATCCATTTCCAGATTTTTCATCAACCTTAATAGAACCTCAGTATCCCCTAAGCAAGGACTATCCTTTTCACCTTCCTCCTGCCCCTGGAAACCTCTAATAAACTGGTCTCTGTATATTAAGCCTGCTATGAGAAGTAAGTTCAACAGTGAGGGCCAGGGCTAGAATGTAGTAAATTTGTTAGTCATGTTGTTTAGATAGGATATCACTGCCATGTTTGGGGACTTTTAAAATCTCTGTACTCTTTGGAGGAGCTCTGGTAGCATAGTGCCTAAAGCATTTGACTGCTAACCAGAAGGCTGGTGATTCAAACCCACCAGCCACTTCTTGAAAGAAAGGCTGGGCAATCTACTTCCATAGTGATCCTGCCTCAGAAACCCAAGGAGGGGTCACAATGAGTCGGGTCTGACTCAAAGGCACATAACAACAACAACAACATACTCTTTGGAGACTGTGTTTGAGAATCTAGTCTTACTCACCACAGACATTAATAATATTTATTATTAAAGTTTATGTTGGCTTCCTAAAATAAAAGCAACAAGAGGCTAAAATGTGGGCATTATTTAGTAATTAACATACAAGTTTGAACTAGGTGATGTGATGATGAAACCAGAAAGGCCATTTTCCCAGTTTGTTTTCTTTGTCACATTATGTGTGTACATGTTTATTCTTGCCTCTAGAAAAAATGGATTGTTAACTGATTTTTTTTCCCATTGATGTAATTTTAAAGTATTTAAAATATTTATAGTTTTCATTTATCTATACTTTTAGAAAATTGAGACTGTTTTAAGATAGAAATGTTTGTTTAAAAAAGGTTTCATAGATTAATCAGTCTGAAAATCATAAAATTGACATATGATAGAAGAGCTTTATTTTAAAGAAGTGTTTGCTTTGCAAGCACTCACCATAGAATGTCTTTATAATTGTAAGCTATACTAGTGCACAAAAACCAATTCACATAAAAGTTCTTTTTTTTTTCCTGCTCATAAGAGTTGATAGTATAAGCCTTTGCTGTTACAATGTGTTGTTGTCCTTGTTAGCTGTTGTAAGGTCGACCCTGTGGTGATTCCATGCACAACTGAACAAAATGCTACCTGGTCCTGTGCCATCCCTGAGACTAGTTACAGATCAAACCATAGTGATCCATAGGGTTTTTGTTGTCAGATTTTCAGAAATAGATTGCCAGACCTTTCTTTTTAGCCCATGTTGGTCTGGGAGCTCTGCTGAAATCTGTATTTTAGCAACATAAAAGCATCCACTGACAAATGGGTGGTGGCTATACATGATGTGTTTTGGCTGGGAGTTGAACTCAGGTCTTCTGCATGGAAAGTGAGAATGCTGCCACAGAACCACCAATGTCCCACATTATAGTAAAGAAGCACCTCTTAATTTTGACATGGCTCCTTTTTTTAAAAAAAAGTAATACACATCATTGCTAGGTATATACAGGAATTGGCATTAGTTTCAACCCAGCAGAAATCTCAGCAGACTTGAAGACAACAGAATAAAGTGCTGTATCCATAGTCAGACAGTCTTTTTAAAAAGCAGTTCTGATCACATCATTTTATCCATGACGTCAACCCTGCAAAACTTTCTATTGCTTTTATAGTAAAGTACAAAGTCTTCATTGTGGCTTATAAGCCTTTATGGTGTTGGCCAGGCAGCCTCTCCAGCTTAGCACCCTCCACCCCTACTCCCCTCTCACTTGCTCTACTCACTTTGCTAAGCTGGTTCCACTTCCTTAAAAAACTTATTTTCTGTTATATCTCTGGGTTCTTGCATAGGCTGTTCTCTTTGCTAGAGGATTCTTCCTTGGCTTTATCTCTGGGTAAACTTTGTAACTTCCTTAATGGATGTCTGTGATTGTTTTCTGAACGTTTTGTTCCAAGCCCTCAAACCTGAGTGTGGGACCCCCATGGTGTGGGACCCGGCACTCCCCACTATCCTTATTACAGTCATAGTCTCATCATGTCAGTCCTATTTTAAAGCTTGCTTTGTCTTATTAAATATTGAGTAGATATAAAAATCCTAATAAAATATATGTAAGAGATAAATCTGACATCATGCCCATGTATGTACTCACCACCCAGTTTTAGAGAAAACATACGACCATTACTTTTAAAATCCCTTGTGTGCCTCTCAAGGAGCTCTGGTGGTGCAGTGCTAATCATTAGCAATACCATTCTTTTTTGGCAAAGGCTTTTTCCTACCTACACCTTTCCTTCCCATAATACTGTAGGTCAGGGCTTAGCAAAAGTTTTCTGTCAAGGACTGAATGGTATATGGCTTTGTAGGTCATATGGTTTTTGGCACAGTGATTCCACTCTGCCATAGTTTTATGAAAGCATATATAGAAAATACATAAACTTTATTTATAAAAACAAGGGATGGGCCAGATTTGGCTCATAGGCTATAGTTTGACCACCCTGCTCTAGAGAACTTGTTTGGTTGGAAGGGAGGATAATACTGCTACCAGGTTGACAATAGGAAACCCTAATCATACCTGAGACCTTCCACGGGGACACACGGACACACCCAGTGTAATACAACAAAGACAGACAGATCTGGCTTTGTGACATTCGATCAAGGCCTAAGACAAGATAGTATGGCTCTAGTAAAGGTGAAAAAAAAAACAGTTTCCAAACTAGGACCAAAGTACATCTTAATGGTCCTTATGTTACATATTAGATTGACATAGTGGGTACAAAAATGGGCTCAGACATCTCTATTATTGTGAGGACAGTGCAGAACTGGGCAACATTTTGTTCTGTTATACATGGGATCACTATGAGTCGGAGCTGACTCAATGGCACTTAATAACACCGTATTAAATGGAAACTACATTACAAAAACATGAATAAAAACACTATTATATCACTTGGATTACAGGCTGAGATAAAGTTTGGATAGCCACCTCACCTCCTTTTATCCTGATCCTTTCTTCCCTGGTTCATTCCCAGGATCTGGCGCTGGCCTGTGGCTTGCTATGCAGACAGAGAACTGAGAGTTGGTGTCTCAGCTTGGTCAGGCATACAGAATATATTCTGATGAAGAAAACTCTGATGTACCAGAGGCACATCTTTAAAGAGTTCTAAGTACAAGTAGAGGAATAACCTTCACTGAGGCATTCTCCTTAGGTTAATTGGACATCTTAGACTCTATGACATCAGGAGTAAATAAGGTAGAACAAGGCACTGGGAGAGCATACTGGGCAAATGGTTCCATGCCCCAGTCCATGCTAGCTTTCTCGTTATTTAGGCAGGCTACACATACCTGCCTCCAGAATTATTGTGAAGATAGTGACTTGCTTATGTACTAGTTAACTTGATGTAAGAAATGTAGATGAAAGGAGATCAAGGTGATGATGAGAAGAAAAAGAGTAGAAACCACAAACACTGGTACTGATAGAACACTGCTAGGCATTGTCCTGTGTCTGTCCTTCTCATTTTACCCTCACAGTGAACCTCTGGAAAAGGAACTGTTCTCTCCTATCTCCCAGGTGAGGCATGGGGCACAGAGCAGGTGAGTCATTGGGCTAGTAAGTAGTGGACCAGTATTTATACATAGAGGGTTGGATCCCCACCATGGTGACACTGGTGTGGTATGTTTTACCTGTACTACATTTTTTGGGGGGAAAGATCCTGACAACTCTTACCACTGGGGTAGCTTCTCAGCCCCATTCCACTGCCTGCATGGACTGTGCCTCGCCTCATACCCAACCTGTGGCAGAATAGACAAAAGCTGTCCTAGGAAAAAACAGTTACCGTTGAGTCAACTATGACTCGTGACAATCCCATATGTGTCAGAGTAGAACTGTGTTCCATAGGGTTTTCACAGCTGATTTTTTTTTTTAACAATTTTTTGTTCTGATTTACATGAAAGTTTACAGAGCAAATTCATTTTTCATACAGCAGTTCATACACATTTTGTTTCATGACATAGATTGCAATCCCCATGATATAACAGCTGTCTTCCCACTTCCTCCCTGTGGTTACCTTTTCACTGTTACCGTCTTTTTTATGCATTCCTGCTCTCTGAGTTATCTCCCTGTGCAAATACTGCCCTTGTGATCTTCCTTGGTTAATTGTTCTAAGGAGTGTACTGCCTGGTGTAAATGTTCACCTTATACACCTCTCTATTGTTTGGCAGGAAGCCCCAGGAGTGAGTTCAATTCCAGGCCCCAGTGGAGACTAGGGGCCGTAGTCTTGGGGGTTTCACTAGTTTCTGTCAGACCAGTAAGCCTGGTCTTTTTTATGATATTGAGTTTTGTTCTACAATTTTTCTTCCACTCTATCCAGGATCCCCTATTTTGATCCTTTTCTGAGTAGTTGACAGTGGTAGCTGGGCACCATCTAGTCCTGCTCTCACAGTCATGTAGGCTGAGGTTCACTTGATCCACTACTCCCTTGGACTAATTGTTTCTCAGTGGCTGATTTTTCAGAAATGGATCACCAGGTCTTTCTTCTGAGACTCCAACTTTCAATCTTTTGCTTATCAGCTGAGGTGTTAACCATTTATGCTACCCAGGGACTGGGACTCTGCCCTAGGAAAGATCCCTAGAAAAGATATATAGCTGTAACATTGGAGACGGCCACCTCCACCATGGCACAGAGGCTGTGGTAAATGCCACATAGACCTGGCTCAGTCAACTCCCCACAGATAGGCTCCATGGGCTACTTGAGATGTCATGTCTCAGTGCCACAGCACCAGGACTCTGATAAGGGAGATGCTGAAAGAAGTGGCCATCAGCCACTTCTCTGAGGTTACAGAGCATACAGGAAATGGTGTTAATGCCCCACAGCTGATGTATGTGTGAGACTTTTTTGAAATAATTGAATAATTAAGTCCAGAAAATAAAGTATGGAAGTCATCTGTGCCTTTTGCCATTATTTCCCTCAAGTTTGGGTGGGTTCATGTGACTTATTCTGACCAATGAGCTGAGAGTAGAAATAATGTACCACCATGGGACTGGAGCATTTAATTACCCATGAGAGACCTCCAATCCTCAACATTCCAGGGGTTGGCTACTCCTTCAACCCATACCCCAAAGCAATGGTGATAAGCAGAGCCCCCTCCAGCCTTCAGTAGTTGTTCAGTGTGAGCCAGAAAAAAATTTTCGATGTCTTAAGCCTCTACAATTTTAAGGGTTATTTGTTACTGCAGTATGACATAGCCTATGACAGATACAAAAATCCAATGCCATTTTCTGCTGTCCTTGAACACAGTTTATGTGTACCATCTTTTTAATACTTGACATGAGTTAGCACTAGCATAAAAGAATGTTCATATGGACTCTGGGTGTGTAGAGGTTTGTGGAGAGTAAATGGTGTTGTTCTTGGTTGCCACTGAGTCAGCTCCAACTCATGACAACCCCCTGTATAACAGAACAAAATGTTGCCCAATCCTGTACCATTTTCATGATCATTGGTATACGTGAGCCCATTGTTGCAGCAGCTGTATTTTGAGTGCCTTTCAACCTGTGTGATAGTTGGAGCTGTGTGTCAACTTGGCTGGACCACAATTCTGTGTGGTTTGAGCTGTTGTGGTGTGGTTGTTCCCATGACGGGATCAGATGACTATGTTTTGAGTGGCCAGTCTGTTAAGAAGGAGTTTCCATAGGGGTGTGGACTGCTTCCAGTATATCTGTGGACATCCTGGGAGAGGAGACATTCTTCTGTGGATTGGGATTCTGTTGTGCTGCCTACAACTGTCCAGGAGTGAACAATCCACCATTCGGCCTGGAGATCTTGGATTTGTCATTCGTTGGAGTCAACAGCTGGTGTACTGCCTGCCAGCTCTGAGCTTCTCAGCCCCTGTGGCTGCAAGAGTCAGGAAACACCTCCAGCTTGATGTGGAAAAGCCTCCAGCTTGACGTTTGATCCAGGAACTTTGGACTTGCCAGCTTCTATAAGTGTGAGAAAGAGGTGAATGCAAAGAAGAAATAAATGTAAGCAGTAACTGAAAATGTGAATCTTCCCATAGAAGTTATAAACTGTGAAAAGTCTGATCAGCCTGAGGAAGTGACTAGTATGTATATTCTGCCCAAATCAAACCCATCCTGTAGTGATTTCCCCAGTGCCAGAATGCATAATTGGAATAGATATACTGAGCAATTGGCAGAATTCCCAATTGGGAATTCACAATTCTCAATCAGTTGGGTCCCTGACATGTGGAGTAAGGCTATTATGGTAGGAAAAGCCAAGTGGAAGCCATTAGAACTGCCTCTACCTACAAAAATATTAAACCAAAAGCAATACTGCATCCCTGGAGGGGTTGCAGAGATTACTGCCACCATTAAGGACTTGAAGGATGCAGGGGTGATGATTCCCACCATATCCTCATTTAATTCACCTATTTGGCCTGTGGAAAAAGCAGATGGATCTTGGAGAATGACAGTAGATTATCATAAACTTAATCAGATGGTGACTCCAGTTGCAGCTGCTATTCCTGATGTGGTTTCATTGCTTGAGCAAATTAGTACATCTTCTGGTACTTGGTATGCAGCTATTTATCTGGCCAATGCCTTTTTCTAGATACCAATTTCAAAGGACCATCAGAAGCAGTTTGCCTTCAGCTGGCAAGGCCAACAGTATACTTTCACAGTCCTTCCTCAGGGGCATATCAACTCCCTGGCACTATGTCATAATTTAGTCCGTAGGGATCTTGATTGCCTTTCCCTTCCACAAGACATCACACTGGTCCATTATATTGATGACATTATGCTGATTGGATCTAGTAAAGAAGAAGTATTGATGACTCTAGACTTATTGGTGAGACATATGTGTGCTAGAGATTGGGAAATTAACCCAACAAAAATTCAGGCACCTTCCACCTCAGTGAAATTTCTAGGGGTCCAGTGGTGTGGAGCTTGTTGAGATATTCCTACTAAAGTGAAGGATAAGTTATTGTATCTGGCTTCCCTCACAACTAAAAAGGAGGCACAATGTTTGGTGGACCTCTTTGGATTTTGGAGTTAACATATCCCTCATTTGGGTGTGTGGCTGTGGCCTATTTATCAAGTGACTCAGAAAGCTGCTAGTTTTGAGTGGGGCCCAGAACAACAGAAGGCTCTGCAACAGGTTCAGACTGCCATGCAGGCTGCTCTGCCACTTGGGCCATATGATCTGGCTGATCCAATGATGCTTGAAGTGTCTGTAGTAGATAGAGATGCTGTTTGGAGTCTGCAAAACTACCATCTGTGGACTTACAGAATGCTTTATCCACTGTCATGGTATCCCACACAGCATTGCTTTGGATCAAGGGACTCATTTCACAGCAAATGAAGAGCAGCAATGGGCTTATGCTCATGAAATTCACTCGTCTTACCATGTTCCCCATCATCCTGAAGCAGCTGGCTTGATAGAATGATGGAAAGGCCTCCTGAAAACACAATTACAGTGCCAGTTAGGTGGCAATACCTTGAAGGGTTGGGCCAATGTTCTCCAGGAGGCTGCATATGCTCTAAACCAGCATCCAATATATGGTTCTCTTTCTCCAATAGCCAGGATTCATGGGTCCAGGAACCAAGGGATGGAAATGGGAGTGGTACCACTCACTATTACCCCTGGTGACCCACTCAAAAAGTTTTTGCTTCCTGTCCCTGCTACCCTATGCTCTGCAGGTCTGGAGATCTTAGTTCTAAAGGGAGGAACACTCCCACCTGGAAACACAATAGTGATTGCATTGAGCTGGAAATTAAGAATACCACCTGGCCATTTTGGCTTCCTCATGCCTCTGGATCAACAGACAAAGAAGGGCATTACTGTACTATCTGGTGTGATAGATCCTGATTATCAAGGGGAAATTGGATTGGCTTTACATAATGGGAGAGGAGACATTCTTCTGTGGATCAGGATTCTGTTGTGCTGCCCACAACTGTCCAGGAGTGAACAATCTACCATTCAGCCTGGAAATCTTGGATTCATCATTCATTGGAGTCAACAGCCGGTGTACTGCCTGCCAGCCTTGAGCTCCTCACCCCCTGTGGCTGCAAGAGTCGGGAAAATCCTCCAGCTTGACGTGGAAAAGCCTCCAGCTTGACGTTTGATCCAGGAACTTTGGACTTGCCAGCTTCTGTAAGTGTGTGAGCCATTTTCCTAACGTAAATCTCTCTCTCTCTCTCTCTCTCTCTCTCTCTCTCTATATATATATATATATATATATATATATGTATATATAAGCTTTACTGGTTTTGTTTCTCTAGAGAATCCAGTCTAACACAACCTGGGAAGCTCATCTTCCAGTACTCTGTTAGAAAATGTTCTGTTGGGATGCATAGGGTTATCATTCGCTGATTTTCAGAAGCAGATCACCAGGCCTTTTATCCTAGTCTGTCTTATCCTAGAAGCTCCATTGAAAGCTGTCTACCATGGGTGATCCGGCTGGTATTTTAAATACAGTTATATGGCTTTCAGTATCACAGTGAAATGCCAACCACCATAGGATGACAAACTAATAGATGGCAGAGAGCGTAAATGAGGAGTTCCAAAAATACAGTCCAGTTTCATATGACATTAGACGTTTTGATTTAAATCTACCAAAATGACTTGTTCATGATAAACTCAAGATAGGTTTGTTTCATTGGTCAGGCTATTGTTATGGGACTCAGAACTATAAATATACCATAAATTGATACATCTAAATAAGTGATTCTGTTGAACGATTTCCTTATCAGTTTCTTATTATTGTGGATTGAAATAGTCTTTAATAAGAAAAACTTCCACTAACATCCTACCCAACTACATCAGGTAATATAGGTATGAGTTACTATAGGTGTTGTATTCAACACATCATCCCTGTGTCCCAAAGTGATTCCCATCACTTTGAAACATGTATTGTTTAATCTCCAAATACCTGCTTAATTTATTGTGTTTGGATGAGCCATCCACCTTATACCATCAGTTGTTCATATATCAAGCACTGTTCTAGCCCAGGACCTGTTTTCTATTCATTATGTCTTACAGAGTTATCATGTAAGATTTCTGTACCTTCACCCCCTCATCCCTCTTCATTTTCTCATTCTCAATACCTGCCTCTCCCTCCCTTTCCTCTCTCCCCCTCCAGCTCCTGTTCTAAGAACTGATCCTGTTCTAAGAACCCTGACATTTGGGAAATGTCTTACGCAGTATTTATCATCCCTATTGCACAAGACTGAAGGAATCCTCTGAAATGTTTCTGCTGGGAACTAAGGAAGCTGGTTGAGTTCTCCTTGGGTAACCTGAGCCCATCCCAGCTGTATGACTTCCATTTGAATGGAATAAGTTTTTTCTTTTTTTAACTTTCTGTTGTGATTTGGGTGAAATTTCACAAAGCAGATTCGTTTTACATTCAGGAGTTCATACATATTTTGTTTTGTAACACTGGTTACATTCCCCACAATGTAACAGCTCACTTCCTACTTCCTCCTGTGTTTACCCTTTCCCTGTGTCCTTCTTGACTATTCATTCCTGCCTCCTACCTTTCTCCCTGTGCAAATGTTGCCCTTCTGATCTCCCATGGTTGATTGTTCTAAGGAGTATATCTCCCTGGTGTAGGTGTTCAGCTTGTAGGCCTGTCAGTTATTTGGCTGAGAGTTGAGCCACGGGAGTGGGTTCAATTTCAGGCCCAAAGGGCAACTAGGGGCCATAGTCTCAGGGGTTTTACCAGTCTCTGTCAGACCACTATGTTGTTGCTACGTGCTATCAATTTGGCTCCGACCCATAGCAACCCTGCGTACAACAGAATGAAACACTACCCGGTCCTGCGCCAGCTTCACAATACTTGCTATACCTGAACCCATTGTTGTAGCCACTGTGCTATTCCATATCGTTGAGGGTCTTCCCCTTTTTCTCTGATCCTCTACTTTACCAAACATGATATCCTTCTCCAAGGAATAGTCCCTTCTGATAACATGACCAAAGTAGGTGAGATGAAGTCTAGCCATTCTTGCTTCCAAGGAGCATTCCAGCTGCACTTCCTCCAGTACAGATTTGTTCATTCTTCTGGCAGTCCATGGTACTTTCAGTATTTTTCACCACCACCACAACTCAAAAGCATCAACTCTTCTTCGGTCTTCCTTATTCATTGTCCAGCTTTCACATACATATGAGGTGATTGAAAACACCCTGGCTTGGGTTAGAGGCACCTTAGTCTTCAAAGAGATATCTTTGTTCTTCTACACTTTAAAGAGCTCTTTTGCAGGAGATTTGCCCAAGGAAATACATCACCTGATTTCTTGACTGCTGCTTCCATGGTTGTTGATTGTGGAACCAAGCAATGTGAGATCTTTGACAACTTCAATCTTTTCTCCATTTATCATTATGCTGCTTATTGTCCCAGTTGTGAGGATTTTTGTTTTCTTTATGTTGAGGTATAATCCTTACTGCAGACTGTAGTCTTTAATCTTCATCAGTAAGTGCTTCAAGTCATCCTCACTTCAACAAGCAAGGTTTGGTCATCTGCATACTGCAGGTTGTTAATGAGTCTTCTTCCAATACTGATGTGGTGTTCTTCTTCATATAGTCCACCTTCTCAGATTATTTGCTCAGCATACATTGAATTAATATCAGACCATCAAACCTGGTCTTTTTTTTAAATGATTTTGAGTTTTAGTCCACATTTTTCTCCTACTCTATCTAAGATCTCCAATTTTGATCCCTTTCTTAGTGTTTGGAATTGGTAGCCATGCACTGTCTAGTTCTTCTGGTCTCAAGGTCACATAGGCTGAGGTTCTCATGGTCCATTAGTACTTTGGACTGTTTCCATGTATCTTCGATTTACTTCACTCTTCTTTGCTCCAGACCAATAATTACCTCTTACATGGCCACTTGCAAGCTTTTAATACCCCAGTCACTACTCACTGAAATAAGATGTACAACAATATTTTTGTGTACTATGTTGTGCCAATTGAGCTTGATGTCCCCTGTGACTATGGCCCCTAGCCCACAGGCCCAAGTGACTCATCCTTTAAGGTGGTTATTTGTGCCTAAGGAGTTATCCTAACTTTGTCTTCTGTTATGTTTAAACTGCATATGGACATTTTTATAGTATATACAAATACATGTAGAAATATCAACTGCCAAACCTATATATGATGGTAGATATATTCCCATTTGCCTATCTATATCTGATCTTCTTTCTTATCTATCTATGCATCCAAATGGATATCCAGCTTTGCCAGAACCATTTGTTAAAGAGACTATCTTTCCTCCCATTGAATAGGTTTCCATTTGTCAAAGATCAGATGTTCATAGGTGGATGGATTTGTTACTGGATTCTCAATTCTGTCCCACTGTTCTACGTGTCTGTCTTTGTACCAATACAGGATGTTTTGACTACAGTGGCTGTATAATAGGTTTTGAGATTGGGGAATGTGAGAACTCCTATTTTGTTTTTCTTCTTTGGTGGTGCTTTGCTTATCTGTGCTCTCTTTCCTTTCTATATAAAATTAGTGAGGGGTTTTTCCATGTCCTTAAAGAATGTTGATAGAAACTGGATTGGGATTACATTGAATATGTACATTGCTTTGGGTAATATTGACATTTTCACAGTGATCAGTCTTCTTATTCATAACCTTGGCATATTCTTCCATTTAGGTAGGTCTCTTCTAATTTCTTAGAATAGTATTTTGTAGTTTTCTTTGTATAGGTCTTTTGTGTCCCTGGTAAGATTTATTCCTAAGTATTTTATCTTCTTGGTTGTTGTTGTTAGGTGCCGTCAAGTTATTTCTGACTATCTTCTTGGTAGGTATTGTAAATTATATTGTTTCCCTTGTTTCCTTTTCAGAAATCTCTTTGATGGTGTAGAAGGATCCAACTGATTTTGTATGTTGATCTTGTATCCAGCCACTTTTCTGAACCTTTCAATTAGTTCCAGTAGTTTTCTTGCTGAATCTCTCAGGTTTGCTACGTATAAGATCATGTCATCTACAAATAAAGATAGTTTTACTTCTTCTTTGCCAATTTGGATGCCTTTTATTTCTCTTTCTTGCCTTATTGCCCTGACTAGGACTACCAGTATAATGTTGAATAAAAGTGGTGATAGAAGGCATCCTTGCTTGTTCCTGTTCATAAGGGGAATGCTTTGAGTCTCTTTCCATTGAGAATAGTGTTGACTGTTGGTTTTGCATAATGTTCTTTATTATGTTGAGAGATTTCCCTTCTATACCTATTTTGCTGAGATTTTTTTTTTTTTAATCAGGAATGGGTGCTGGATTTTATCAAATGCCTTTTCTGTATCGATTGATATGATCACGTGGTTCTGAAAAGGAAACTGTGATGGATTATGTTGATTTTCTAATAGTGAACCATCGTTGCATACCTGGTATGAGTCCCACTTGATCATGGTATATTATTTTATTTATATAGTATTGGATTCTATTGAATAGGATTTTGTTGACACTTTTGCATCTGTATTTATGAGGGATATTGGTCTGTAGTTTTCATTTTTAGTGGTGTCTTTGCCTGGTTTTGTTATCAGGGTTATGCTTGCTTCATAGAATAAATTTGGGAGTATGCCATCCTTTTCTATGTTCTGGAGCAGGTTGAGTAGGATAGGTGTCACCTCTTCTCTGAACATTTGATAAAATTCTCTAGTGAAGCCATCTGAGCCAGGATGTTTTTTTGTGGGGAGTTTCTTTGTGACCTGCTCAATTTCTTTCTTTGTTATGGATCTGTTAAAATTTTCTACCTCGGTTTGTGCTAGTTTAGGTAGGTCTTGTATTTCTAGAAATTTGTCCATTTCCTCTAGGTTTTCGAATTTGTTGAAGTGTAGCTCTTCATAATATTTTGTTATTATCCTTTTTGTTTTGGTTGGTTCTGTTGTGATGTCACTCATTTCATTTCTTAGTTGTGTTATTTGCATATTCTCTTTATTTTTCTTAGTTAAATTTGCCTGTGGTTTGTTGATTTTGCTATTGTTTTTGTTTTCTGTTTCATTTTCTGCTCTGATATTTATTACTTCTTATCTTCTGGAGACTGAAGGCTTATTTTGTTGCCCTTTTTCTAATTGTTGGAGTTGTTGGGTTGAGATGTTGATTTTGGTTCTTTCTTCTTTTTTGATATCTGTATTAATTACTATAAATTGACCTATAAGTACTATTTTTGCTGTGTCCCAAAGGTTTTGATACATTGTGTTTTCATTCTCATTAGTTTCTAGGAAATTTTTATTTTGTACTTTATTTCTTCTGTTGCCCACTGGTTCTTGAGTAGTGTGTTATTCCATTTCCATGCATTTGATTTTCCCCCTCGTCTTTCTACTGTTGATTTCTAATTTCATAGCATTGTGATCTGAGAAGATGCTTTGTAGAATTCCAGTGTTTTAAAACTTATTGAGGCTTGATTTGTGGCCTAACATATGGCCTATTCTAGAGAATGATCCATGTGCACTGGAAAAGAATATGTATTGTTGTTTTGTTGGGTGGAGTGTTTTGTATATGTTGATGAGGTCAAGTTGGTTGATTGTGTTGTTGAGATCTTCTGTATCTTTGCTGAGTTTTTTTCTAGTTGTTCTTTCCTTTGTCAAAAGTGGTATGTCAGATTCTCATTCTACTGTTGTAATATTGTCTATTACTCCTTTCAATTCAGTTAGTGTTTGCTTTATGTAGTTTGGAGGTTTTTCATTGGGTGCACAGATATTTATTATGGTTATATCCTCTTGGTCTGTTGACCCTTTTATCATCATATAATGCCCTTTGTTGTCTCTTATGCTGGATTTTTCCTTGAACTCTATTTTATCAGAAATTAATGTTGACACTCCTGCTCTTTTTTATTTACTGTTGGCTTGATATATTTTTTCTGTCCCTTGATTTTTAATTTATTTTTGTCTTTGTTTCTAAGGTGAGTCTCTTATAGGCAGCATATTGATGGGTCTTAGTTTCTTATCCAATCTGCCACTCTCTTTCTCTTGACTGGTACATTTAATCTATTAACATTCAATGTAAATAAGGTATGAATTTACTGCTATTATTCTTTTGTGTTTTTTGTGCGTTCCTGATGGTTTCTCTGTTCCAAATATTTTTCTGTGCTGAGTTCATTTTGTTATTATATTCTTTTTCCTTTTTCTTCATTATTGTTATTTTTGTGTTTAGTAAGTCTTTATGATTTTCTCCTTTCTTATTTTGGTTAGAAGGTTTATTTATTTTCTTTGTGATTACCCTGTAGTAAATTTTTATCTCCCTAAGTTTGGAACAATCTGTTCTATATTGACATCATCCTGACTTCCTCTCCATGTGGAAGTTTTGTAATTATACCATGTATTCCCTCTATTTGCTTTATAATGGGTATCATTTACAGATTTATTCCTCTGGTTCTCCGTCTTCCATTATGTAAGCTTAGTCTAGATTTGAGATTTCTTTTCCTCAGTTGGTTTCCAGGTGGTGTTGTCACATATCTTAATCTTAGGTTGTTGTCTTCTGTTGTTATTTTCTGTTAAGATTCCCTTTAGCATTTCTTGTAGAGTTGGTCTTGTTTTTACAAATTCCCTGAATTTTTATTTGTCCAGGTATGTCCTAATTTTGCCATCACATTTGAGGGACAGTTTTGTTACATATATTATTCTTGGTTGGCAATTTTTTTTCCTTCAAGATTTTGTATATGTCATCCCATTGCCTTCTTGCCTGCATTATTTCTGCTTAGAAACCAGAGCTTAGTCTTACTTGTTACCCTTTGTAGGTAACATTTCATTTTTCCCTAACTGCTGTCAAGATTCTTTCTTTGTCTTTGTTTTGGAAAGTTTGATTGTGGTATGTCTTGGTGACTTTCTCTTGGGGTTTATCCTGTATGGGATTCATTGAGCTTCTTGTATGGATATCTTTTCATCTTTCACTGTATTGGGGAACTTTTCCATTAGCATATCTTCAGTGATTTTTTTTCTGTGAGTTTTTTGCCTCCTCTTGTTCTGGAATTCCTTTCAGGTATATGTTATTTCTTTTGATATCATCCCACATAACTGTTAAGATTTATTCATTTCTCTTCATTCTGTTTTCCAATTTTTTTCATACAATGTGGTGTCAAAGGATTTATTTTCTAGCTGCAATATGTGTTCTTCAGCCTGTTTGATACTACCTTTTTGTCCTTCTACTGTGTTTGCTATCTCTGTAATTTTAGTGTTCATCTTCTGGATATCTAACTGCTGTTTTTGTATGATTTCTAAGTGTCTATTTATTTTGTCATTTTGTTCTTGTGTGGTTTTCCTGCATTCTTCAAGGGTATTGTCCATCTTTTCTTTATTTCTTTATGGTTTCCTTGAGCTCTTAGGAGGAGATATATAGATATAGATATATACAGATAAGGATACATAATCTTTTAAATTCCTTGTCAGGTAGTTCTACTACCTGTTCTTCCTCAGGGAGATTTCCTAGTTCTTTATTTTGGTTACTTGCTTCTGGTATCTTGTCCTGTTTCTTTATTTAAATTGAAGTTGTCTGTTGTCTCTGAGACATTTTTAAGTTTTTTTCTGTGTTGTTGTTGATTGTGTGTAAGTTTGTTTCAGTATATCTGGATGAGTGGAGCACATGTGCTTCTTTGGTTGTTAACTTGGCAGCACTGGACACTCCCCGGCTATCTACAGATTTGTGGAATAATTCATGGGAATGTGTGTGAGGGTCTGTTTGATGTGAAGAGGAACTGCAGTTGGGATAAACAGGTACTGTCCACCACTGTTGTTGACCCAGTAATATAGGAGTTGATGTTGGTACTCGTCCATTGAATGAGGTGGTTGGTGCAGTAGAAATAGCTAACTAGTGGAGAGTTAATATTCTCCTCATGTTGGATGGGCAAGGAAATAAAAGAAAAAAAGAGAGAATAAGAAGTAAAGATAAAAACTGCAGAAAAAAAATCAAGGGGGTGGGGAGTTGAGCTTGAATTCCTCCTGATCTGTCTATACTGTGGCATTGTTGCTATGTGGATTCCATGAATTGTGTTTTTTTCTTCCTCCTTGTCAGTGTGTATGTTTCTATTCAAGATGTCCCCACTTCAGACAGTCTGGCCTCTTCTCTCTCCCTGGTTACTAATTTTGCTCCATTTGCTTTCCAGTCAATGCTCAGTTTAATTCTTTGTCTTCTCATTTGATGCTCAGAATTCTAGGATCATTATTTTTATGTTTCATTCAGATTTCTGGAGCTCATTATAGAGGGAATTGATGGAATATGTTAGCAGGGTGTCATCTTGTCTTCTCCCTTGAATGGCACAAGTTTTGAACTTATACTCCAAAGGATTAGGTTTTCAGCTAGGATTCAAGATGATTGGAGGGAGGGGTAAAATTAGTGGGAGAATTTTTTTTATTGGAGGAAAAGAAAAAATGGCAGTATTTCAATCCCCAAAAGATATGCTTACATTTCTCTTTCACTTAAGTTAAAATTGTCAAACCACATGGAAAATACTTTCCATATTCCTTTTTCCACCCCTTCTCCACCTTCTCACCACAAATATTATACCTTGAAATTACTGTATAAGTCTTTAGTTCTGTGGCAGCGTTCCATAGCATGAGATATAAATGTGATCTTCAACAATGAGAAATGTACCCTAAACTTTCTCAGGGAACATTTGGTGATTTTTAGAGCATATTAATTGTCATTAAAAGGATAAGCCTTCCCCTCAAGGAGAGTCCCTGGGTGGTGTAAACAGTTAATGTGCTCAGCTGCTGATAGCTAGGAGGTTTGAGTCCATCCAGAAGCACCTTGGAGGAATGGTCTGGCAATCTACTTTTGAAAAATCAGCCATTGAAACCCCTATGGAGCACAGTTCTATTCTGACATACATGAGGCTACCTTGAGTGGTAATCCACTTGACAGTAACTGGTTACAGTTATGATTTCCTCAAAGAACTTCTAATCTAAAAGGTTGTAAAAATCCTTTTGCCAAGAGGAAAAAACATACATGATGGTGGAAAGCCCAAGCTCCTTTGGTGGAGGAGAAGTACATTTTTAAACTGTTGCTCTAGTCTAGACTTAGCACTGGAGATTTTAAATGTCCCAGAGGCAAGCCAGGTATCGGAGGGTATCCCCAGGGAGATCATTAAAAGAGGCCAACTTGCATCATAGAGAAAGCAAGTCACACAGGGCCAGGCTGACAGTGAAGCCTGAGCAAAGCTGTGCTATAAAGATAGGCTTGCTTCATGATGACATAGAGCCCAGAATCTCAGTCCAGCTCATGCTTTATGTCAAAATCTGAAGCTGGTTGTTTCCATCTTTTTGCTGTAGTGAATAGTGCTACAATGAACATGGGTGTACATATATCTATTTGTGTCATAGCTCTTGTTTCTATAGGATATATACCTAGTAATGGGATTGCTCAATCATGTGGTATTTCTATTTCTAACTTTTTAAGGAAGCACCATACTGTTTTCCACAGTGGTTGTACAATTTTACAGTCCCATCAGCACTGTATAAGGGTTCTAGTCTCTTTGCATGCTCACCAGTATTGTTACTTTCAGTTCTTTTTTGAACTTTGCTATTAATACTGAACTGAGATTTCATCCTTATAGTGACCCTGTCAAGAAGGAGGTCTTCGCTCCTATCTCACAAACGAGGCATGGGACGATCAACCTAAATGCCCATCAACAGATGAATGGATAAACAAACTATGGTACATACATACAATGGAATATACTACACAAGGTTAAAGAATAACAATGAATCTATGAAACATCTCAACATGGATGGACCTAGAGGATACTATGTTGAGTGAAATTAGTTTATCACAAAAGGACAGAGGGTATGAAACTACTATTATAAAAAATAAATTTTTCACCAACAACAATAAAAAAAAAAAATCTGAAGGTGAGAGAAATTAAGAGACTTAACCTAAGGCCATACAGAGAGTATCTGAATCAGGATCAGAACTCTTATTTATCAGAGAGGGAATATAATAGAACAGGAGAGGAAATGATGGCTTTTCCAGGGAGAGTAAGGGCTATTGCCTAAGCAGTAGTAGTTGCAATGTTAAATAAAAATGTTGTAAAAAGTTTATAAACACTCCTCAGGTCTCTCAAAAGTAGGTATAGATTCTTGGGCCGTGGTTTTAACATCCTTCTAGTTCTTTGTTCCTGGGAGGACTGTCCAGGTTTTCTTGCCTGGGCTTGGTAGATCTTTGACCATTTTGGCCTTGGGCCTCATAGGGTACCAGCCTGACAAAAGAAGACCCAAATGAGGGGCAAAGACTTTTAGTCTACTGAGCAGAAAGTACCAAGTCTCAGATATGCAGTAACATAAGTGTTCAAGGAGGTGTTGAGGGCATGTAGGAGTTAGTCACAAGTGTTGTGGGTGTGTGCTGTTGTCATTTCCTGTTATGCAGATCTTGTGACAGACATTGCCTAGGACCTCAGACACCCTTGGACTCCTTGCAGGTGTGTCCTGCTCCTTGGTGGAATCACTCATAGGAGCTGAGTAATGGCAACACCATCAGTCAAGCAAAGCTATTCATGTCCCACCATGCTTATAGTGGCCACTGGAACCAGAGAGGGACCAGCTGTGTGGACGGAGCTTGCTTACATTCTGTGGAGCAGAGATGATTGTGGATAGTACTCCCTACCCAGGGCCACTGCCCTTGTGTCAGCATGTCTTGCATGGACTGGGGTAGACTCTCCTAACAGGCTGCCCTGACCCAGCCACTCCCTTTCCAGTGCTGCTCTCTGTTGCTGCTGGCTTCCTAGTGTGCAACCCCAGTTGCTCTGCTGCTGACTGGCTCCCTGCAACCCAGACAGAGTGGGGCTCCAGTTTGTTCCTCAGCTACCTGAAATGGCACCCCAGGCCCTGGCATGAGGGCCATGAAAAGCAGTGCCTGCCCTCATGCTGCTTACAGCACTCAGGCCCCTAAAACACAGGACCAGCAGAGGCCTTGGAGACATCCCATAGGCGGCTGGGTCTGAGCTGATGCCTGCTCCTGTCCTCGGCCTAACGATTATCCCCATCCCACACTTTCAGCATTATTCCCACTGTTCTCTTTCTGTATTCCCTTTTGTTCACCTTTCCTTCTGTTCCATTCTGTTGAACAGAATCCTTTTCCTGCTTTCCTTCATTTGTACTTCTTCCTCCACCTGAAATGCCATTCTTCCTCTGTCCATCATTTATATATCCAAAGCACTTTTTCATGGGACACATTAAAAATTCCCCTTTTTCTTATGTCTTAAATTAATAGCTTTGCCTGACTGATGGTGTTGCCATTACTCAGCTCCTATGAGTGATTCCACCAAGGAGCAGGATACACCAGCAAGAAGTCCTAGGGTGTCTGAAGTCCTAGGCAATGTCTGTCACAAGATCTGTGTACCAGGAAATGACAACAGCACACACCCACAACACTTGTGACTAACCCCTGCTTGCCCTCAATCCCTCCTTGAACACTTATGTTACCTGCACATCTGAAACTTGGTACTTTTTGCTCAGTAGACTAAATGTCTTTGCCCCTCACTTGTCATAAATTTAAGACATATTAAAATATGTCATAAATTCTCTTCCCATCTCCTCCAGCCCAAGCCCCAGCATGGCTCTCACACTGCCTCACTTCACATTGGCCTTCCTTAGGATCAACATCATGTTGTCCTCTCCAGCAAGACTACAGCTGAATTTGTGTCCAAATGACCTTACACAATGTCTGTACAGTGAACTGTGTCTAGATACAGCTAAATGCATTTCATAGGTACTAAGGCATTTGTAAAATAAATGGATGAACTAAGGAAGGATCCAGGATGGTAGAAATTCATGGAAATGTAAGCGAAGAGAAAGCATGACCTTAGCTCTGAGAAATGGACAGTCCTCCTGCAGGGGCATGGTTGGTGTTTCGTTTGCAAACAGATAGGAAGGCACAATCTGGAATAAAAGAGATGTAAAGTGACCACAGAGGGAGCTCATGGTAGGTCTGGGGGTGGAATGGAATATTGGGACCCTAACCTGGCTAAGAAGGTGGGCTTACGTAGATAGTAGAGGGAGAATTCACTATACTCCATGATTTGGTGTTGGTCTCATTTGGCCAAGGCAACTTCCCCTTTGCCATTGAGTCAATTCTGACACATAGTGACCCTATAGGACAGAGCAGAACTGCCCCACAAAGTATCCAAGGCTGTAATCTTTACAGAAACAGACTGCCACATCTTTCTTGCTGAGTGGCTAGTAGGCTGCCATCCTTTCAGTTAACAGGCAAGCACTTTTAACTACTGCACCTCCAGGGACCCTGGCCAAGGCACAGGAATGGCTAAATGAATTGTTCAAATCAGACAATGAAATAATGAGGAGGAAGAGGAGGAGGCAGGCACTTGATCCTTTGGTCTGGTTCCTCTCTAAAGAGACACTCTGAAATAACTGCGCAATAAACATGTACGCTGAAGCCAGAGTTAGTATTTACTGATATGCTGTTATTGGCCCAAGTGTTTAATAAAATCTGCGGGATCCTTCTTATGCCAAATGTAATGTGCTTTCCCAAAGAAACGTGTATGGCTATAAAATATTCAAAGATGAAATACAGGAGTGGCTTCATAATGCCTTGTAGAAATTGAACTGAAATACACATAGCTCCAAAACAAATTTATTTCTACTATGAAAATTCCTAATTACTAACTACTTAAAAGGAAAGTTCAAGTAAACAGAATAGGCATGGGTTTTCCTCTAAGGGGAATATTTTAGTAAGAATAGAGACAGCTGATAGATATTTGTATCTGGATCTCTTCTTTCTGCCCCATTAAACAAAACAAAACAAAAAAAAAATAGTCTTTGCCAGCAGTGACCTAGGGTGTGTATACCAACCCCAAACCAAACCCACTGCCATTGAGTCAATCTGACTTATAAAAAGCCTATGGACAGAGTAAAATTGCTGCATAGGGTTTCCAAGGCTGTAAATATTTATAGAAGCAGACTGCCACATCTTTCTCGGTGTGTGTACGAGGCCAGATAATTAACTGGAAGATGGCCAATTGCAGTGTTGATTGTCCTATCATAGGTAATACCAGCCTTGTATATTCAATACAGATAGACACAACAGAAGCTTTAAATCTCCTCCCTGGAGAGAGGGACTATACACAGAGCAGTATGTTGCATCTGCTAAAAATAGCCAATGCCATGGATTGAACACTTTCTCTCCCCAGAACTTAGATCTTTGCCCACAGTGATGCCCATAGCCCTAACCCACTGGCCCATATTGATTCATGGGCAGCAAACTTCACTGTAGTGCCCACCATGTCACCCATGAATGGTTTAGTTGGAAGCATACTGATACTGAGTATATTGAAAAGCAATTAGCTTCCTGAGGGCCAGTAGCTGATATTCTATTTCAAAACACAGAATGTGCTCAAATATAATCATGAGAATCAGTCAGACTCAACAGCAGCTTTTAAAGCAGTATTTTGACATGGGGTAGTTAGTTTTGAAGCTGGGAATTCTGGAAATGTTAAATGATGAATGGGGTGGATAAACCAACTATTTACTGATTGATTTTCTCTTGGGCTTGTTTTGAATCTTTTCCTGCTTATTTTTTTTTCTTTCTTTTACCTTGCTGTCATTTAAAGTCTCATTTCTTATAGCTATTGAGATGATTGTTTTCCATTAAGGATATTTTTAATGTAACATAAAGACTGTCTTTGAATTTTCTTTCTAGATCTCTTTACTTTCATCCATATCACCATCATCACCCAGTTTTCTGCACTAACTCTTCAGCTATCTTTAACATTTCTGCCACTTCTAATTAGACACCAGATTCTATCAGTCTGTCTTTAGAAGTGGTTCTCAACATTCTACCTACCACCTTAATTCCAACCTAAATCTGTTAGGATATCCTCAAAAGTTAAAGTGAGAAAGAATGTTGTAGGACATATAGTTAAATGAATTGTTGAAATTAGACAATAAAATAAAGAGAAGGAGGAGGCTGGGATCTCAATCCTGAGCCCACCCCCCACCCACCTACCCCACCCCCCATCTCAGAATAATTGAGTAGTCCAGGATTGGATTATTTGTTCAGCATACAGATTTAATAAGTATGGTAAAAGGGTACAACACTCACACACCTTTCCTGATTTTAAAGCATGCATTATCCCCTTGTTCTGTTTGAATAATAGTCTTGTGGTCTATATACAAGTTCCTCATGAGCACAATTAAGGGTTCTGGAATTCCCATTCTTTGCAATATTATCTATAATTTGTTATGATCGATGCAGTTGAATGCCTTTGCATAAATAAATAATGGAATCCAATAAATAATGTTTATCCAATAAAACATGGATAAACATCTTTCTGGTATTCTTTGCTTTCAGCCAAGATCCTTTTGACATCAGCAGTGATATCCCTCATTCCACACCCTCTTCTGAATCTAGCTTGAATTTCTGTTGATTCCCTGTCAGTATACTACTGCAATCTTCTTTTTAATTATTTTCAGCAAAATTTTGCTTTGTGTGGTTTTAATGAATTGTTCATTCTTCTGGCAGTCCATGGCATTTTCCATATTCTTTGCCAACACCATAATTTAAATGCATCCGTTCTTCTTTGGTATTCCTTATTCATTCCAGCTTTTATATGCATGTAAGGCTATTGAAAATACCATGGCTTGAGTCAGGTACATCTTAGTCTTCAAAGGACATCTTTGCTTTTTAATGTTTTAAGGAAGTCTTTTGCAGCATATTTGTCCAATGCAATATGTTGTCTGATTTCTTGACTGCTACTCCCGTGGGTGTTGATTATGGATCCAAATAAAATGCAATCTCTGACAGCTTTAATCTCTTCCCCATTTATCATGATGTTGCTTATCATCCGGTTGTAAGAATTTTTGTTTTCTTTATTTACATTAAAGCATGGCAGAAATAATTCTGGTACTGGGTAGAATATAATAATTGATACTTAAAAAAATATATAGACAGGTCAATTTTGAGTATCACAGAGATACTAGTTCAGTCTACCTCTGTGCCCAGAGAGAGGCAACATAATGTCACATTCTGAGTCCAGAAGATGGATTGACACAACTAGCTATGTAATCTTGAGCAATTACTTGGCCTTTTTGTACTCACCTTTCTCATCTGTTAAGATGAGGGTGATGACAGTACTTGCCTCCTAGGGTCTCTGTGAGGATTAAATGAGACAAGTTCGAAAGTGCTTAGGATAGTGCCTGGCACAGAGTAAGTACCAAATAAGTGTTAGCTGTTGTCATTATCATCACCGTCATCACCACTACCATCATCATCATCTTCCTATTGTCTTCTATACTTGACTGTAAATTTCAGATGGGTAGAGATCATAATGTTCACATTTCCCTGAGCTTGCAGTGTGTTCTTGGTAAACATTTGAGTGGAAGAATATATAGTATGATGTCTGGCTTCTCATGTACTTTTGATGTAACATCAGTTTAGTAAACGACCGCTCCCCAGACCTTCCTCACACAACACTATTTCAGAAGGACAGTGTTGTATAATGAATTGGCTGAAGATGTCTTTGTTGAGGGTCCCCAAGGATACTCCAAGACTCAGTGATTCTGTAAGAGGACTCATAGGACTCAGCATGCAGTTGTAGTCATGGCTAAGATTTCTGTTACAGCAAAAGGATACCAAACCAAATCAGCAAAGGGAAAAGGTGTATGGGGTGATGTCTGAAGGAAACCAGGTACAGGTTTCCAAGGATCCTCTCACCTTGGAGTCACATAAGGTGCAGTTAATTTCTCCAGCAGTGAGTTGTGACAACACAAAGAAGATGTTATATGTCTAAAAGCTCATTAGCAACTCAACACCCAAGGTTTTTATTAGGGGCTGGTCTTATAGCCACCTTTATGCTTTGGACATAACAAAATTCCAGACCCCTAGAAGGAAACCCACCAGCTACTCCATGGGGGAAAGATGAGGCAGTCTGCTTCTATAAAGATTTACAGCCTTGGAAACCCAATGGGCGGTCATTGTGAGTTAGAATCAACTCAATGTCAGTGAGTTTGGTTTTAGAAGGAAAGTAGGTGTCCGCAAAAACCACAGTTTACACAAACTGTGTAAGCACAGTGAGCCTCTTTTAGAAGTGGAACCCTCCCCAAACCCAAGTTCCCAGATGCCAGGTGAGAGCCAACCTTATAATCAAGACTACTGTGTGAACTCTTTTTCTCCACAAAGGCATAAGCTGGAGTTACAGATGTGTAAGCTTTGACTAATTGGAGTTTTACAGGAAAAAGAGAAATCCTGTCTCTCATTTGCTCTATTTTAAGCATTTCATGACTCTTTGGTGATGAAATAATAGTAGGGAGAAAGACAGAGACCTGAGATCAAATTTTTGAAAGAAAAACAAATCAGAATTTAAGAGTATTTGGTCCTTGATTCTTCTGTCATTCTGCCCTAAAGGCAAGTGAGGCTAATAGCCTTTCAGTGCTTTCAACCCTCTATGGCTCTCACAGTTTCACCTGATATTCACAGCCAAGCTCCCTTGCACAGTGTGAGGGTATGTTGTGGATTGAATTGTGTCCCCCTCAAAAGTTTTGTGAAGTCCTAAACCTCCTGTACATTATGTAAATATGGTTTTCTTTTGGAATTAGAGAGGTTTTTGTTATGGTAATGAGGCAATACTAGTGTAGGGTGGGTCCTAAACCTAATTACTTCTGACTGGGGTCTTATAAGAAGACCATAATAGGCATAGAGACACATGCATAGAGGAAGAGACCATGTGGAATCTATGTGGTCCAGAACCTGACTCAAACTTCTAGCTTCCAGAACTTTGAGAAAATATAAATTTCTGTTTTTTAAAGCCACCACTGTGGGGCTCTGGTAGCATAGTGCCTAAGGCACTTGACTACTAACCAGAAGGCTGGTGGTTCAAACCCAACAGCCACTCCTCGGAAGGAAGGTTGGGCAATCTACTTCCGTAGTGATACTGCCTTGGAAACCCAAGGAGGGTAGCTATGAGTCGGGCCCAACTCAACAGCACATAACAACAACAACAACAAACCAGGTAATCAGGACGATATAAGATGTGAAGGAGCATAGTCTTCCCCAGGCCTCCCACCCAGGCCACCACAGAGCTTCAGGCTGATCTCTAGACACCATAACCAGTGTTTGCTCCTTTAACACAAGAAAACAAAGCTGAGTGACAAGAAGCCTTTCTGGCCTCCTCATGCCTTGCTCAGTTCACGTGACCTACCCTTAATATCCATTCCATCCCTTCCTTGAGCAGGACAGGATTCCCAGCACAGCTGCCAGGAGCTAGCTGTGAGTTCAGATGTCAGTGTGTCTTGCCATTTCTGTGCTGTGTTTTAAAATTCCCACGTCCTGCTACCCCATCCTGTGTTCACACCCTGCTTTGAATCATCAAAGGTACATGCTCACTGGGACTGTGTGAACTCTCTTGATCTTGCCAGTTTATGTTTAAATTTCCAGCTATCTTCCCTTTTCCAGGTGTTCCCAAAGCAGAGCTCAGATTCTGGCCAGACTAGTTGATTAAAATTCTCAGCACCAACCCCTCTCTGTTTGTGTGTTTTGTTTTAAAAGTGATCCCCTTTATTTTCCTTATTAGTCCTTATTTTTCTTTGAACTTTTCATTTTCACTCATTTTTGGAATACAAGTGTATATAAGTTTACTTTTTTTTTCTTTATTGTGATTTGGATGAAAGTTTACAGAGCAGATTCATTTTTCATTCAGCAGTTCATGCACATTTTATTTCATGACATTGATTGCAGTCCCCATATTGTAACAGCTCTTTCCCCACTTCTTCCCTGTGGTTACCTTTTCCCTGTGTCCATCTTTCCTATGCATTCCTACCCTCTGAGCTATCTCCCTGTGCAAATGCTGCCCTTCTGATCCCCCATAGTTGATTGTTCTAAGGAACCTACCTACCTGGTGTAAGTGTTCACCTTAGAGGCCTGTCTACTGTTTGGCTAGAAGCCATGGAAGTGAGTTCAGTTCCAGACATAAAGGCCCAGTTTTTGAGATAAGACTAAGAGACTTTCTCAATTTTCTCATCTGTAAAGTAGAGTTGTTGTAGAGATTAAAATCCTAAGACACACACACCATGCATATACTCATACACACGTTTAGCATTTCTGAAATCAGGACATACCTCATGATCAATAATGTATCAGAGGTTAACTGGCAATGTTTTCTGTCTTGGTGGTATACTCAGCAATGGTGCATCTTAAAATCGATGTATCTTAGGTTAGATAATATACTGTAAAAAGTACAGCACTTAACTCAATGCTGGCAGAAAATAAATGTTCAGTGAAGGTTAGCTGTTGTTATTGCTATTATCAGTTGTGTTATCATTATCAAATAGGAACCTCCTCAAGGAAGGAAATCAGCTAATATTTATTCAGCACATTCAAATATATTTAATGATCTAATTCATCCAACCCATCAGACAAATATTCTCTCCTTTTTAAAGATAAGGAAGCTGAGACTCAGGAAGATCAGGCATCTTACCTTCACTTACAGAGCTAGTATGGGGCAGATCTGAATGTCTAGCCCAGGGGTCTGAATACAGCCTGCAGGCCAGATTTGGCCAGTTGCCTGTTTTATATGGTCCATGAGCTAAGAATAGTTTACATTTTTAATGAGTTAGAAAAAATCCAAAGAAGAAGAATATTTGGTGACATGTGAAAATGATACGAAACTTAAATTTCAATGCCTGTAAATAAAGTTTTAGGACAACACAGCGATGCCCATATTGTCCCTATCTGCTTTCCTATGACAGGGGCAGAGTTGATTGGTTGCAACAGAGACCCTGTGGCCCACAAGGCCTGAAATATTTGATACTTGGCCCTTATGGAAAATATTTGCCACCCCTAGTCTCTTTCTCGGGAGCACTGATGGCATAGTGCCTAAAGCATTTGACTGCTAACCAGAAGGCTGGAAGTTCAAAACCTACTAGCCACTTCTTGGAAGAAAGACTAGGCAATTTACTTCCATAGGGATACTGCCTCAGAAACTCAAGGAGGGGTCTCTATGAATTGGACTCGACTGGACGGCAGTGTTGTTTTTTTTTTTTGTTTGTTTTTTGTTTTTTTAAATCTCTGTCTCAGCATTCTGGCTTGTGTCCTTTCTTGAGGAAAGAGAGTGTCTCATTTGTCTTCTGACTTTCCACACTTGGTGGTCACTCAATAAATGTTCACTAAATTGAATTTCTATAGTCTGCCCTGCATCTGAAAAGTAACTCTCAGGACATGCTTGTTACCATGACACTAGATAAACATCAAAATAAAAAGCCCATTGGCTTGAGGAGAGGAAAACCAGCTACAGAGACTCTGCAAGGTGCCTTTTAAAACAGGGTCATATTTATGTTGGGCTATCTCTTGGCGAATAAAGTGGTTCCTAAAGAAGAAATCCATGTTCCTGCGAGCAGCTGAGTGGAAAAATAAATCTCAGGTAGAATGTGTTTCCAGGAAACTACATGCTCAAGTCCCCACCTATTAGCCCTTGTAGGCCTGCCACTGTGAGACTAGTATGGTAGCAAGGGCTCCACAGTCAGGCCCATGGGCAGGCTGCAGAAGAGGGGTTCAGCTGTCCTGGCTTTCAAAGCCTTGCCAATTTTGAGAGCTCAATTCAGTTATTGAAACTAAATCACAGCTGGCATTTCTCCACAGTTCACCATCCAGGAAGGCTTAGGCACAGTCAGGTTCAGCGGCTGGTCTGAGCAAGGAGTTGGGCTTGGGTGCCCCAGGGAACCTGGCAAGAGGCTATAGCTGTGTGGCTATAGCTAGGATAGCTTTAGAGCAGCCCCATCCTTTATCCATGGGCCCATTGATGCTGTGAGGGGCTCTGAACACAGCTCCTCCCTCCTATGGAGTGGGCTTTGTCTAGAGCTCAGGATCAAATGAGGCAGAGCTGGCTCTTCACCTCTGTGCCCTGGCCCTAGTCCTCCAGCACCCAACAGCCCCACCTCTACTTCCAGTTCAAGGTGTTGTGCCTCTGGGACTAATACACAAGATTCTTCAAAACTTGTTTTAAATATCGTGTTACGTAATTTCCCTAAATATGTGTGCTTTCAAAAAGATTTTCTACATTCCTAAATGTGGCTAACCACCTTTGGGTTTTTTTTGCAAACTATAAACACATTTTTATTTTTCATTATGTTGCAATTTCCTCCAGTTTTTTTTTTCTTTTTCTTTAATATTTGTTCCAAACTCACCAAACTCACTGCCGTTGAGTCGTATCTGACTCATAGCAACCCCTCCTTGAGTTTCCAAGGTGATATCACTATGGAAGTAAATTGTCCAGCCTTCCTTCTGAGGAGTGGCTGGTGGGTTTGAACTGCCAGCCTTCTGGTTAGCAGTCAAATGCCTTAGGTACTACGCCACCAGACCTCCTTTAATATTTGTTAGGTCTCTTAAATATGCTAGATTTTAGGTGGTTTTTTTTTTTAATTGTGCTTTGAGTGCAAAGAGTCTATGACCATCATGATGACACTGGTGAAAAGAAAGACACAGAAATGTGAGCAAAAGATACTGATGACAGAGACAAATACTATTACATGCACAATACTGCATTACCACTGATGCTAAACACCAGGCTACAGATAAATGCATAGACAGGTGAGACGGTCAGGTGGCGTAGGCAAACAGGAATATACCCTGAACCAAGGATAGATTTGGCTGAAGATAATCTTACATATGCACTTATGCTACAAAATTATCCACATACATCACAGAAGCAACAGAAGACAGGGTTGGAGTAGCTTCTCAGAGACAACAATCTTGGTGCATCATTATTTTTCATCCTTGTATATTTAATTAAGGTCCCTGGGTGGCACAAGCAGTTTTCCATTGGCTGTTGACCTAACAGTTGATGTTTCAAACCTACCAAGCCTTGTCTTGGAAGAAAGCCTTGTGATCTGCTTCTATTAAGATTACAACCAAGAAGACCCCATGGAACACATGACATATGGGGCCAGCATGAGTCAGAATTGACTCGACAGAAATAGGTTTTGTTTATGTTTAATTAGAGACCTTGGACAGTGTGGTGCATGGCTTTCATCAGTCCACGTTTGTCCAGCAGTGGTCTCATCTGTCTTTAGTGGAAATGTTTGAAGGACACTGGAGGAATTATCAGCTAAGCTAAATTATTCATAGGAATATTAAGAAGGAAAAAAGTATTTTCTTAAAAAAAAATTTTAGACCTCACACTCTAAGTGACAGTCAGAATGAGGTTAAAAATAGAAGCATCTCTGGGAAAGACCATAGAATTTCAATGAGCTCTTTGTTCCAGCAGTTCTGGTGTGTCAGTGAGTGCATCCCAGAGGGGTGCCAGCACGATTCCACTTTATCCATGTTTCCTTTTCAATAGGTTTAAGTAGAAATGGAACCTGGTGTGCAGCCTAAACCAGCCGCATCTGGATCTCATCTTATGAATATCATACATCTTGGAAATAGGAAATTGCTACCTCTTCATTTAGAACATCCCCCTTGTGTGGTATTTCCACTGGTTCTTGGTCTCTATCCTGAGTATATTGTTCTTGCCCCTCCACCCCCACCCCTTCTCCAGATAACAGTTCTCCATTCTTTTGGAATCCTTTTGCATAATTTATTGCACTGGAGATTTTTTTTAATTTCCCTGAAATCTTACAGATTAAATAGCATATCGTTGACTTTTTTCAGCTTTTAATCTCTCTGACCCACTTTATGTTGAAATTTGGCCAAGTTAACAGAAAGGAAAGCTCCTTTTAAAGCAGTACTTCTGACTCTTTTTGGGTCAGAGACCCCTTTGAGAATTGGATGAAAGCTGTGGGTTTCTTTCCCTGGAAAAATGTATATCACACAGAGATATGTACAGTTTTACATAAAATTACTAAGAGTTCATGGATATCCCTATAATGCATCTCTCAATCCAGGCTGAAAAGCTCTGTTCTAAAGCTTTTTCCTTCCCAGCTTACTTGGCAAGAGAAGCGATGAGTCTTGCTTTGTTAGCTGCTCAGAGATCACGTTTAAATCCATACTCCCTGGTTACCTCCCATTTAGTAGCAACACTGAAGTCCCTGCCAAGCCCTGGTGTTGGATTATGTGGTGCAGGGGCAGCTCAGGTGGAGGGCAAGGGCAAGGACCTCATGTGGGAGACTTGCTTCCCTAGCAGATATTGGGAACCATGCAGAAGACTTATTATATGGAGGGCCACAGACAGGAGCTTATTTGGAAGATGAAGATGTTACTAAGTCTTTTGTAGTATAGAAGAAAGGATTCAAATTTTAGTTGGAAACTTTCGTTTCCAAAAAAACACCTTCTGTCTAAAAGAATGGAAAGTAAGTGCTTGTGAATCCTCAGCCCAAATGGTCTCTCACTTTTGCTTCCAACCCTCAGTGACTTTGGCATCACCTGACCCGCAGGTGATGGACTTTCAGTGTGTCCTGGTTTGCTGGTGAAGTTACAGAAAAGCTGGCACTTCTAGGTGAGGCTGCCACAGTGCTGTCAGGCTTTGCATTCAAGAAGTGACTGTGTTCCTGAGTTTTTCATGTTTGTAAGCAGAATAATGAGTCCCTGGTAAACACACTTGGCTGCTGACTGAAAGATAGGTAGTTCAAGTCCACTGAGAGGCACCTCAGAAGAAAAGCCTGGGATCTATTTCTGAAAAATCAGCCACTAAAAACCCTATGGAGCAGAGTTCTACTCTGACACACATAGGGTCACCATGAGTCAGAATTAACTCTACGACAACTGATTTTTTTTTTTTTAAGTACAATAGAAGATCATTACTGATTTGAATCCTAATTGAGGACACTGAGTACAAGAAGATGGGAGTAGGAGGTCTAATGCCCTTTCCACTTCATGTGACCAATTTTTTACAGCTAACAAAATAGTCAGGACTCCTTCAACATAGAAGCCGTTGGATGATCTCAGCTAGATTTGATTCTGAGACTCTCCCTGCACTGCCTTTTACCAGCTGTGTGGCTTTGGGCAACCAAGCTTGCCTCTATGAGCCTCAGTCCCTCCATCTTTGAGATGGGGTAATAATGTTCACCTCCCAGGATTGCCATACGCTCATATTATAAAGCCCCCTGACCATATGGTAGATACTCGGCTCTTATTAGGGTCTGTCCCCTCTTGCACTTTCTTTGAGGTGGCTCAGTGCTGGCTGTGAGCACTATGTGCCTATGTTGAGTCCCAGAACCATGGTCAGGCAAAGGGATGACTACCCCACCTGGCCAATGGCTAAGATGTGGCCTACATAAATAGATGCTTTCAAAGATAACCCAGCTCATTGTTTCCAGGGTAAGCGCCATGCTGACCCTCCATCCAGCCTCACAGCTTTGGTTTCTGGGCTATTACAGATTCAGAAATGTGCTTTGACTTTGTGAAGGCCACAAGGCCAATGCTATTGTCACTAAAGGACTTTTGATCTCCTAGGCTCCAGGAAGCCTAGGAACAGAAGTATATCTATGGAAAATAGCACTTATGTCAAACACTGAAATTATACCCCAGTCCAAACATTGAACTCCATATTTTAGATAACTTTACCATAATATCAGCTGAAAAATACAAGGCAAGCTCATTAATCTTTTAACATATGGTAGCACTACATGAAAAATTACAACTGTGTCTTCCTTATTTCACTGATGAGAATTGGTCTATGATGTGCTCCATTATTTTTTTCAGTTTCTTCTCTTTCTACACTCAGCAGAGTAGTCCCAGACATTCTGAACAGCTACAGTGTCAGAGCCCATTCAGAGTCGTATGCCCAAACACTTCCCTTGGGAGTAGCACACCTTGGATATGGCCCAGGTCTGTGGCCACTAGCATGCACACTCACTCCTGGCCAGGCCCACTGCCCAGGCTACCTGGTAGTCATCCCTGGCCATGGAAAGTGCAGAACATTTGGGGATCAGACATAGCGGGTAGTGCTGAGTGCAGAGAGGAGGGGGAAGGGTCAGGTGGGTTGTGAGACAGCTCAGAAACCCAGGCTACCCCAAAGGGGAGAGCAGGAAGAATGGCAGGAGCCACTAAAGGTATGCAGAGTGGGAAGCAAAATACAGTAGGGCTGGCCTCCTTGGCGCTACTTTTCCAAATTTCTTTGGCTCATTGGAGATAACCACAATAAAATTAATATCCACACACAAACTTGTGCAAAATAACTTGGAGATAAGTCTGTGCACAGCAAAGCCTTCCAGGAGAGGAAAAAATTGCACAGTCTGCCTTGACCCATAGAGGCTCTTAAGTAGAAAGTATTCATTTTAACTTGCTGGTTGATCTCTCACAGCTGGCAATGAAAGTGCTATGGCTAATAAAAACTGCTTAGTGGCACCCCTGCTTCAAGTGGCACCCAGGGCACATGCTGTATGTATCTGTCATTCCTTAGGTACACCTCAGCATAGGACAGTCCAAAGCTCCTCATAAAGAGCATTTTCTTTGAGATTCACACATATTTCCTCTAAAGGTTGACTAATGCAGATGCTGGGTGATGGCAGCAGGCAGCTCAGCAGGAGTTCAGAGGGGGCACTTAATTATTGATGGCCATGGAAGCATGTAAGCGGGGTGGTGCTCATCTGCTCGCTGCTTAAGGCTTGATAATAATTCCCCCTGCCCTTTCCTTCTAGAGAAATAGCTCCTGCCCGGGGAGTTGAGCAGCATTGACAAATCAAGGTGAAGTATTAAATTTGTATAGAGAATAGGCAATAGACAGAAACCACTCCCTTAAAAGAGACTTTGCCTCCCATTGCTAGGATCCTGTAAGACTCAGGTCCTTGTGGCCTCTGCCCAGGAATGGAGTTAGGAGATGAATCTTTAGCTCTGGACTTTAATAGCTTGTCAGGACTGATACTGGGGACTGGTATTTTGATTATGGGAGAATCTGGGTACCTGTTACGGATTTTAACACTCATGGGTGGCATAGAGCCTAAGGCATTTGACTGCTAACCAGAAGGCTGGCAGTTCAAATCCACCAGCCACTCCATGGAAGGAAGGTTGGGCAATCTACTTCCGTAGTGATACCACCTTGGAAACCCAAGGAGGGGTCGCTATGAGTCAGATCCAACTCCATGGCAGTGAGTTTTGGTTTTGGGGGGTATAGAAAGTATTTTTCACATGAGGTATGTTGAGTAGCAAGTAGCTCAGGAAAAGTTATTGTTTATAAATAGTATGGGAGATAATAATAATGAAGTAATGATAAGGAATTTATTGAGGCAGGCACTGTACTGGGCACTTAACCCACATTACCCCAGCCTTCCAGCAACACTGTGAGTTAAATATGATTCTGGAAATCAGGATGAATAGTTTCCATGGTTGTAGGTTCTAACTATGTTCTTCAATGCTTGGTTCTTTGACAAGAGACTGTAGAATACAGAGTGCATGCTCTACAAGAGCAAGTGGGCCAGCTGGGCTTGTTCTGCTGTATCCTTAGCATCGGATCAGTGCCTGGCACACAGCGGGGACTCTGGAAATAGTTACTGACTGATTGGACCAGATCTAGAAGCCAGTATTTTAGGAAACCCTCTTTTTTTGTCAACGCAGTATACCAAGACAGGTTTATTATGGTCTCCCCCTGTGTTTTCCCAACCCAGAAAGGAATTGAGGACATAAAAAGAGCTGGAGGAACTAGTTAACTTAGCCACCACAGGGTGCTTCCTCCTTATTCTGTAAGTTCTCTGTGGCACCCTGTTCTGAATTGCTCCAGGAACCCACTAACATTTTTTGTGCTTCCTCTAACCCCTTCTCCAAACTGAAGCCAGAGGGACCTTTCTAAAACTCAGTGCCCATCACATCATTCTTCTGCTTAAATCAGTCTCAGGCCCTAGTCTTAGTCCTTCATCCCAGATGGTGAGCTGACCCCACCCCTCCTTCCAGTCCCTATTGTGCTTCTCACTTCAGGCTTGTCCTAGGTAGCAGGGAGCAGCAGTGGGGCTGTCTCCCTCTGTCTGTGTGCCTTCCTTGGCCAAGAGTAACTCCTCTCTCTAGCTGCTCCCTCCACGTGATAGCCCACTTGCACTGCCAGGTCACTTCCTGACGCTGTTCTCAGCTCCAAGTCAGGTCTTGATGCCCTCCTGAGGGACCTAGTACCTGGTACTGCTGTAAGACACCCTTGTCACACTGTTTACTGCACTGGTCCTGGCTATTACTATGTATGTGTCTTTTAAGAAAAAGAATGAATATGAATGATCCTTGCCCTAGGAGCCTGGAAACCTGGATTTTAGTCCCAAACCTAAGACCTTATTAGCTATGTGACTATGGGCAGTTTACTTCATAGCACTGATTGGTTTATAACATGAGAATGGTACTTATGCTGGTTTACCCAGTCGTGCATACTCATATGCATGAAAGGTTTTCTAAACTATAAGACTCTGTGTCAACATCTGCACATCAGGACACTTGATGTTCATTTCCAAGCAAGACAATATTGTTTATTTATGTATAGATTGAATGATGAACTTTCTCTTCCACACATCCCATCCCCTCATTCCATCCTGAAGAGATTTATGAAAGTTCCAAAGAAGGAAGGTACACAGAGATTGAGCCATGCTGGGTGATGGTATTTTGTTGTCCTTTAGTGTGCCCTATGAGTGGCCAGTGATTTTGGGGGACAGCTAGTCCCTGGCCCTTCCCTGTTCTCTGCATCTTCTCAGAAATATGAAGCTAGTGCCTTAGGGAGGACCAGGACAGGGAGGTGGGGCAGTGCATTAAAGGGGTATCAATGGAGAGTCCACATGGTACCTCCACCACCACCAGGGTTGCCCTTTTTTCTCCCTGGATATGGCCAGGTTGGCATACTGCAGTTTTTTGATTGGTCCCTCAGTGCTAGAGGCCACACGGTCTCTGGACAAGCCTGCTTGGACTCAGTCAAACTGCACCTAGCAAGCTGCTTTCACCCAGAAGACCCACACTGCCATGAGTGCAGCTAAACCCTGAGCCACACTCCCTGTCCTGCCCTCTCCTCCTTCCACATCCTGCTTGGTAAGTCTCATGTCCCCCAGACCCCTGCTGACTGCCTGGTCCTCATGTAACATAGGGCTGTGTTGTCTGACCCCTCACTGTTTTTGTGCTAGGTCAGAGCTTAGCGCTCGGGGCTTGTGGGAAGAGAGAATTGAATTTGGGCTAAGAAGAGGCAGCTGCTGCTGTTCATTATTTAGTTTTCAAATGACAGACCTAAGGTGAAAAAGTACGCCATGGTGTGTGCCTGCCAGGCTCTCTCCACCATAGGGAAAGCTTGTTACTACAGTGAGTACAGGCATAAGCCTGGGCATAGCCACTAGGTGCCCAAGTCCTTCCTCAGAGGCAGCTACTATGCAGGGCCAGGGATGCAGCCCTTGGTGTTTGCCTGTAGCAGAGGGTGGGAATCCATAGCATTGTCCTGGCTGAATGTTGGTGGGAATCCAGTGAGGAGGGTCAAAGTTCTTCTTTGTGCTGAACTTTGTGTTTTTGGAAGATTGATTTGATGAGCCTTTAGTGTTTTGGACACACATACATACACACACACACAGAGGAAGAAGAGGGGCCTGGAGGAACAGCTGGCCTTGGACCACCCCCACCCCCCCACCCCCGCCATCCTTGAACATCTACACTTAGTGCATTTCTTCTCCGGGTTGTGGGATTATGTACTTACTTTGTGACCTGCAGCCATCCTCCCAGAACTTTACCATCCCCTCGTAGTCTGAGAAGGGGAGACTGAAAACCAGCTGTTCTTGGAAGGGGCTATCTGCCTACCTAAGTTCCTGTTTTGTCCTCTTGTGTAAAGGGATGGGGCTGGTGCTTGGTGTGCTCATGAATCCCACTCACCACAGCCTGGCTGCAGCCCTGCTGTCTGAGATAAGCTAGAAGGAGTGCAGACCTCTCACTGTTTAAACACTGTTTGGGTCAGGAAAAGTTTTCCCCATTAGGTATTTCAGTTCTTGATTAGAATGTATAGGATATTAAAAATAAAGTATATACCCATTCCTTACTTCCTTACATGGTTAGGTTCCAAAGACCAGGTTGTTACGTGAAAATCAGTGTTATGCGAAAATGGAGGGTGACTACATCATTACATAACTGCCAAACCACTAAGAATCATAGCTCAGGCAGTTTGACACATAACATTAACCATCACAGCCAGCATAACTTTCACCTCTCACCTCAGTGTTCATTACTGCCAGATGTACGTTGTTAAAGCACAAAATGGTCAGATAGTAGATTTTTTTACTGTTGTTGTAAATGTGAAATGTCAGATAATGAGATAATCACTGTGTGACAAGTAAGTGTACTTTTAGATGGTAACTTTTTTTTAACTAGAGGACCTCACATATCTGCCTTTACTTGGCAGATATGCATGGAAACCGCTATGGAATGCCCCTTGGATTATTCCAATGCATTTCCTGGGTTTCTGTGCCTCTGCTGTAGAGCTTTGGGGTAACTTACCACATGGCAGTGCCACCTTTGGCTGTGTAGTATGTTCTGTGCCCAAGGTCACTTTCCTAGTGACTGTGTGGGAATGAGCACCTATCTCACACCTGACAAATGTTTATTGCGCAAGTGACTTTTGTCATCTGTTGAGATGACCTCATTCCTCCTGTGATCCTAGTGATAAGATTCAGTAAAAAAAAAAAAAAGTTGGAAGCACTAGTGGCTCCTTTTTGGATCACAGCAGTATACTAGATAAAGTAAGATGTAGCCAGAAACTACATCTGGGAGGGAAATACTGATCTAAATCACAGCTAGCTCAGATCCTTGTAGTTTGGACAGTTTCACTTGGGTCAAACACAGAATGAAGAATAGAAATAGAAAATATGTAAAATGTGGAAATATAACATGTGGTGTCTGGGCCTCTCAGCCTTACCCCCTGGCCTCTGAACCCTGCACCCCTGTTGTGCTAACCCACTGCATTTTTACAGATACTCTTGGGGCCTCTGCCTCTACTCTGCCCTCTGTACCCCCTCCTGTGGGGGAGGAAGACTCCACTTTACCCTTAAAATACCATCCAAGCCCTGTTCCTGGAGTGAGCCCTGCTGAGCTTTGGCCACTCTTGTCAAACAGGGGCCACCTGGGCACAGATGTCACCCTTTATCCAGCATTGGCTTTGTGTCAGGAGCTGGGCACAGGAAGTTAAATAAGAACACAGTCCCAAAACTCAAGGTACTTTAAATTTGGTAACTAGTAAGTTCAGTTTCAACTTTTTAATCTTTGAAATGCTTTTAGATGTCTTTTTGATATTAAGAAAAAGAAGATGGAGTTAGTTTTTATAATAGTGACGATCTTGGCTGGTTCAGTAGAATAAACACACTCACTCTGTGTTGGAAGTAATTCCCTTGTGCTCAGAGATGAGGGAGGAGTCCTTACACTACTGCTCAGCCACCTGTGTTTGCAGGAAAAAAAAAAAAAAAATCCTGGATAATTATTACCAAAGACTTTAAAAAGATTAGGAGTAAGTCTTCCCATCCAGGTTGTTTGTTCTTGGGGTTTTACAGTGCATTTGACCTTTGCTTAAGGTAAAGAAGGGTTTGTTTGGCAAAGAAACAATGGTAAATATTCCCATGACATTTAAGTGCTGCTGTGTCTCAGAGACTCTGGGAATGTTATGTGGGCAGCATGCTAACTGTGAGCTTTTGATGCAGTGCCCGCCTTGTTTCTTGTTTTGTTTTGCTGCTTCTTCCCAGGCTGTCCTGCTAGATTGTCTGTTTGGGGACTGCCTGATGTTTGAGGCTGCTGCGGCGTTCAGTTGACTGCCTCAATGTTGGAATCAAGAAGCCGGCATCTCTCTTGGAGGCATGGCTAATATGGCTCTGTCCATGAACTGACTTTTAAAGGTGCAGTTTCCCATCTTAGAAATGGGGGACAATACTTGATAATCTTTATTTGTAGGATTTGGTGAGGGCTTATGAGATGATGCATCTAAAAATGCTTTTGCAGTGCTGGTGTGACAGCCAGAATCAGGCTTCTTTCTACAAATGGTTGTTGATGTCATGGGTTGATTTCCAAACCCAGAGGTCTGGGTCAGTGCATGCTCACAGCTTTGCTGATGAGTAGAAATACAGCATAGTTATAACAAGGCTTCCAACAGGCAAGGTTTTACATGGATGATCTCCTGGCCCACAGTTTTGATTTTAAAATATACCCTCCTGTCTCTTGAGCTGAAGCTCTGCCAGTGTAACTGAGAAGGCACAGGAAGGTAGTGCAAAGTGGCTAAGTTTAGGGCCAGTGTTATTTTCAGAGGTGAATGAGGAAGGGAGAGGCAGCCAAAAATCACTGCCCTGAGGTTTCCCCTTCCTGAGAAAGTTGCTGTCCTCTCCAAGACGAAGTGTGGCCCTTTCACCTTGCTTGCTTTCAGGCTGGATTTAATGCACTGTTTCACATTCGATCCAGTTCTGTCAGCTGCTGAGCTGTTCACCATTTCCTTTTGGATGCTTCCAGTAGCCAGCTTAAGTCACAAGGGCTGGCAAGCTTAAGGAAAGCACTAAAGGAAAGTGTGTGTGCTTTGATTTCTATTCTTATTATTAATTTTGGAACTTCCTTGACATCAAACATCTATTCAGAAATAAAGCATCAGTAATACAGTGTGGGCCCTCCCACCATGAGCTCCTTCTAGCTGTCTCTCCAGAAGTTCCTACTCTCCTGTATCTAGTATTTATTGCCTTATGCGTTTCTCTTAGTTTTAGTGCACTGATATTTATTATAGCATGGAGACAGTGGTGGTTCGATGGTAGAAATCTCACCTTCCACGTGGAAGACTCAGGGTCCATTCTTAGCCAGTGTACCTCATATACCCCCACCCTGTCAGCGGAGGTTTGGGTGTTTCTCTAATGCTGAACAGGTTTCAGTGGAGCTCCCAGACTAAGACAGACTAGAAGAAAGGCCTGGTGATCTCCTTCTGAAAATCAGCCAATGAAAAGCCCATGGGATGGACCCAGGAGGAAACAATGCTTCATTCCATTGTGCATGGAGTCCCTGTAATATGAGGCCAACTTGACAGCAGCTAACAGTAACAATACTTATTCCTAAGCAGTACAGAACATGGTATGGTATTAAAATAAAAATAAAAAACTTTATATAAATGGTATTATGCTTATCTATTCTTCTAACATTCCTATTATATTATTATTATTTTACCTCTGCATTATTTTTGTGAGGTTTCTCCATGTTAATGTAGATAGAATGAATGAACTAGATAGAGCTGTATCTGTTATGGTAATTGGAATTTTGGTCAGGATTGAACAAGGCCTTAGGCCCTCTTGCCCATGACTCAGGAAATAATAAGGAGAGTAGTGACTGAGTCAGAAGCTAATATGGTGGTTTCTTTTGTTGAAACTACATTTGGCGAAGGCACAGGAAGGGTAGACTGGGCAGCTAGCAGCCTTGCTCTGGAGCCTACGAGGGAAGCTGAGATGAGGGTGGGGTACAAGGGCTTCATCAAACCCTGAGTTATCTTTAACAGGATAACTCTCTGCCCAGCAACCCCATTTTCTACCCTCTACAAATAGTAAGAGGGAGAAATGTATCTTGTAACCGGGGGAGGCTTGCTATGTTACCAAGAGTAGGGAATAGAGAATTGATAGAACACTTGTATTCCCTCTTTTCTTTTCTTTTCTTTTTTTTAGGTTGAAGGTTTCTTAGTGTACATAATAGGCCAATATCATTTTTTTTTTTTCTTTCAGTTAAAAGAGGAAGAAACTGATGACAGCAAGGCTTCTTTATTCCTGATCTTCTTTAATTTCCACAATGTAAATGCAAAGTGATGCCAGTTAGTATTTGGGGGAGATTATTTCTTTAACTAGGGGAAGGCAATAGCCACAAAGGGAAGTAGTTCTTCCCAGGGGTGGAAGATGGGAACCCATATATAAGGATATGGACAAGAACATGTTTTAAGGGGAGAGAGGCACTATGTTTCTGCAAAATCAGTAACAAGAGCCTCAGTATTTTTCATGTTGCTTGTTTAAAAGAAAAGGTACAGCACCAGGTCACCCATATGCCATGTACCTTTAGTGGCAGGATGGACACTGTAACCCTCTGTCCCTCAGATCATGACTTCTTCTATTTCACCATGTTGCCCACCCATTAATTGACTATAATAGCCTCTTTAATTGACATGGAAGTACAAATATTAATTGAAGAAGATGGCATTGAATTGTAAGATTCAGCAACCAATTACATGGCAACTTGGCCAAGCATAGCACCTTCTCCATCGTAGACATTCATAAATTTACTTGACTGATGAGTAAGAAAATAGAAATGACGTAGATAACTGAAATCTAGAACAGCGCCTAAACTCTTTATCTTTCCCCCAACACTCCTAGTAAGGTATCTACCAGAAATACAGAAACTATATTTCAGTTCATCCAGATAGTTCATCCACTAACAAATGGTCAGTCCACTAGTTGTTTTTTTTTTTTTTTTTAAGCAGAAGACGGCATACGAGATGTCGAGCAG
>NW_006921614.1:12310420-12332082 GCF_000298275.1 Orycteropus afer afer
TTTTTTTTAGTACTTTCTGGCTGCTTGGCCTCTGAAGGTAAAAAAGCATGATCCTATCATTGAAGCATTTATAATTTACAGTGCATCTGTGGCATCTGACCACAGTACAGTGTTCATCATGGTAGAGACACATACTAAATGCTTTGGAGACATGAGAGAAGAATTTGATAATGATTGATCCAGAAGGGTTTCACAGATTGCTTAATTTCTTTTAGACTTGCTTCCTTGTCAATAGAGATGCCAATACCTACCTTTATATACAGAAACAAATAAAAAGTACTTGCTGTCGAGTTAACTCCACTTCATGGTGACTTCTTGTGTGTCAGAGTAGAACTATGCTCCACAAGGTTTTCAATGGCTGATTTTTGAAAGTAGATCACCAGTCTTTTCTTCTGAAGTGCATCTGGTATATTTGAACTTCAAACCTTTGGGTTAGCAACAACTTTGCATCACCTAGGAACTCTACCTTCATGTAAAGGTGCTGTTTAACAAAAGGCAGGAAAAGGGAGAAACTCTGAGTGTCCTTAATCACCAGCTTCTGGGCTTTTGTTGAATTAACCACTGAGGTGTCTTAAAGAGAACACATTTGCACCATCTGATGTCCCAGTTGCTTCTGGGAGGGAAAGATCAGTTCCCTCCTGCCATGATCAATCGGAACTTCTCACAACTCTGTGTTGTGAGCCACATATGCATCCAGCTCAGAACCTTCCCTGAGCCTTTCATGTGGCTCTTGCCATGCCAACTCTACAGAGAAAATACCTGTGATCTGCCATTGAAATTCCCTCAAACTACTCAGGTCTGCCAAGGAGGTTTACCTGACTAGAAAGAAGGCTTAGCTACATGTCACTACAGGGAACATATCACAGAGTTCAGTCAGCCAGCCCACAGAACAGCCTTTCCTCCCTCAGGTTCCTAGAAAAATCAGCCCCCAGGGAAGCACAGTAACTGGGTCTTGGGAGATGCCTCCATTCTGGCTTCCTCAGTACTGCCATGCTGATGGCTGGGCTCAGGTGCTAGTAGGCATTGGGGGTCTGCCTCTACTGGGAAAGCCAGTGGTACCTGGGTTCAGGCCTTGGAAACAATGATTCTGGGAACCAGAAGTGACATGAATGTGATTGGGCAGCATTGGGAGGGACAAGAAAGGAAGACATGAAGTGTGTCAGAGCTTCAGTAAGGCAAAGAGAAGAGTATCCCTCCTAGCTGGGGAGAGCATTGCTGAGTGGATTTGGGAACAAACACTTCAGTTGAACTGTTTATCTGGTGTTTATGTGTACGGATTTTGTAAAGGGTCCTAAACACCTAACCAGAGCAGTGTGATGCTGCAGAGACACCCCAGTGACCTTGTGGGTGTGGTCAGGGTCAGTAAAGCCAAATGGTTCACACAAGATGCCAAAGAAACATTTTTTGTTTTTGTTTTTGTTTTCCCTAAACCTTCCTTGCAATGAAACATATACAACAAGACAGTCACCAACATAACAACTTCCACATTTATAGCTCCAGGATATTGATGACATTTTTCATGTTGAGCCACCATTATTGCTATCCTTTTTCAAAATTAGCTCTACCACCATTAGCTTAAACTCAGTGCCCCAGCAACATAAGCTTCCCCTTTCCCTCTCCCTCCTACCCCTGGTAAAAAAAAAAAAAAAAAAAAAAAACTATCAAGTTAATTTGGCTCATAGCAACCCCTCCTTTCGTTTCTGAGGCAGTATTTCTACAGAAGTAGATTGCCCAATCTTCCTTCCGAGGAGTGGCTGGTGGGTTTGAACCGCTAGCCTTCTGGTTACCAGTCAAGTGCCTTAGGGACTACACCACCAGAGCTCTTCTACCCCTGTTAACCACTAATAATCTTTGGTGTGTGTGTGTGTATATATATATTCCCCCCACCCCCCAACCTATCTAGGATTTTTTCCTCCCCTCCCCTCTCCTCACATCCCTGGTAACCAACAAAGAAAGTTTCCTTCCATATATAAACCTTTTCTTGACTTTTTATAATAGTAGACAAATACAGTATTTGTCCTTCTCTGATTGATTTATTTTACTCAGCATAACATCCTCCAAGTTCATCCACGTTATGCAGTGTTTGGCAGACTCTACATTGTTCTTTAGTGTTGCATAGTATTTCTAGTGTGTGTATATACCACAGTTTAGTTATCCATTCCTCCATTGATGGGCACTTAGGTTGTTTCCATCTTGTAGCTATTGTGAATAGTGCTACGATGAACATGGGTGTACATACATCTATGCATGTCCTGGCTCTCACTTCTTTAGCATATATACCAGTAATGGTATACCTAGTAATGGTATTTCTGTTTCCAACTTAGGAGATACATTTTTGTTGATATTGTTAGTTGCCGTCGAGTCGACATTGCCTCATGGCAGCCTTATGTATAACAAAAGAAAACATTGCCCTGTCCTGTGCCATCTTCATGGTCTTTGGGATGTTTGAGTCCATTGTTGTGGCTGTTGTGTCAATCCATGGAATGGATGGAGGGTTTCCCTTGTTTTCACTGACTCTTTATCAGACATGATGTCCTTCTCCAGTGATTGATCTTTCCTGATGATGTGACTAAAGTAAGTAAGCCAAAGTCTCACTATCCTCCTCACAAGGAAGTAGTTTAAATGGAAACTCCATGGAGAAGTTTGAAGTCGGCAAGGAGGAAAACTGGGCAGCACCTCTTAATTGGGGTTCTGGCCATGGGACAGGGGATCTTAGATAGAAAGAGCATCTCTTTTTTGTGTTCATATACTAGAGGACAGGATTTCAGTTTGGGCAGCCCATGTATGTGTCTTTTCTTCAAAACTTCCATCTTTTCTTCAAAACTTCCAAGAATAAATGTTCAGAAAAGGGAAGTAGCAATTCTTATATCTAGCTTAAATTAAGGAGAACATTATTGTTGTTGTTATGTGCCGTCAAGTTGGCCCCGACTCATATCAACCCCTCCTTGGGTTTCCGAGGCGGTATCTCTATGGAAATAGATTGCCCAACCTTCCTTCTGAGGAATGACTGGTGGGTTTGAACCGCCAGCCTTCTGATTAGCAGTCAAGTGCCTTAGGCACTATGCTACCAGAGCTCCTAAGGAGAACATTAGTAAGATGCATTGTGTGACTAGTCCAATATTTGTGTAGTTATTGTATTTCCTTATTGCCTTCATTTTTAAGTAAGACTTATACCATTTCTTAGCTCGGAGGTTGCAGTCTCCCAAACATTTGCCATGTTCTCAGCTTCTCCACATGCTAGACCTGAGAGTGCTTTGATTCTATGACTCAAGCTGAGTTTTCACTGTATGCTTTTCCTTCTTGGAAAAAAATCCCTCATTCAAATTAATGTCAGAATTGGCAGAGAAAAAACAATTTTTAAATTGTTGTTGTTAGGTGCCATCAAGTAGGCTCTGACTCATAGTGATCCTATGTACAATAGGATGAAATACTGCCCAGTTGTGTGCTATCCTTACAGTCCTTGCCATACCTGAGCCCATCGTCACAGCCTCTATGTCAATTCAGCTCATTGAGGGTCTTTTACTTTTTCACCTGACCCTCCATTTTACCAAACATGATATCCTTCTCCAGGGAATGGTCCCTTCTGACATATGATCAAAGTATGGGAGATGAAGTCTGGCCATTCTCGCTTCCAAGGAGCGTTCTGGCTGCACCTCTTCCAGGAGAGATTTGTCTGTTCTTCTGACAATCAGTAATACTTTCATTATTTCTTGCCAACACCACAACTCAAAAACATCAACTCTTCTTCAGTCTTCCTTATTGTTCAACTTTCCCATGCATATGAGGTGATTGAAAATATCATGGGTTGGGTTAGGCTTACCTTAGTCTTCAAAGACACATCTTTGCTCTTCAGGACTTCAAAGAGGTCTTTTGCAGCAGATTTGCCCAGTTCCTTAAGATAGCTGATTTCTTGACTGATGCTTCCATTGGTGTTGATTGTGGAACCAAGTTAATATGAAATCTTTGACAACTTCAATCTTTTCTCTATTTATAGTGATGCTGCTTGTGGGTGCAGTTGTGAGGAGTTTTGTTTTCTTTATGTTTAGGTATAATGCATACTACAGATCATCATCTTTAATCTTCATCAATAAGTGCTTCAAGTCATCTTCACTTTCAGCAAGGAAGGTTGTGTCATCTGCATATCACAGGTTGTTAACGAGTCTTCCTCCAGTCCTGATGCTGCGTTCTTCTTCATACAGTTAAGCTTCTTGGATTCTTTGCTGAGCATACAAATTGAATAAGTATGGTGAAAGGATACAACCCTGACAAACTCCCTTCCTGGTTTTAAACCATGCAGTGTCTTCTTGTTCTGTTTGAATGACAGCCTCTTGGTCTAGGTACAGGTTCTTCATGAGCACTATTAAGTGTTCTGGAATTCCCATTCTTCTCAATATTATCCATAATTTGTTATGACCGACACAGTCAAATGCTTTTGCATGGTCAATAAAACACAGGTAAACATCTGTCTGATGTTCTTTGCTTTCAGCCAAGATCCATCTGACATCAGCAGTGATATCCCTTGTTCCATATCCTCTTCTGAATCCACCTTGCATTTCTGGAAGTTCTCTGTCAATATACTGCTGCAACCTTTTTTGAATGATCTTCAGCAGATTTTACTTGCATTTGATATTGATGATACTGTTCGATAATTTCCATATTCTGTTGGATCACTTTTCTTTGGAATGGGTACAAATACGGGTGTCTTCCAATGAGTTCGCTGGGTAGCTGTCTTCCAAATTTCTTGGCATAGATGAGTAAGTGCCTCCAACATGACATCCATTTGTTGAAACATCTCAATGGGTATTCCATGAATTACTGGAGCCTTGTTTTTTGCAAATTCCTTCAGTGCAGCTTGGACTTCTTCCTTCAATATCATTGGTTCTTGATCATATGCCACCTCCTGAAATAGATGAACATTGACCAATTCCTTTTTGTAGAGTGACTCTGTGTATTCTTTCTACCTTCTTTTGATGCTTCCTGCCTCATTCAATATTTTGCCCATAAAGTCCTTCAACATTGCAACTCAAGGCTTGAATTTTTTTCTTCAGTTCTTTAAGCTTGAGAAATGCCAAGCATGTTCTTTCCCTTTAGTTTTCTAACTCCAGTTCTTTGCACATTTTATTATAATAATTGACTTTTTCTTCTCAAGTTGCTCTTTGGAATCAGTTTTAAATACCAGTAAGTATAACTAATCATTCTTGAACCTCAGGGAAACTTGATGCTAAGACTTTGGCAATTTTCACATGATGTGAGAATATGATTTTTAAGAATCCAGGTGATTCAAGTGATTTGGATGGAACCCAATAGCAGATTTCTGGTTTTCAGATTAAAAATAAGGATGAGATAGAGATCAAGATCTGCACTGTAGAAATGAAGTCATGAACAGGCATTCTTTCCCTATTGTTACAAACCAGCTGTTAGAGCTGAACCTTTGGTTGGATGTATATTTGTATATATCCATGTGTGTATGTGTGCATGAATGTGAGTACATATATATGTATGTGTACCTATGTGTGTGAGTGTCTGCATATATGTATGTCTCTTGTATATGTGTATCTATTATGTGTGTCTGTGTATCTCTATGTATGTATGTATATGTGTGTGTATATGTGTGTATATGTGTCTATGTATGTATATATGTGTGTGTGTATATTTGTGTCTCTTTGTATATATGTATTGTGGGGGGGGGGGGTGTAGTATCTCTGTGTATATGTCTGTATGTGACATTTCCCAAGTAGGAGGAATGAGGCCCTTACACTTATACATTTTCTGTCATACCTTTATCTTTCTTCTCCATAGCGCTGACAGACCTATATTTGTCATCTGCCTTTGTTGTCACCTCCTACCTTGGGCAGCCTTGCTCCCCTGAGGGTATAAGGGTACGTTGGCCTTGACTAACTTCAGAGGTCAGAAAAGAAACAGCCTTGCTAGTTGAACCTCAGTTGATAGCCACCTGGAGCATCTGTTCTGGCTTCCTGTTGGCAGTGGCCACAAGAGGAGCTGCTTTTCTCTGAAAGTGGTATCTGGTCTGTGGGGGCACTCAGGCCTCCAGATTCCTTTTCTGTCCTGCTCAGCTGGGGGATATGACTGCCTGACAAGAGCACATCAAAACCTGTGTCTGGTCTGTGTCTCCCCTGCAACAAGCACCACAGCTACAATTGTGGTGCCAAGTAACAGAAATACTGTCTGCATGTCTGACTGGTATATGCAATGCAGCATGGAGAAAGAGATATATTCTTTCTGGCCAGGGGCATGTTCCTAGAGTAATACCAAGAGAGAGCACACTCCCCCAAAGAAATGGTTTCTACAGTGGCTGGATGGGAGGGGAGCTGGCAAAGGGGACAACATAGTGTATTTGTGCCATCACAGTGGTGCTCAGAGTCCTAACATCCAGGTCTCATGGGCTACATGCATTCTGAGTGCTGGTCTGTACTCTCAGGCCAAGCCCCTCAAGTGTTCAACTTGTCGCCCAGCTCAGCTACCCCAGCCCTTAATATCTTGAGGCTTGTCTTTCTGCCAGCAGTAGTGCTCACATGAGATTAAGTTTCCCCCTCACCTTTTCCCCCACCTCCTTTTTCCACCCAAAGAAGCTAAATCTCCAGGAGTTTCCACCATGCTCGGATTACAGGGGACAAAGAGCCATCCAGCTGGAATTCTAATAGGGGGATTTCTTTTACACCCATGTGGACCTCACAAAAGCGGGGCTTTCAACCCCAGCCTCTCCAGTGCTCACTTTATTTCCTGTAATTCTATACAAATGACATTAGCCTTTTATGAGTCCTTTGTTTGCTGTTATTCTGAGGGTACTTTTTTCATCCAATATGGATTTCTTGAATTTTCAATGAAACTTGTTCAAATCAACTGGTGTTTCCTCTTGTAGAAGAAATGTTTTATGATTATAAATTAGTAAATTGAAAAAGAGGCAGTTTTAAAACTTTTTCTGTTCCATCAGAAATTAAACACCTCAATAAGAGAAGAAAATTGAAAATTAAAATGTCCTTTGACGATACTATATTGTTGCCCTGAGAGGCCACCCACTTCCCCCACTGCCCCTGCCACATTCCATTGCTACTATTTCTCTGATGTGAACATAACTTGCCTCCCTTGAGGAATCCACTCTCATAATAAAACTCACTATTTGCTTTTTTGCTTTTTTGATTTTTCTGTTAGAAACTGAAGTAAAATTAAAATATCCCAGCCCTGACAACCAATTTGACAAATTGATCTGCTGTACAGCTATCAGAACTTTAGAGCAGGTCTCAGTGAACTCTTGATGTAAAGGGTCAGAAGATAAATACTTTGGGCTGTACAAACCATACAGTCTTTGTCATAGTTCACTCAAGGCTACTGCTCTAGTGTGAAAGCAGCGATAGACCATAAATAAATTAATGAGCATGGCTGTGTGCCACAATAAGACTTTGTTTAGAGATACTAACATTTGAATTTAATACAGTGTTCAAAAAACCAAACCCACTGCTGTTGAGTTGATTCCAACTCATAGCAACCCCCAATGGGTTTCCAAGGCAGTGAATCTTTACAGAAGTAGATTGTCCCATCTTCCTTCCATGAAGCAGCTGGTGGGTTTGAACCACCAACCTTCTGGTTAGGAGTCTAATGACTTAGGCACTGTGCCACCAGAGCCCCTTAATATAATGATCATGCATCACAAATAGTATTTTTAAAACTACTTAAAATATAAAAACCATTCTTAGCTTGAGGGCTGAATGAAAACAGGCAGTGGGTGACATGTGGCCCTCAGGTTGTAGTTTGCTGACCCCTACTTTAGATCAGTGTCAGAAAAACTACAGGTCATGACACATTAGGAGATTATGAAATCCATTCGATGTGACCAACATTTCAAAAGAAAAATGAATGGAATTTAATGCATCACACATAAAAAGGGTCATGCATTATTTCATGAGAAATCTGATGTGTGTGTGTGTGTGTGTGTTAGGTCACTATGCAAATGCAAAATACATTTCTTACTAGGGGACATACTTGGGAAGAATTTTATATAAACCATAGACCTCCCTCCTTATCCTGCAGATTTTTATGTACCCCAGAGAATACAAAGCAAAGACACAACCATCCACGTTTGTAGTGTTAGGCAATAAGACTGAATAGTGGTGAGTGTGCTCCCTTCGTAATATTAAACCATGCAATATCCCCTTTATCTGTTTGAATGACAGCCTCCTGGCCTATGCACAGGTTCCTTGTGGGCAAAATTGTTTTGGAATTCCCATTCTTCTCAATGGTATCCATAATTTGTTATGATTCACACAAATGATTTTGCATAGTCAAAAAACACAAGTAAACATTAAAAAAAAAAAAAAGAGAGAGAGAGAGAGTGAATAGTGGTGAGTGTAGACATCACTTTCATGTGTCACGGGACCCAAGAGTCCAGCATAAGTACTCTCCTAGGTCTGTGCCAAGGAGCTCTGGTAGCATAGTGCCTAAGGCATTTGACTGCTAACCAGAAGGCTGGCAGTTCAAACCCACCAGCCACTCCTCAGAAGGAAGATTGGGTGATCTACTTCTGTAATGATACCATCTCGGAAGCCCAAGGAAGGGTCACTATGAGTTGGATCCGATTCAATGGCAGTGAGTTTGGTTTGGTTAGGTATGTGCCAGAGACAGGTGGAACTACAAGCAAGTATCTCTCCATAAGATATTCAGCTATTTGGAGCACCACCTACCAAATATGAATTTTCTGGTTTCATATTTTACTCATTTCTAAGGAGTTCCAAAAATTCTTCTTTTTCTCTTTGCTCTCCCCATCTCCCCAAATTTCATGATGTTTAAAGCAATTGGTGGGGTATTCAATATTCTTTAGCAAACAGAAACACAATAGTGTGTGGGAAGAGGGATGATACATTTTAATCTAATAAAAACAACTAATGTCAACCATGACTATTTCCTAACTACAAGTCAGGCTTTGAGGAGGTGGTGGGGGTGGAAGGAGTGACTAGTTTACACTATAATAATCCAGGGCCTGCAGGGGATTCCCAGCTGAGGCAAACTAGAGAAGAGTGAGAATCCCTAGGGCTCACAGGACTGCCTGGGGCTCCAGATTTGTGTTTGAGGGTGGGAGTCATGTGATTGGTGGGTCTTTGCGTAGGTGAGAAAGCAAAGCAGGCAGGGAGGACTCTTAGGTCCCTGCTGTGGCCCACCTCTAAAAAAAGTGCAGGAGGAGGAAGAGAACAGGTTGAAAATGGAAAGACACTGGACCCTGGACAGCCTGAAACTCAGCTGTGCTTCTTTATGGTTAGAGTGGCTCTCCAAAAAGACCCTGCATTCCAGACCTATGAAAACCTTGGTTGGAGGAATGGCAACCAGGGAGAAGCAGTGCTGAGGCCAGTAGAGGCTGTGATGGTGAGGATGGGTGAGCTCTATCAACTTCCCATCTGTATGGAAGGTGTTCTGTCCCTTTGGCAGAGCCAGCAAGACTGTATGCTTCCTTATTGTCCTGCCAGATGATGCCAGTGGCTTTGTTTACTCAGAGGAAGAAAATGTTTACTCTTCTGAAGGGATAATGAAAGATAATATCTTAGGCTGGGTTTTCTAGAGGAGCAAAACCAGGGAAAGGTGTGTGTGTGTGTGTGTGTGCACGCACGTGTGTGTGTGTGTGTAGAGAGAGAGTTTTATTTCAAGGAAATAGCTTATGCACTTGTAGAGGCTTATAAGTCCCAAAGCCTTGGGTCAGGCATCAGGCTGAAGGCATCTCTCAGTTCATGTGGTTGCAAGGACTGGTGAATCCAAATTCAGCAGGTCAGGCAGCAGACTTGTGTCCAAAGAATTGGAGATCAAAGGATGATGAATCAGATGCAGGATCAAGAGTAAATGAGATTTGCCAAAATGTCCGTATGTCATAGATGCAGGTCACACCCCTAAGTAAATTCCCATTACATCAGATCATAAAATGGAGGATAATTACATAATAGTGAGAATCATGGGCTACTTAAGTTGAAACATAACATTAACCATCACAGTCTACCCCTTGTCAACTTGGCACCTGTACACATCACCTTAAACCATATATAATCTCTCAATAAAGAATATAGAGCTTTACTTGCACTTAACATGAAATAACTAACATGGGTAGAACCAAAAATGCACTAGCTCCATTTACATATATTTTAGAATAATTAATAAGATAAGGGAAGGAAGAAAGCAAAACAACATATATATGCAAACATACATGTAAAACAAGGAAGAGATAATCATAACAATTATAGTCCTCATTTCTGCAACTGGTCACATGGTCACATAAGGTATTTAGAACTGCATTCTTATGCCACTCCTTCTGTATTCCATTTGCCCTCAGCAAGCACCTTAGCTGGTCTTGTTTCTTTGCCTGCAGGGTGACCTGCATTTGTGAAGGGTCTGGGCCATTAGTAGTCATATTAGAATTGAATTGCTGTCCTTTTCCATTGACTTTAATCACAGGGCATGGCAGGACTACGAAATGCCCTAATAGAGAGTCTATATTCCAGACATACTCTTCTTTACCTTCATTATGTAGTATCAGTGATTTTTCCTCAATAATCAAGCTCAGTCACACCAGCCAATACAGTAACTCCTTTCTTTGCCTGTTGATCCAGAGGCATGAAGAGCCCAAAGTGGCTAGGTGACATTCTTAACTTCCAGTTCAATGCAATCATTGTTGTATCTCCAGGTGGGAGCTTACTCTTTTTGGAACTAAGACCTCTAGGCCCTCAGATCACAGGGTCATGAGAACAGGAAGTAAAAATTATGCAATTAAAAGATGGAAACAACCTATGTGCCCATCAACAGAAGAATGGATAACCAAACTATAGTACATACACACAACAGAATACTATGCAATACTAAAGAATAATGTAGAATCTGCAAAACACTACATAACATGGATGAACTTGGAGGACATTATGCTGAGTGAAATAAGTCAATCACAGAAGGACAAATACAGTATTAGTTCATTATTGTAAAAAGTCAAGGAAAGGTTTATATATGGAAGGAAACTTTCTTTTTTGGTTACCAGGGGTGGGAGGGAAAACTGAAAAAAAAAATGCATTGACCCATGTCACATTAGTTTTGTGTATTTCACTGTACATAAATTATATTTCAGTAAAATGTATTTTTTAAAAAATTATGCAAGTGACTCACTAGGGATCATAGTGAGTGGTGCCACTCCCACCCCTTAATTCCTGTACTCATGAATGCTGGCTATGGGGAAAACAGCACCATATATTGAAAGCTTGTTTAGAGCATATACAGCCTCCTGGAGAACATTGTCCCAACCCTGCAAAGTATTGCCACCTAGCTGGCACCATAATTCTGTCTTTAGAAGTCCATTCATTCTATCAAGCCAGCTGCTTTAGAATGATAGGGAACAATGATAAAACCAGTGAATTCCTTGAGCCTGTGCCCACTGCTGCACTTCATGTCCTGCTAAGTGATTTCCTTTATCCAAGGCAATGTTATGTGGGATACCACAGTGGTGGATAAAGCATTCTGTAAGTCCATATATGATAGTTTTGACAGAAGCATTGCATGTAGCAAAGGCAAATCTATATAGCCAGAGTAAGTGTCTATCTAAGTAATAACAAAATGCTGCCTTCTTCATGATCTAAGTGGTCCAGTGTAATCAAGCTGCCATCAGGTTGATGCACAATGTAATCAACCTGCCACCAGGTTGCTGTCTAATTGCTCTGAGGAATGTGATATCAGGGACTAAGAGTTAGTATCTGCTGCTGGAAAATTGGACACTTGGCAGTGGCTGTAACCAGGTTGGTGAGTGGAAGTCATATTGCTGAGCCTGTGTGTAACCTCCACCATGACAACTATAGCCACTTTGTTCATGAGCCCATTGGGCAATGACAAGAGTGGCTGGGAAAGAGAATGACTGGTTTCCACAGAACATGTCATCCTATTTACTTGATTGTTAAAATCCTCCTCTGCAAAGATCACCTTTTGGTGAACATTCACATGAAACCCAAGTATCTTCATTTCTTCAGCCCATTCAGAGAGGTTATCCACATACTTCTTGCCCATACCTTCTTGTCACCAATTATTCAGTTATTTTCTTTCCAAGTCTATCAATTGTACATTTCGCTGTCTCTCCTTCCACGCAAAGTGAATAACCAGGTTGGATTGCTTCAAGTTCTGCTCAATGGGAAAATTTCCCTTCAACACTGTTCTTCAGGCAGGTCCACGAAATTGGCTACAATGCTGCCACTGTCCACTTTCAAGTGGTGCCTGCATATTGCACAAAACCACCAGTAAACCAGGCATGAGTTTTCTCTTAGTCAACTGATTATAAAAAACTCCCCATGATATCATAGGTACAGACTAGGAATTGTTGTTGTTGTTGTTAGGTGCTGCTGAGTTGGCTCTGACTCATACCGACCCTACGAACAACAGAACAAAACATTGCCCAGACTTGAGCCATCCCCACAATATTTGCTATGCTTGAGCCTGTCATCACAGCCAGTGTGTCACTCCATCTCACTGAATGTCTTTCCCTTTTTTGCTGACCTTCTACTTTACTAAGCATGATGTACTTCTCGAGGGACTGGTCCCTTTTGACGGCATGACTAAAGTACATGAGACAAAGTCTGGCCATTCCCACTTATAAGGAGCATTTTGGGTGTAGTTTTTACAAGACAGATTTAGTCATTCTTCTGGCAGTCCATGGTATTTTCATTATTATTTGCCATCACAATTTAAATATATTAATTCATCTGAAGTCTTCCTTATTCATTGTCCAGCTTTCACATGCATATGAGGCTGTTGAAAATAAGCATGGCTTGGGTCAGGCACACCTTAGTCTTCAAAGGGACATCTTTGCTCTTTAACACTTTAAAGAGGTCTTTTGCAGCAGATTTGTCCATTGCAGTATATTATCTGATTTGTTGACTGCTGCTTCCATGGGCACTGATTGTGGATCCAAGTTAAATAAAATGCCTGACAACTTCAATCTTTTCTCCATTTATCACGATGTTGCTTATTGGTCCAGTAGTGAGGATTTTTGTTTTCTTTATGTTGAGATGTAATCCGTATTGAAGGATATGATCTTTGATCTTCATCAGTAAGTGTTTCAAGTATGCTTCACTTCCAGCAAACAAGGTTGTGTCATCTGCATATCACAGGTTTTAATGACTCTTCCTGGAATCCTGATGCCACATTCTTCTTCATATAGTCCAGCTTCTCAGATTATTTGCTCAGCATACAGATTGTATAAGTATAATGAAAGGATACAACCCTGACACACCCCTTTCCTGATTTTAAACCATGCAATATCCCCTTGTTCTGTTCAAATGACAGCCTCTTCTCTATATACAGATTCCTCATGAAGCACAATTAAGTGTTCTGGAATTTCCATTCTTTGCAATGTCATCCATGATTTGTTATGATCCACAAAGTTTAATGCCTTTGCACAGTCAATAAAATACAGATAAACATCTTTTGGTATTCTTTATTTTCAGCCAAGATCCATCTGACATCAGCAATATTCCTCATTCCACATCCTCTTCTCAATCCACCTTGAATTTCATGACCCTGTGCTCTGAGGGTCTAGAGGTCTTAGTTCCAAAGAGAGTAAGTTCCCACCTAGAGACACAACAATGATTGCACCGAACTGGAAATTAAGAATGTCACCTAGCCACTTTGGGCTCTTTGTGCCTCTGGATCAACAGGCAAAGAAGGGAGTTACTGTATTGGCTGGTGTGACTGAGCTTGATTACTGAGGAAGAATCACTGATATTACATAATGAAGGTAAAGAAGAGTATGTCTGGAATATAGGCTCTCTCTCAGGGCATCTCTTAGTCCTACCATGCCCTGTGATTAAAGTCAATGGAAAATGACAGCAATTCAATTCTAACATGACTACTAATGGCAGCTCCCTATTGATGTAATGCTTTAACCAATTTTTAATTATCTTCAGCAGAATTTTAGTTGTGTGTGATATTAATGATATAGTTCAATATTTCTACATTCTGTTGGACCACCCTTCTTTGGAATGGGCACAAATATGGACCTCTTCCAGTTGGTTGGCCCAGTAGCTGTCTTCCAAATTTCTTGTCATAAATGAGTGAGTACTTCCAGTGCTGCATCTATTTGTTGAAAGATCTCAATGTATATTCCATCAATTCCAAGCCTTGTTTTTTGTCAGTTTCTTTAGTACAGCTTGGAATTCATCTTTCAGTGTCATTGGTTCCTGATTATATACTGCCTCCTGAAATGGTTGAGCATTGATCCATTCTTTTAGGTACAGTGCCTCTGTATATTCCTTCCATCTTCTTTGTCTTTTTTAATTTGTGTGTGTGTGTATGTGTGTGTGATTTGGGTGCAAATTTACAAAGCAGATTCATTTTACACTCAATAGTTCATGCACATGTGGTTTCATGGCCTTGATTGTAATCCCCAACATAACAGCTCCTCCTGTCTCCTGCCTGTGACTACCACTTCCCTGTGCCCTTCTTATCTATGCATTCTTGTCTGTCCAACTTTCCCTCTATGTGAATGCTGCCATTCCGATGTCTCATGGTTGATTGATCTAAGGGCTGCCTCTCCCTCAGGTAGTTGGGTACGGCTCCCTGGGGTAGGTGTTCTGCTTGTAAGTCTTTCTAGTGTTGGGTTGAGAGCTCATCCATGGAAGTGAGTCCATTTCCAGACCCAAAAGATAACCTGGGTGTTCCACCAGTCTCTCTCTGACCAGTAATTCTGATCGTTTTTGTGGTTTTGAATTTTGAATTTTGTTTCACATTTTTCCTCCTACTCTATCCAGGATGTCCAATTTTGATCCCTTTCCAAGTGATTGGCATTGGTATCTTTTCATCTTCTTTTATTGCTTCCTGCATCATTTAATATTTTGCCCACAGAATCCTTCATTCTTGCAACTTGAGTCTTGATTTTTTTTTTTTTTTTTTTAATTCAAGCCTCAAATTTTTTCTTTTAGTTTTCTTTACTTTTCAGACTGGGAGAGGGAAGATAATGTGACAGGAGGGGAGACCATGGGCATTTGAGCTACTTCCTCATGCAACTTGTGATTTCAAGTCCTGCTTGAGCCTTTATCTCTTATATACCTCTTGCTTTTAATGATGGAGTGCTACTGTGCACGTTGAATTAATGACTCTATGGATCAAGGAACATCCAACTCATAATGAGCAGCTTAGGCTGCATGGTGACTTGGTGGCCGAGGTAGGCATTCAGTCTCTACTAAGGCCCAATAACAAGCCAGAAACTGTTTCTCCAAAGGGAAGTGGTTATCTGCACAGGATGGTAGCAGGGCTTTGCTACAAAATCCCAAGGGTCTGTTCTGTGATTCACCAATAGGGGCCTCCCAAAGATTCCAAACAACATCTCTATCTGCCACTGACACTTTAAGTACCATTAATCAGCCAAATCATATGGCCCAATTGGCAGAGTGGCTTGCACAGCAGACTTAACCTATGGTGGAGCCTTCTTTTGTTCTGAGCCACACTCAAAACTAGCAGATTTTTGAGTCATGTGATAAATAGGTCAGAGTAGCACACTCAAATGATGGATATGTTGCTTCCAAAATTAAAAGAGGCTCAGCAGGCATTGTGCCTCCTTTTTAGTTGTAGGAGGGGCCAGATGCAAAAACATATCCTTCATTGAGAAGGAATATCTAGATATCCCCTAGACCATTGGACCCATAGAAATTTTACTGAGATAGAAGGTACCTGAAATTTTTTTGTGTTAATCTTCCATCCTTTAAAATGCAAATGTGTTATCTAGTAAGTCTACAGTCATTGATATTTCTTCCTTAGTAGATCCAATCAGCATAATGTCATCAACGTGATGGACCATTTTGATGTTTTGTGGACAGGAAAGGCAATCAAGTTCACTGAGGAATAAATTACGACATAGTGCTGGAGAGTTTATATAGTTATGGTGTATTGTTGGCCTTACTAGCCAAAGGAAAAATGTTTCTGGTGGTCCTTTGAAATTGGTATTGAGAAAAAGGCCTTAGCCAGATCAGTAGCCACATACTAGGCACCAGAAAATGTATTAGTTTGCTCAAGCAATGAAACCACATATGGAGCAGTTGCTACAGCTGGGAGTCACCACTTGGTTAAACTGGTGATAATCCGCTGTCATTCTACAAGATACATCTGTTTTGTTTTCACAGACCAATAGGTATGTTGAATGGGAATGTGGTAGTAATCACCACCCCTGCATCCTTCAAGTAATGAATGGTGGCAGTAATCTCTGCAGTTCCTCCAGGAATGCCATATTGCTTTTGTTTACTATTTTACTAGATAGGGACCATTCTAATGGCTTTTACTTGGCCTTTCCTATCATAGTAGCCCTTACTCCACATGTCAGGAATCCAGTGTGAGGATTCTGCCAGTTGCAGAGGATGTCTATTCTAGTTATGCCTTCTGGAACTGGGGAAATCACTAGAGGATAAGTTCAAAGACCTACTGGACCCACTATGAGATGGACATGAGCTAAGGCTCTGTTAATAATTTGCCTTCTATATGCCCCTACTCTGACTGGTGGGCCACATTAATGTATTGGGTCTCCTGGAATTTGTATCATTTCATAGCCAGTGTCCAGTAATCCCACAAAAGTGTGATTATTTCCTTTTCCCCAGTGAACAGCCATTCTCATAAAAAAAAGTCATAGATCCTGTGGTAGTTCAATTTGTATGTCAACTTGGCTGGGCTTGGTTGAGTGGCCGGGCAGCTGGTGGTACTTATTCCCCATGATGAGACTAGCAATCAACTCCATGGTGGGATCTACCACAAGCAGCTGGGTAGCTGCCTTTGGGATATGATATGCTTCCTGTATATAAGGAGAACCCTTGGGAATGGTCTCTAGTTTATGGCACACTTGGACCCTGCATGTGGCCATGTTGTTGTTCAGCAGCCTGCCATGCTCCACCAACCTGGAGACTTACAATTAACTTGAATTAATGGCCTGCTGTCTGGTTTGGTAACATTGGAACTGTGTCTTTTTACTTGTCAACCTTGGGCTTGGCAGCCTCAGCAGCCAGCAACTGTCTGAGTGAAGAAAAGCCTCTAGCTTCAGTGGGCCAGGAGTTGGAGGCAGAGCTGGAGCCCAAGGCTGAGGGGCTTTCACCCAGCCCCTAGAGCCTGGCACTTTGAACTTGGACTTAAAGCCTCCAAACTGTAAGAGAATAAACTCCTGTTTGTTAAGGCCATCCCATTTGTGGTATATATTCTTGTCAGAGCGGCACTAGATAACCAGAATAGATGCCTTTGGGGAAGGCTGGGAAAAAGAGTAACAGTATAAATTTTTGGTAGTGTAGCGGTATCCTTCCTCAAGTAGACCCAGCCCCCTTTCATTCAAGGGGTTGTGTGTGGGTCTGTAAGCTGGCTCAAGTCTGGGAATTGATTGAGGGGGCATGACTGTCTGTTCTGGTGATTTGAGTTAAACTACCATTCACTTGACCTAGGATTCTTCCACTTGTACAGATCAAGTAAATATTTAATAGATAGCCCATCTGTTTCACTCTTAGGGACACCACGACTAAGTAGCCAACACCATAAATCCATAGGAGTCAGATTATTCTGATAATTTCTGTCCATTGTGGTAATTATGCACACTTTATCTTTGGTTTTTAAGTGCCCTACCACCACAAGATCCAATCAGCTCCATTATACTTAGGTGCTTTAATTCAGTTGGAAGTTCTCACAGTGAAATGTGAATTACATAAAAGAGCAATCATAACAGTCTTCAAGGTGCCTTTTACAATTTTTTTTCCTCATCTCTGTGAGTGGCTCTATAGGTCCTACCATATAAATCCCCTCTAACATGCCAATTATGTAATTATCCTTCATTTTGTAATCTCATGTAAGGAGAGTCTCCTTGAGGGTATGGCCTGCATCCAATATGTATGGATGTTCTGACAAAGCTTACTTGCTCTGTATTTTACATGTAACTCTTCATCCTCTGACTTTCTTGACATGTGAGCCAGCAGTCTTCCACCTGACCGGCAAATTTTGGGTACATCAGCCTCTGCAACCACGTGAGTCAGGAAAAGCCTCAAGCCTGACACCTTACTATTGGATTTGGGACTTGCCAGGCTCCACAAATATGTGAGCCATTTCCTTGAAATAAATTATCTATCTATCTATCTATCTATCCATCTATCCATCCCTTCCTCCCTCCTTCCCTCTCTGTCTCTCTGTATACATGCATATGTATATACATATACACACACACATATATGAGTATGCATCTGTGTGTGTGTGTGTGTGTATCTTTCCCCACACACATAGGTTTTGCTCCTCTGGAGAATCCAGTCTAAGACATTTGGTACTTAGAGTAGTTCTAGAAGAACAAAATCTTAGGGATAACTTTTCTTAATTGGTTCTCAAGTCTGCTTAGACCTAAATACACTGATAACTCTAATTCCAATAAGAAAGATGGTACTGCTAATCCATGACATGAAGTGGAAGTAGAAATATGTAAAATATCACCACCTTTGGATCAAGTATATGTGAAAAATAAAGCTCTGAGTGATTGTATATTTGACACTTTTCAACATTTCTGTCAAACTGAGACTCATGGCCTACTCAAGTTGATATGCACATTAACCATCACAGATAGCTTCTATTTACAGGGTGGTGAAGAAGGCTGAGGAAACAGGCAGAAGGGAGAGAATATCAGTTGATTCAGTTCTGGAATCAAGAATCTAAATTGCAGTAGTTATCCTCTATTTCTGTCCTGCTTTTGACCTACAGGCCAGTGAGGGACTGTCCCTTCATGGTCTAAGACCCTTGCTGTAAGGCCCAGCAAGAGGAGGTTGTGACACCTTCTTTGGGTCCCCTACTTAGGTCTTGGTGTGAGAGTATTGGCTGTGGTGCAGTGGGTGCTTGAGGTGTAAGGGTGGGCACATCCTGGAAGCAGGGAGGGAACAGCCCATCGCTGGTCCCTGGAGGCTACTGGGTGCTCAAATGATTGCTAAGTCAGTGAGGCAGTATGCATCATCCCCTTCACAGGCCAATGTCCTGTTTATGGATGTAGCCAGAAGCACAGATCAGTAACCAGGCAATGCCTTCACTAAATAAAAAAACTATGAACAGAAGACAAACCAAACCCAGATTGCAGTTGTCACTGTAAGCTGATGATCCCAAGTCAGACCAAGCACAGCCCCATAGAGGTAAGAAGATACAGATGAAGTTCACAACACCTCTAGGCCCACACCAGGAAAGATGAACATGGACTGTGTTCAGAGTCCTCATGCATAATTGCTCAGTGCACTGGGTGGTGATAAGAAACCAGCACAGTCCTTCCCTTCCCTGATTCCTTCTTTCCTTCTTCCTACAGCTTGGGATGTGAGTAAAGTACAGGAATGAGTACAAGGCATAGGTATTAAAGAAGATGAGAACTGGATCATTTCCCTCCTGGAGATCTAATTTCAGAGCAGGAGGCCAGTCTTATGCAGAGAATCAGAGAAATGTCTCTCCAAATGGAACAGGCTATGTAGGAGGAATTGAGGGTGGCATAAGAGAGCATGGGAGACTGAGTTAGTTGTAGGGTAGGGGAAGAAGGCCCCCTGAGGACATGACCCCCAGTGCAGACCTGAAGGCTGACCAGGGGAGGATGGGAGAAGAGAGGGATCAGGGAAGTGCTTGGCCTTTCCTCAGGGGAATAAAGGACTCTGGCTGCAGCCAAAGGCAGGCAGAGGGAGACCCAATGGGACCTCCTGAGCCATGCTCAGGCCTTGAGACTCTTGTAAGTAAAATGAAGGACTCTGTTGGGGGTTAGGGTGATAATGACATAATATCAAATTCATGATCTTTAAAAGATTATTTTGGCTTAAGGGTAGCTGGGAAATAGGAAGGTGCTAAGGTCGAAGCAAGAGCAGTGGTGCTTCAGTGGTAGAATTTTCAGCTTCCATGCAGGAGACCCAGATTCCATTCCCAGACAGTGCACCTCCTGGGCAGCCACCACCCATCCATCAGTGGATGCTTGCATGTTGCTGTGATGCTGAACAGGTCTCAGCAGAGTTTCCAGACTAAGGAGAAAAGGCCTTGTGATCCACTTCCAAAATCAGTCATTGAAAATCCTGTGGATCACAATAGCCTGATCCTCAATCAATCATGGAGATGGTGCAGGACCATGCAGTGTTTTGCTCCATTGTGCATAGGGTCATTGTGAATCAGAGCTTACTTGATAGCATCTAATAATAACAGCAACGTGATTGAAGCATAGAGAACAGTAATGGCTTGCAGTTGTCCAGGCAAGAGATGACAGCAGGCCAGGGTGGTGGCATAAAGCTATAGGAAACAGATCAAGGAGTGATTGTGGAGGGAAAATTACCAGGAATTTCTGAGGAATTGTATCAGGATGAAATCAGATTACGTATTGCACTGGGTAAATCTGCTGCAAAAGACCTCTTTAAAGTTCTGAAGAGCAAAGACATCTCTTTAAAGACTAAGATACACCTAACCCAAGCTGTGCCTAACCCAAGCTGTGCTGTTTTCAGTTTCCTCATATTCATGTGAAGACTGGACAATGAATAAGGAAGACCAAAAAAGAATTGATGCTTTTGAGTTGTCATGTTGGCAAAGAATACTGAAAGTACCATGGACTGCCAGAAGAACAAGCAAATTTGCCCCGGAAGAAGTGCAGCCAGATGCTGCTTAGAAGTGAGAATGGCCAGACTTCAGCTCACCTACTTTGGTCAAGTTGTCCCTGGAGAAGATATCATTGTTGATCAAGTGGAGGGTCAGCGAAGGGGAAGGCCCTCAATGAGATGGATTGATACAGCGGCTGCAATGGTAGGCTCAGGTATAGAGGCTGGTATAGACCAGGCAGTCTTTTGTTCTGTTGTACACAGGGTTGCTATAAATTGGAGCTGACTCAATGGCACCTAACAACAGCAACAAGGTACATGTTGGTTTTTTAGTGCTACATGGGAATGAATGTTCAAGGCTAAATGCATGTTCTCTTTAAAGTCAGCCTTCTCACATTGCAGGACCCTAAGTGGGTGACATTTAAAGTTGTCCTGGTTCTCAGGGAGGGCAGTGGTCACATAGGGGGCTTGGTGTGAGAACATTAACCAGCAGATACACTGAGGAGCAGCTAACGTGGGGCATCTGTGAGGCACTATGCAAGGAACCTTACAAAAGTCATAGGGATTGCATGCTTCTGTTTTGTGAATTCTCTAGGATAGACAAATGCATAGCAACAGAAAATAGACCAGAGGTTGCCAGGGGCTGGGGAGTTGTTGCTGAATGGGTACAAAGTTTCCATTTGGGGTGTTGAAAAATTTTTGGAAATAAATGGTGGGTGATGGTTGCACAGCATTGTGAATGTAATCAGTGCCACTGAACTTGTTAAAATGGCAAATTTGATATTATATGTATATTATCAGCCCCAGGGTTACAGGTGAGGAGAGACAACTCAGGGATGCCCAAAGTAGCAAGCGGAAAGAGCAGGAGAAAAGGGATTAAAAGCCAGGAAGCCAGAGAGAAGAGCAATCAGCCGAAGGGATTAGGTGAGGAGAGGCAACTCAGGCCTGCCCAGAGTAGCAGACCAGAAGAGCAGGAGAAAGGGGATAAAAGCCAGGAACCCGGACAGAAGAGCAGTCAGCCCCAGGGTTACAGGTGAGGAGAGACAACTCAGGGACCCCCAAAGCAGCAGGCCGGAAGAGCAGGAGAAAGGGAATTAAAAGCCA
>NW_006921614.1:12336352-12349744 GCF_000298275.1 Orycteropus afer afer
CTCACCTATTTTGGTCATGTTGTAAGAAGGGACCATTCCCTGGAGAAGGATGTCATGCTTGGTAGGGTGGAGGGTCAACGAAAGAGGGGGAGGCCTTAAACGAGATGGATTGATACGGTGGCTGCAATGATGTGCTCAAGTATAGCAGGGATTGTGGGGCTGGCGTGGGATCAGGCAGTGTTTGGTTCTGCTGTGCATGGGGTCGCTACGAGTCAGAAACGACTCGACAGCACTTAACAACAACAAAATGTATATTACCACAATAAATAAAGAAATAAAAATTAACTGGAGGTCCTGGAATTTGGGGCTACGGATTTAGATCTCATGTCATAGGAGTGATATACCAACAGAAGAGTTTGTGGAGAAAAGTGGCAAGCTGTACATGGTGCTTAAGAAGTGCCCTCATAAAGAACGTGGGAAAAGATTGACAAGTGTAAGGAGGAACCCTAGCCTGACCTCAGGTGGTAGCAATAGAAATAGGGACAACAATCAAATCTGACAGGCTTTGTATCCAAGAAGCTTGTGGAACCCAAGGACCAAGTACATGTCACAAGAGGAGGATGTCGGATATTGCCACATGTCTGACCTGGGGGTTGTTGAGGAATGTGCATGTCATTAACTGATATAAAGGAGTAGTTGAAGGGTTGACTTATGTGTGGGGAAGGGAAATGGCGAGTTTAGTTTCATATGCACAGTGTTGGGTTTTAGAGGTTGAGAAACATGCAAATAGGCAGCAGAAATGCAGAGCTTGGATTTAAGAGGTAAAGCAATGGTGTGTGTTAAATGAAGAGTTGTCCCATCTTTCTCTTGGAGCAGCTAGAGAGGAAAGAAGCTTCATTGCTACATAGCCCATAAGTTGTAAGTGAAACATTTTAAATGCTGAAATGAACACCCTTTGGTAGCAGTGTAACAGCTGACAGCAAATATGTGTACTATCTAAGTTCAGAGTCTATAATTCCAAAAAAGCCCCACAGCAGACTGCATGCTCTAGAGATTATAGGAGATGACGAAGGGAAGGAGCGAAGGAGGAAGAGAGGAAAGGAGTGAAGGAGAAAGTGAAATTACTGATGCCTAGAGCCCACTGGATTAGAGAACAGAATAGAAGACATTAAAACGAGAAAGGGTAAAGAATTCTACCAAGCCAGATGTAGTATACATTCAGAAAGGAATTGTTACTCCTTTTCCAGGAGACTTAGAAGTGGGGGTGACCAGTTCCAGAGCCTACGAGTGTTGTTGTATACGTCTGTATTACTTATAGCCTTTAAATATTTCAATAGAGCATTTATTGGTTTATTGGTTTCCTAAAGGGACCCAAATGGAGCTTCTGCTGAATCTGTTGTATTTTGTTAAGCCTCACCAAAGAAAAATGAAATGGAGGAAAATATGGCAAAATGTAAAGAAAAAGTTGACTCTTAGGTACACAGTGTCATCTATCATTTCTGCACTTTCTCAATATACTTGAAATGTTCTGTAATTTAAAAAAAAAAAAATTAAACCTTCAGCTTTTCCCCTCCTTCATACTTAAATATTCCAGCAGATGCTGGCAGCAGATAGCAAAAACCAAAACCAAACCAAACTCACTGCCGTTGAGTTGGTCCTGACTCATAGAGACCCCTCCTTGGGTTTCCGAGGCAGTATCTCTACGGAAGTAGATTGCCCAACCTTCCTTCCAAAGAGTGGCTGATGGGTTTGAACCACCAGCCTTCTGGTTGGCAGTCAAATGCCTTAGGCACTATGCCACCAAAGCTTCTAGCAGACAGCAAATCTTCATTTTGATACTTTAACAGGACTTTCTGAGATGGTGGAAAAGTTCTGTGTGTACTTGAGCACTTGAAATGTAGCTAGTGCAATTGAGAATGAATTTTTTAATTTTATTTAATTTTAGTCAATTTCAGCTTCAATTTTAATAGCTGTACATGGCTTCCATATTGGACAGTGCAGTTCTGGGAGAGAATGCTGTTGAGACTAGTGTACTCCCTAATGCTATAAGAGACAGGGCTATGTACCCTAATTTGTGTATGTTTCACTTAACCAAAATCCTGTTTTAAAAGGTTCTCACTTTGGAATTAATAAATCAAGTCTAAAATTTATTCAAGTAAATAATATGCTAAATTTCTATAGGATGTAAGTTGCCTTTCCTGCCTTCTGCATTGTCCTTTCCCAGATGAATCACTTTTCTTCCTTCGTGTGTGTGCGTGTGCATCTAAGAGCTGCTATCTAGTAGGCACCAGGTCTTGACAGCAATTAGCTCTTTTCTGGGTTTAACTACAGCCTGGTCCCTAAGGACTTCTATCAGTGTCATCATATTTGGAAGCAGATAGACAAGTCAAGAGCAACTCACAGTCCTCAAATATCTGGCTGGTCGCCCACTGTTTAATCATGTCCCTGCAAACACTGCAGTGTGCCTCGTTACGAAGGTCAGCGTAGTAAAGGCTAGTCTCATTAATGGTCACGGTGATAAATTGTGCCAGTCTTGTTGAAAAAGGTATCTAAAAGGAAGGCCAAGCCAAAACCCACTGCCATCAAGTTGATTCTGACTCATAGCAACCCTATATAGTCAGAATAGAACTGTCCCGTAGGGTTTCCAAGCCTGCAAATCTTTATGGAAGGAGACCGCCTCATCTTTCTCCCATGGAGTGGCTGGTGGGTTCAAACTACTGACCTTTTGGTGAGCAGCCAAATGCCTTAACCACTACACCACAGTGCTCCTTAAAGGAAAGGTTGTTGTTGTTGTTGTTATTTGCCATCGAGTCGGCCCCGACTCATAGTGACCCCTCCTTGGGTTTCCGAGGCAGTATCACTATGGAAGTAGGATTGCCCAACCTTCCTTCCGAAAGGAAAGGTAGTATGTTTAAATACTGGGATTTGTGTGTGTGTGTGTGTATGTGTGTGGAGGGGGGCTTGTTTGCTTTGTTTTTTAAAGGATAAGTCCTGGTGTTTCAAGCCAAGAGGTCTTTATTCAAGTCCTGGATGCCATCAACCATGTGACCCCAGGCTGGTAACCCACCTCTTGGGGCCACCCTGTACAAAAGGAGTAGGTAATTGATTACCTGAGAAGACTGTTGTTAGAAATACGTGTGGTGACACAAGTGACTGAGAACAAGTAAAGAGGTACTATTTATTATGGTGGTGGTTGAGGTGGTTTTGCTGGCACTGTGGCCAAGTTTCTCAAACTTTAATGTACAGCAAAATGACATGGGACCCCTACTTCAAGTTCTCAGGCTCCGTACCAAAGCTTTGATTCTGGAGTTTCAGCCTAGGGTGATTTTGATACAGAGGGTCAACAAGCCACATTGAGAAATGCAGCAAAGAGGGTAATAGGGTAAGCTCCCAGGGGGTCTTGCTTTCCTAGTTGCTGGGTACTCTATTTGGAGTTTCAGTTTTCAGTTTAATATTTGGTTGCCTAACTGACATGAGGTGTCTCTTTTAGTTTTGCACTATCTCAATTTGTTAGCCACACAATAACATTTTTGAAGGAGTTACATTATGTTAGAGACTCATATCCTTCAAATAAAGCACAGGCAGAGAACAGTTTCAGGCCACACCTGATCTTCTCCACATTTGGTTTGGGAAAAATTAAATAAAATTTAGACAATGTGCTTTAGGCAAAATAAATAATTAATGCAATTTCTTTAAAAGAAAGTAGATGTATTTTAATCTTATAACTTAAATTTCCATGCACTTCTCTCATTTCTCAAATAAATCCTTGGGCTCAAGTGATTAAACATATTTTGATTCATGGGTAGAGGAAGCAAACTGCCCATTAGAGTTAAGGAGATAATCCAAGTTTAGTAACTCCTGCACTACTATTTTGTTTTTCTGGGTGAATAATATGGGTTTCAATTCAGGGTGTATCCATGTGAGAACTTATTTTTAGTCATCATTTTGTTTTCAGATGGGACCTGAAATTTCAAATCAAACCCAGCAGAGCTTGATATTTATTGCCCAGCACAGCGTGTTCTCCCCACCCCCACCATGTTTTTGATGAGGATACTTTATTCATGAGAGATGGCCAATAGACATTCAGAGGGTTTCTGTTCTTTCACCCTTTCTCTCTCTGTCAATTTTGTCAGAGGCAGCCCAGCATGAATCAGAAGCAGTGGCTGAACACTCCCCCAGATGCAACCTCCTGGGATTATTTTGTGTGGCAGCATTTCCATCTGAATGTTGCCCCATACCATAGGAATGATTAACTAGTGACTGCAGGGCACATCCTAAGTGGAGTAATGGGGTGACTATGCTGTCTTTTCATGTCCTGGACCAAAAAAAAAAAAAGAGTGAGAAAGGAGAGAGGGGGAACAAAACTAATCACTCTGGAAGTTTCTTGTGGAGTTCAACAGTTGTATACTAAAATTGCACTTTATGTGTGCCCTTAAAACTTTACCCCAAAAGAGCCTCTTACAACATACAGGAGTTTGACTTTTGGAATGAAACCTTTGAACAACAGCCCACCCCAAAAAAAAAAAAAAAGTTTTATTTCAGTGGCATGTTGTTGTTGTTATGGTCCTTCGAGTCGGACCCAACTGATAGCGACCCCTCCTTGGGTTTCCGAAGCAGTATTACTACGGAAATAGATTTCCCAACCTTCCTTCTGAGGAGTGGCTGGTGGGTTTGAACCGACAGGCTTCTGGTTACCAGTCAAGTGCCTTAGGCACTATGCTACCAGAGCTTCAGTAGCATGGCTTTTTTAAAATTTTAAGTCCTTTGTATTACATTTTTCCTCTCAACCTGTTGTGAGGGAATACTTTCTGAGAAGTTCTCTTTCCCCTGAACCTTGTTAGGCCTCTATGACCCAGGCCAGCCTCCCTGGACCTTCTGTGTGGGTAGCATCTCTCTACAAAGGGCTGTGTGTTCTCAATGTGTCTCTTCTTCAGAGCCCAGAACTGGCAGGCACCAAATAATCCCAGACTCAGAGGCAGGTGGTACGTCAACGTGTAAAGCACTTTGATGGTATCTTGGTTTGTGTCTATGATAATGATGGAAAATAAAAGATGATGTTTCAACTGATCGACTTCAATCCTTAAAAAGGAAGAACATAGTGGGAAAGCATGACTCTTTATTTTTAAATACAAGTAATTTTAACCTTTGGTGCCTCCATTTCTGTTTTTTTCCAATACCAAACATGCCCCTTCCAAACTGATCCCATCAACATCATGACTACTTTGGAGAGACACCTCTCTGTGTCCTCATTCTCAGCACCATGTGGAGCTGGCTGTGCCCACTCAGCCACCTTTGTGGCCCTTCAAGGCCTGAAATCTGTTGCTTTATCAATTTGCTATAGAGATTGTCTCATCCTTTTCAATATGGGACCTTGTAAATGGTTTTGGCCTTTATACACAGGGCCATTTCAGAAGATTCTTGTGCTTTGTGTAGAAATTGAGTTAATTTGAAGATAGTTGTTCTTATGGAAAAAGTTCCCCACTTTTACAAGAGTTGTAAACTTTAAAAAAAAAAAAAAAAAAAATCTATTTATATCTTGATTACCTGGAGCTAAAAGAGCATCTGTCCTGGACTCTGTTATGCTTGTGAGCAAGTCCCCAGGTCACCCACAGGGCTGGTTAGCAGTGTACTCTGAGTGATTAGACTCATGTACTATTTCAGGGCCCAATAGACAATATGCCAGGCACTTTGCCTTTTATCTTTTTTTTTTTTTAACTCTTGCACCAATTCTTCCAGATAGTTCTTGTCTTCATTTTACAAGAAGCACAATATATTAAGCTCTTTGCCCAGTGTCACATAGCAGGAACTTGGAAAATGCAGATTGAAACCACTTTCAAAGCCCCTACCCTTTCCACTCCCTTCTCCAACTGTCTGGCTTGGATAATAATGGTTTTCTGGGGAGAGCCTTCCAGGCTAGGAAACACCTCCTTGTGGGAAAAGAGAAGAGGGGGTGAGTTCATGTGGGTACAGTCATTTTAGTTTAACACATCACCATGGGAGGCTGGCCTCAGTCAGATAGTCCTCAAGCTTTAGGAATTGGAAAGCCAAGGCTCTCTCTCACTAGAGGAGGGAAGGGTCAGACTGGGACTCCACTACACCTGGGGAATAGACCGAAGCAAACAAACAAAAAAGGCTGTGGTGAAGCTTTGAAGTCTCTGAAAACAGATCACCCTCTATCTGCTTTCAAGGGCCTGCATGCATTGTGGGAGGTTACCAGATTTGGAGGTGATACAGGAGAAAAGCATACTATTTTATTTTCATCAAAATAAGGAGGGAAGAAGGGAGGAACCTTAAAGGCTGCAAGACCCTGATTGGCAGGAGGTGGCAGCGATTTGAGTTGCAGTGGAAGAAATGGCCGCAAAAGCCCTGAGTCCCTTCAGGAAGGACTGGCTACCCTTTCTCCTTGAACCTCTGTCTTCCCTCTGCTGACATGCACCCCCATCCAGCTGTGTCATCTTTTAGTGTCAGCCCAGGAGTCCCTCCCTCTACTGAGCCCTCCTGGACCCCACCCCTCCTCATAGAGCCCCTCCTCTGGGCCCCTGTCATTTCTTGTTCTCCATCTGGTCTCTCTTGATGGAATAGCCACTCTAGGTTGGAAAGATCCATCATTCTTAGGCAACAGAAGAAAGTATGAAGAGCTGTATCAGGGCATTTGGTTGCTAACCAGAAGGTTGGTGGTTCAAACCCAGCAGCTGCTCTGCGGGAGAAAGATTAGACAATCTAGTTCCATAAAGATTTACAGCCTTGGAAACTCTATGGGGGTCTCTATGAGTCAGAATTGACTCGATGGCAGTGAGTTTATATAATCTTGCAAGGAGTTCTGATGGTGTAATGGACAATGCATTCAGCTGCTAACCAAGGTCAGCAGTTCAATCCCACCAGCCACTCCAGGGAAGATGAGGCAGTCCGCTTCCATGAAGATTTATAGCCTTGGAAACCCTATGGGGCAGTTCCTCTCTGCCCTATAGGGTCACTATATGTCAGTATCAACTCCTTGGCAGTGAGTATATCATCTTGTGGAATGCTGGTGGCATAACAGGTGAGTGCTTGGCTGCTAAACAAAAGGTTGGTGGTTTGAATCCAACCAGCAGCTCCTTGGGAGAGAGAAGACCTGGTGATCCACTCCACTAAAGGTTACAGCCTTGGAAAGCCAATGGGGCAGTCCTACTCTGTCTTTTCGGGTCTTTATGAATCAAAATAGACTCAAAAACACCCAACAATAATAGCATATCATCTTGAATAATTGAGCGGATCTTAGTGCTACCACTGTTAGTTTTGCATGTTGTTGTTGTTGTTATGTGCCGTCGAGTCAAACCCGCCTCATAGCAACCCCTCCTTGGGTTCCCAAGGCAGTATCACTATGGAAGTAGGATTGCCCAACCTTCCTTCCGAAGAGTGGCTGGTGGGTTTGAACCGCCAGCCGTATGGTTAGCAGGCAAGTGTCTTAGCCACTAGCAGTGTTGTTCTTTTCTGACAAAAATTATGACACAATTATGAAAGGTTACAACTTGAAAGGTACAATTCTCTCATGTTGTCCAGCCTGGCTCTTACAAATGAGAACACCAAGTACCAGAGGGTGTTGTAACCCCAAAAAGGTCCCGCTGGTACCTGGAGACAGAGCTATGTCCCAGCCTTGCTACACCTCTCTACACTCAGGCTATTTGCCTCCTTTCTGGAGCTGAGTACATATTTATTCATAAATCAATGTTCTTGCCCCCTGTTACCTTTCCTCAGGGACCTCAGTCAGATAGTTTGAAATCTAGCCCCCACCTTTACTATCTGGGTTTCTGCAAACCAGTGAGTTAACTTCCCTAAGGGAAGTTGTGCAGATAAATTGTAAACAAGATATGTGTAAAGCACCTGGCACTGGTCAGTGTGTGTCTTAGTGACTTACAGAACTTCTCAAAGCCTGCTTATCTCATCTGTAAAAGAGGATAATTACTTGCTTCATAGAGTCCTTCCAAGAATAACAATTAAAAAAGAATGAAAAGAAAAGGTGCATTGCATGTGTAGGATACACTCAGACCCCAGCCACTGATGCCTGGGGCTCCACCCTAACCCTCACAGACACTCAGTCTAGGGGCTTTACTGCCACCTTGTGGGCAGCAGACAGTGATTTCACTGTGAGCAGTTGGAGTGGATACTCTACTGAGATGGACCTACTGGGTTTTCTGCAATTGGAGGTGGGTGTCACTTCAACAGATTCATTGCATTGGGTTTAGTCCAGACCAATCCTTAGAGGCTAAATTCATGATGGACCCTTGTGCCCTCATGTAAACGTGTTTAATACAAGCTGCAGTCATTTCCTAATTTACCAAACTCTCTGGCTCCCATGGAAATTGTGCCTCTCTCCTTCTTGCCGTTCTTGAATTCAAGTAAACCTTTACTGAGCATCTGGTGGGTGCTGAATGCTGTGCTACATGCTGGGGAGGAGGCAGGAATGGGGAGGCAGGGTTTTTGTTCCCACAGAGCTATAGTGGGGAATATATTTATAGATTCAAAGGAAAAGTGAAATATGAGAAATTGTCCCTGGGTGATACCAATGGTTAATGTACTCAGCTGCTAATCAAAAGGTTGGAGGTCCATGTCCACACAGAGGTGCCTCAAAAGAAAGGTCTGGTGATCTACTTCTGAAAATTCAGCCTTTGACTCCCCTGTGGAGAACACTTGTACTTTGACACATATGGGGTCATCATGAATCGGGCTCCATGACACCTGGCTGGGTGGCTGGCAGAATATGATTAGAGAGTGCAGGGGGTCCAAGAGAAGGGGTCTCTGTCTGCTGGGTGATTAAGGAGGAGTAGAGGAAGGTGCCTCTGAGGTATGCCTGGATGGAGGAAAAGGGTTTGCAGGGTGAAAGGGAGAGGGGTCCAGCTGGGAGACTGAGGGACAGAAGAGAGGGCAGGAAAGTATATGACTTAAACCATGTGGTTTACTTGGACCATGAAATTACCTGAGGGAAAGCAGTATGTGAGGAGGAACATAGGTCTGGAAAAGTGGATTGAGGCAGAATCATAAAGAATTATGAACATTATGCTCAGAACATGGACTTTGCTGAGCTTTACTTAGGACTTTTTGAACAGTGTTAGAATATAACTCTGGTGGTATAGTGGTTAAAGCATTTGGCTCCTAACCAAAAGGTCAGTGTTTCAAACCTACCAGCCACTCTGCAGAAGAAAGATGAGGCAAGCTGCTTCCGTAAAGATTTACAGTGTTGGAAACCCAGTGAGGGTCACTATGAGTTGGAAGTGACTCGATGGGAGTGAGTTTGGAGGTTTTGTAAGTGCTTCAGGGGCATTAATCTGCTAGCTGTGTGACAGATGAAGAGGAGTGGGTCTGTAGCAGGGAACCCCTTCATCAGAAGGCTATCACACAGTCCAGCTAAGAAATGTGCAGCCATGAGAGTGAGAATGGGAAGATGATGGAAGCCAGATTGCCTGGTTCCCAAAATTAGGTAATCACACTGGGACTCTGGGACTCTGTGCCTTCACTTTGTTTGGAAACATATGTTAAATTGCTGAGTTGGGGATGTGCAAATCTCTATGTATGCATTTTCTCTAACTTCCAAAGCCACTTCCAGGAGACAGCAGAGCAGTTTGGAAGGTAACTCTCATAAGGCCCAGATTCCAGTCAGCACATGTGTAAGCTTACACGTGTTAGGACTGGAGGGCCATAGGGGTCCCCTAGGGAGAATAGCCCCTGATTTCCAGAAAAGAAATTCTTGATCCTCTTCTCAAAGGCACAGCCACTGACTCAGTTTTAAGAGGTTAAGCAGTCACCTTGAAGACATACAGCTGTGAATTAAGCGGACTCACAGTCTCGGGGCTTGCCCTTGTGGAATGAGCTTGAACTGGGCTATCGAGGAGTTTGGTTTAACCTCCTGGGGACTTAGGCAGGGGACTCTTTTGTTACTTGAAGATTATTATTAAGTATTAGTCAGCATACAGTTACTGAGGCCACACTGTGCACTTAGCAAGGCAGTGAAATGGTGAACCTCTTGTGACCCCTGGAGTTCTAGATGAAACTTCAGACGGAGCATGTGCCCTCTGTGCTTCATTTCCCGTGACCACATGGCAGAAAGGAATTTTCCAGAGAGGGCTGTGAGGCTTGGGTAGGATGTCATCTGTAAATTAGCCAGCACAAGCCTTGGCCCAGAACTAGTGTACTGTGGTGTCCGAGTCCACATCTTCCTTCCCTACCATGTGCAGGAAATTTGATAGCAAGTCACATGTGGAACCAGCTCTATCAAAACAAGGTGGTATTAGATCTTAGAATGTACCCCAATATTTCTACTGCTGTGAAGGATGCATCATTTTGCCAGTTCAGAGGGAATTCACTTTCCCTCCTGCTAGTATATTCCCTAACCATTGATGTGTTTCTTGAAAATCTCATTCCAGTTGCTGGCCTGACCTGACCCTTGTTGAGTTGGCTGATGTTATTAAGTTGAATATAGCACAGAGGGGTTTTGCAATTGGCCAAGGAGGAGAAAGTTAATATTAACTGTTGTATGTCCTATCAAGTTTTAGTTTTTGTTGTAATCTACATTTAAAAATAAATGGAAAGAATCTAAGTGACTTCTATACTACAAAGGCCATGTGGTAAGGTCAACTGAGCCCCAGGCTTGATGTCTTGGTGTTGCTTCCAACTAACTCTGACCTTATTTTCCCCTTGAGTAAAATGAGTAGCCTGGACAAGGATCAGTGGTTGTAAATTGGCAGTGTGTGGTCAGACTCTGACCCTTAGTCATGTTCTGCTTGACCCATGCCATGTTTCATTTTCTAATTGAATTTAAATGTCTTTAAACTGAGCAGACAGTCTGCAATTCACCTCAGCTACACACACACACACACACACATACATACATACATACATATATACATACATACATACCAGGTCAGTTTCACACCTGTGTTACCTGCTGAAAGGTGAATTTCCTTGCAACTTCAGATCTTTTAAGCCTCTGCTTGCCTTACCCTTTGAGCATTGGAAGAAGTATTATTTTCAATGGATGAAAAATTCTCATGCCTGGTGATGGTACAAAGCATGCAGTTTGTCACTGCAGAACTAGGAGACCAAGCAAGCTCTAATGCAGCTTTGTTTTGTAAGGACCTCTGGTGGTGTTTTGCATAAGGCATCTGCCTGCTAACCAGAAGATCAGTAGTTCAAAACCCACCAGCTGCTTTGTGGGAGTAGATGAGGCAATCTACTGCTGTAAAGATTTACAACCTTGGAAACCCAATGGGGGTTGCTGTGAGTCAGAATCCACTTGATGGTAGTGGATTTGGTTTGGTTTTAATACTGCAAAGGAAAAATTAATTGTGGCATCCCAGAGTAAACTTTACCTATAGTGTTCTAGAGCAGTGGTTCTCAAAGTATAGTCCCTGGACCAGTGACATCAGCATCACCAGGGAACTTGTTAGAGATGCACATTCTCAGGCCCTGCCCCAGACCTACTGAATTAGAAACTATGGGGTGGGGCCCAGAAATCTGCATTTTATCATTTCTAAAATGGAATCACAAAGTAATTCCCTACCTCATAGGGTTATTATGAGGATGAAATGATTTAATATTTGTAAAGTCCACTGTCATGGTTCTTAACCTGTAGTAGGCATCAGAGGCTTATTAAAACAGATCCCAGGGCCCCACTTCCAGTTTCTTTTTTTGTAAGTCTGGAAGTGGCCCTAGTTTTTGTTTCTCACATGGTCCCAGGTGGACCACACTTGCAAACCTCTGTTCTAGAGGAATCTTCCCCTGTGTGATATGTCCTCAGGGAAAAGTTGGGGAAGTGAGAGTGGGGAGGGATTGCTGTTGTATACAGAGTGGTCAAGAAAAGCTTCCCTGATGAGCTGAATTTGGCCAGAGACCTGAATAAAGGGAGAGGGAAGCCATATGATGACTGGAGAAAGAGCGTTCCAGGCAAGGGGTGCTGTCAGCAATTGTGAAGCCCAGAAGAGGGCATGCTTTCTGGTCTTGAGGAATAGCAAGGAGGCTGGTATGGCTACATGGAGTCAGTGAGGGTAGGTGGCAGGAGAAGAGCTCAGAGAGATGGAAGGGTGAAAACTATGGGTGTGTTGAATCATTGTGAGAGACTCAGCCTTTGCTCTGATTGAGATGGAAGCCACTGAGGGTGCCACGACATGTGAAATTACCTGTCACCTGGAGTGCTTATGATGACAGAATGCACAGCCTGTTCTGAATTAACTCTATTTCAGGGTGAACAAATAGCTTGTATTAGTGAATAAAAGTTCTTCTTTACAAAATAATTCAATGTAAAAAAAGTACATAATGAATGATGGAATTAGAAAATTACTATTTTGCATCTTGTAATGACCATTTTGCACCTTGGGTGGTGCAAACAGTTAACACGCTCTCCTGCTGACTGAAAAGTTGGTAGTTCAAGTCCACTTAGAAGTGCCTCAAAAGAAAGGCCTGTGGCTCTGCTTCCAAAAAATTGTCATCGTTGTTGTTAGATGCTGTCAAGTTAGTTCACACTCATAGTGATCCTATGTACAACAGAACAAAACACTGCTCGATCTTGTGCCATCCTCATAATCATTGCTATGTTTGAGCCCCTTGTGGCAGCTAGTGTGTCAGTCGATCTCATTGAGGATCTTCCTCTTTTTTGCTGACTCTCTACTTTACCAAGCATGGTGCCCTTCTCCAGGGCCTGATAACATAACCAAAGTTTGTGAGAAGTCTTCTCATCCTCACTTCTAATGAGCATTCTGGCTGTACTTCTTCCAAAAAAGATTTGTTCATTCTTCTGGCAGTCCATGGTATGTGTTCAATATTCTTTGTATAAGAATATAGCACTATAATTCAAAGGCTTCAATTCTTCCATCTTCCTTATTCATTGTCCAGCTTTCACATGCATATGAGGCAGTTGAAAATTAGCCATTGAAGACCTTCCGAGCACAGTCCTACTCTGAAACACATGGTGTCACCAGGAGTCTGGATTGATTCACTAACTGGTCACTGGTGGTCAAAGGATGCTACCACCATTAGGAAAACAGGTGCTGAAAACTCTAGGATGAGGGAGCATCAGGTGCCACCTCTGGAAACCTTTGATCTCCTTAGCATTGTTATGAATAGATGTGCCCCACCTACCAAATGCTCTTGCTAGAATAATGGACCTAAGTCTAATCAGACCTTTAGATATAACTTCCTCTTTAGAGATTAAGACAGGGGTTGAAGGAACAGGTTAACAAGACCATGGAAAAGTAATCACCTAAAACCAGGGCCCACGTAGCTTCTTCAACAAGACAATGCTGTGGGGGAAAGGAGGCAAGGTAGGGACTATTCTAGATTGAAAGAGACTTAAGAAATATGAAATATGTGGATCTTCTTTGGATTCTGATTGCAAAAACGGCAAGGAGGCCACATGTTCTGACCTCCTCTAACCCTACAAGGGGAAGGCAGGATTACCAGCAGTAACCCAAGGCCTATTACTGC
>NW_006921614.1:12352274-12352762 GCF_000298275.1 Orycteropus afer afer
GATCTCCTCCGTAGCTAATAGCAATTCCCACCTTAGAGTTTACAAAGACTTATGGGTAGAAAAGCCACACTAAGTAATTTACTACACCGCACTGATTTAAACAACAACAAAAAAAAGATAAAGAGAAATTTTTTTAGGTGATTGGAGTAATTTGAACACAGACTGGTAGTAAATAACATTAATTATGTTGATTTTATTAGATATGAGGATAGTATTACCATTATGTAAGAAAGTGTGCTTTTTTTTTAGAGAAATCTATTTGTTTTTAGAAATGAAATGACATGATTTTAGGAACTTGATTTAAAAGAGAGAAAAGAGAAGAAGCAAGAATGGTAAAATATCTATAATTACTGAATCTAACAGATGGTATATGCTATATACCCTCTTCTTTTTGTGAGTGTGCACACTTTCAGAAGAAAGGGTTTTTAAAAAATGCGGAGGCAGAGAAGGGGGGAAGGTAAGATAATAAGAAAAAAAGGAAGGCTTCT